>NW_012115489.1:5695032-5698706 GCF_000951035.1 Colobus angolensis palliatus | reverse complement strand
TCCACCAGCAACCCCCTGCCCTGCTTGCCAGCAGGGAGGACACTGGAAGTCTGATTGTCCCACCCTGAGAACAGGTGCCGCGCCTCCATGTGACCCCCTTTCCCAGGATCCTGGGAGCTCCTTCCAGCTCCTACACCTGGACGACGACAACTGAAGGTGCCGAGACTCGGAGACCCCCATCACCCTCGCCGAACCGCGGGTAACTCTCCTGGTAGCGGGTAAGACAATTAATTTTTTAATTGACAGCGAGGCTACCTATTCTGTTTTGCCATCCTTCTCTGGACCTAGCCTTCCATCCAATATCTCTGTAGTAGGAGTAGACGGAAAGCCATCCACTCCAGAAAAACTCCACTCCTTAATTGCTGCCTGGCCAACAACTACTTTGCGCACTCGTTCCTCATTCCCAGCTAAAAAGGGCCCCTACCGAAAGCAATCAGTGGAAATCAGTTTGGCTTTCCCCCACTCGCCTCAAACTTACTAAATTTTCTTAACTATCTCATACTCCCCAACCTTGCCAGGACCATCCTTCTGGGTTTTGCCCATATTCCAACAAATGCTTCCATTCCTCATTCCTATACTAATACTGTGCCCTATTTTATTTTTCATCCGTGCGTCCAAATACCAACCATAGGCCCCGACCTTAACAACGCCCCTTAACAGCAGGAAGTAGCCAGACAGACCACGGCGCCCCTTTATCACTATTATCAATAAAAGGTTGGACTGTTTGGACAAACGGAGGCAGGATGGCGCATTTCCAGGTTCTTCATCAGCAACTTTACCCGCGCGCGCGAAAATGCAGCCGGCGCCCAGGGAAGGTGCAGACCAACTGGGCATGTGCCAGGTGACGTCCATCTGAAGAGACCAAGATTTACCTGGTCGCACCTGTGGAACGCCCCCACCACACGCCCATGTCCTGCCTATTGCCCTCCCACTCCTAGAAAAGCCGTGCTTGGCCAGGGTCCCACGCGGCCTTCCTCCAGCCCCACTGATGTCGGGATGCAGGAACCTCGCCCTAGAGCCCCACCGGGGGACTCTGTCGGCCTTCTTTGCCGGAGGCCGACAGACCTCTCCTTACCCACCTTCTTTCCCTGAAGCTAGGTGACCAAAATAAACTTGCAGTTTTGCTCCTACACTTGCCTACCCACTGGTTCTTTTGCGCTTTCTCGGCTGGTCTTAGAAAAACAAATCACCTTTCACTTGCATTCTAGCCATTTGAAATCTTGGTTCATCCTCTACTCACCTGTACATTCAATTAAGTTATTACTTATTTTGTATCCATAATGGATTTTGGATCCATCCATTACTTATTTTCGATAGCAACATACCTAAATCAGGAGATTATGCACAGTACTGAACCTGATTTTTGAGGATGAATTAGATCCCCCAGGGGATTTAACATTTGTGAATATGTAACAACACATGGTCTGGCCACTTGTCATCTCCTAAGTCTGACAGGTTTCTGTTAACCACAGCTAAAAGTGTTTATCTGAAGTGATACTCTCTATGAGCGTATATGATCAAATGTATAAAGAGAGCGCAATAACTCAACAATATGGGGAAACAATTAGAGAACTGGAAGAAATGATAAACAAGCATGAAGTTGGACTATTGTCCCTGGACTTTGCCCTAACTCATACATTCAGGACGAGTCATATTAGGGAAAATAAGTTCAAAATTATTTAACTTAAGAATGAAAGTTTAAAATAAATTTTCAAATTTCAAATCAAAATTATTTACACAACAGAGACAATTGAGGTGGGGTAGTGATCAGAAGCTCCTCTGCTGCTATTAGAACTGCACTGACTCGAAGGCTTGAAAGAGAGAGAGTGAGAACACCACTTTAGATAAAAAATAATTCAATAACATCATGAAACAAACATGTTCTGGAACATATTTAGTGGCAATAAGTATTCTATCTAAAACGTGTGTTTCACATACTTTTGAAATAGCATGTTGTAAAATTGCATTAGATGAAAAAGAATTTTCTACAGTTATCTCCAGGTTTTTTTGGGAAAACAGAAACTTCTATGAATTTTCTATGCTTGTCAAAGCTATGAAGGATGTTTGAGACTATTTCTTTCTAAACTTTATGTGAGAATCCTACAATAAATATTTACTGTTAGGAGAGTCAAATCATTATTTTTTTCCACATGAAAGAGATTAAGTGAAGCAGAATCTTTGATGGTCTGCTGTGAATTGTTCCCAGTGACTGAGAAATTTCTGAAAACCACTTCCAAATCAATTACAATATTAAGTAAACTTTGGCTTTAGGAATACGAGAGAGAAGATGTGCGTTCATGTTGGGAAAGAACAGATATGCCCACAATAATTAGTCTATTACTTGTTTGAAAAGGGTGTTTTCCTACTAATTTCAAAGTATTAAGCAAATAAAGATATACTGAGTATGTATTTCATGGAAAAATAAGAAACTTCCTACAGTATGATTCCTAAAGGATTATGATGCATTATCATTTGGGGTTGGTATGAAGCTCATCTTTTTGGGGTTTCCAATTTTAATTTCCATTTGTGGAGCTTAGATTTTTTTTAATGTGCCTCATATTTGGCACATTAACTAAAGACAGGTTACCAAATACTGACCCTGAAATAGCAGTAAGTCTCATTTCTTGTGGAAAGGATCCTGTGCAATGAAATAAAACACATATACTTAGAAGCTGTAAAACTGCAGTTATGATTTGGAGTCTTAAAAGCTTCATGACATTGCTCTGGGCAATGACTTTTTGGTTATAATCCCAAAGTATAGGTACCAAAAGCAAAAATATGTAAATGGGATTCCATCAGACTAAAAAGCTTCTGTTCAGCAAAATGAATAATTAACAAAGTGGGAGAATTGATTTCTATATTCTGTTTCACATCCTTATAGAAAGTAGTCTTCGAATCACCGTATTCCTTTGTTTTCAAGCTCCTTGTCAATAATACCTCTATAGATCTCTTTTTATTACTTCCTGAAGGAAATATTATCATTTTTTCATCTTATGAATAAATTTCCCTTTTCATTTATATGAACACAAAATACTTCTTAGCCACTTTGTGTTTTATTTTTCTTCTCAATTTTTCTTATTGTATATTGCTGGACTCTAAAGTCTTACCACTAAATAACTTTTAGACATCAATTGATATGGAATAAAAGAAACAACTGTGGCTGTAGAAATACTGCTTAGATCTCTTGGTTTCCATCTTTTGCCATCTTTCAATAGTACTCATAACTTTGCTCTGTCCATCTCAGCAAGGACACAATAAAAACCATTTATGTGAAAAGGTGTTGAAAAACTGAACGACAATATAAACATTAAAGCATTTTTTATTTAGATTCTTACATTTTAGCATTCATAACTTGAACATGCTTCCTTCTCTTACAAAATTGTTTTAATCACTAAACATTATCCCTCTTCTTTTTTTGATTTGCATAAAATGTGCATCTTTGATCAATCTAATTTTTTATATTTACTTTCGTGTTGAAAATGAATATGACCAAGTGCCATGGCTTGTGTCTGTAATCACAGCACTTTGAGAGGCTAAAGTGAGAGGACTGATTGAGCCCAGGAGTTTGAGACCAGCTTGGGCAACATAGTGAAACCTGATCTTTACTTTAAAAAGAAAAAGAAACCTTACACCAGGTATGTTGTCCTGAAGGGAAGGGAAGGCAGGGGAGGGGA
>NW_012115489.1:5691135-5694917 GCF_000951035.1 Colobus angolensis palliatus | reverse complement strand
GGAGGGGAGGAAAGGAACAGGAGAAAGTGAATAGCAAGAAAAAAATATGTTCTATGCAAACGTTAAAAAAAAAAAAGTAGAATGGTTTAAGGATCAAAACGGAGATTTTGCTACACACACACTTTTAATTTTTTCTCTCAAGTTCAGCTGATAATTCCTGGAACACAAATCTTTTTTTAGAATACAAATCTTGATTCAAGTTAAGAATTAGGGTGTAGGGTGTAGGTTAGGGTGGTAGGGGAAATAGAGGAATCTCAAACTAGAGGGCCTTTTATGTGTCTGTGGGCTAGGCACTGGGAACCTTATATAGGATATTTATTTAACCTTGGCCGAGTTTTCTCACTTCAGCATGATGAACCCTTCATATTGGATAATTCTTATAGAGAGAAGCTGTCTCATGCATTGGAGGATATCAACATCTCTGGATTTCAACCTATTATTTGCCAGTGGCACTTCATTTTACCCCAAAGGAGACTATCAAACATGTCTTCAGACATTGCCAAATGTCCCCTGCAGGGTGATAATCTTCTCCATTGGGAATCTTTGTGTTAGGGCAATTTTAATCTGCAATGAAAGATTACACATACCTTTTGTTTCTCAGCTGGTTTTGTGATTGAGAAACAATACAAAACAATTCAAGCCAATTGCTACTCATTTATTATTAAAGATAATTGATGTTATGTACTTTTGGGAAGATGATGTCCTAGTACAGCACTTTTACTAATGTGTATTATATATAGGTGAACCTCATGAAAACGTATTTACACTATGACAAAAACTTACATTCTCAAACCAATTATATTCTAACTTCTCACTAGCAGCTGTGAACTCAAACATGAGCAAAGGTAAGAAATTTTGATAGACGTCTAGCTAGATTTCTCACCTTTTATATTCTGATTCACTTCTTTTTGAAGAATTTCCTGGACTCTTCTGGATTTTATTGTACTTTTTCTTACTATAAGTAACACCTGGGCCTTGGGCATCGATTACATGTTGCCTTGTATTATTTTCTAATAGTACAATAAATGTTAGAGGTGGCTTCCCAGTGGGATTACAAGCTCTCTGAGGGCAACATACTTCTCTTTTATCTTTCACAACATCCAGTATGGTGTCATAGTCATTAATACTGAGTATAATTGTTGGGTTCTATCAATTATACTCAGTATTAACCCAGATGTGGGTTCTACTCAGGGTTCTATCAACCCAAGACTGGGTAAATTTGAACAATTCAGTTTCCCCAAGTAGATAGCCACATGTTTGAGTTCTAGAGCTAACTTCCATGCATTCAAAACAACTCTTTTATTAGAATTCAACTTCTTATTTAATTTTCCAACTTGCCTAGACAGAAAGAATACAGTGATTTGCTAACTTGGTTATCAAGATCCATAATTGCTACAAAATGAATTGTGAATTAATATTTAAGCACCCTAAATTCATACATCCATATCTTGTGAGCCTATTTCATATAATATAGTGTTTAAAGTGGTGTATTAAATGCTTATAGGTTTATTAACCTGAAAACTCAAGAGAATTGAATTAGCCTTTTGTATGCAGAATTATTTTAAGGAAAAAATATCTCTGAATTTGAAATTTTCGGAGTAGCAATTCTGAAAATCCACTCCTTTGTATTTCAAAAGACATTTAATACTCAGTAAAATATGAAAATGATAATTCAAATTGCTACCTAAACCTATTATATTAATAAAAATATTTTTGAGAAGAAACATTATCAGAATTGCATATTGATAATGTAACTCCTTATTTGACTTATGGTTTTCGTTGTTACTTTAATAATAGTCATCCCTTATTTTGGAGCCAGAATGTAGCCAGACTTTGAGTTCAGTCAGTTTTTGTGGCCTCCTCAATGCCATGCAGAAGTAAAAGCTGTGCTGACATTTGCAGTGATAGCACAGCATATCTTTATTAACATCGTCAATAAAAACAATAATTCCCTGAGTACTTACTGTGTGTCAGCTTCTACCCTAAACTTTCATAAATCACTTCATCAAATTTTCGGAAGAACTATGTGAGGTAGATATTGTCTGACTGTGCAAATAAAAAAAAAATGAAAATATAGGAATGCAAGAAGACTTGCAAAACACCACAGCTAATGCCAGCACCCTAGAGTTGAGTTCTTTCAGTTTACCCAACCACATTTCATAACACCAACTCCTTAGACTTCTAGGTCATGGGAAAATGCACTAGCTGTAGCTTGTAGAGAGTAACGCAGTTTAAAAATGACTTACTGGCCATTTCTGACCTTTGCCCAAGCTTGCTTTTATCAGAAATTTCTTATTTTCTTTCCCTATCTAACGAATACGTTCTTCACATTAGAAAAATAAATCTAAAATGATGTGACCTGAGGTGGCTTCCCAGCAAGGACTTCCAAACTGTGTTCCAGTGTTCTCAAAAATCTCCATGGAAGTGGTTCAGTAGCCACTGTGATTAAGGGGCAAGAAGAGGAAAGTCTGGGGATCAGGTTACACCTGTCCAGTACCCTTAAGTAGCTTCACTTCTCTCTGTTTTCAACAGTAAAACTCTATATATTATCTATGTATCTATGTATCTATCTATGTATCTATGTATCTATCTATCTATCATCTATCTATCATCTCTATCTATCATCTATCATCTATCTCTGTCTATCATCTATCATCTCTATCTATCTATCATCTATCTATTTCTAGCTATCTATCTATCATCTATCTCTATCCATCTGTCTGTCTATCTATCTATCTATCTATCTATCTATCTATCTATCTATCTATCTATCTATTTGTCATTTGGGAGGAAAAATAGCTATTTTTAAAAAGCGTTTCAAAGCCACTTTTCTTGTTGACCTCTGCTTTTAAAAGAGAAAGCTGAGGCCTATGGAATTTATGCAACTGGCCCCAAATCTCACAGCTTGTTGGAGAGCTCCTAACTTCATGTCCAACCTATTTTTTGTCACCCTGTATTGTTGGTCTAAAAGAGTATAGTGTAAGTGTGTTGTATGTGGCTCACTAGACTCTGGGCTGTCACTTTGCAGGCCTTCTCTGGGGTGACTGCTGATTCACCTAACCTCCATTTCTGCTGGAACAGTAGAGTCCCTGGAGCTTTCTCTTAGGCTCAGCTTCCGTTTTCATGGGCCTGACGTATGTTGCTTGCTCATTTTCTTTCTTGTCTGCCTTCACTGATCTTTGTGATTTTCAACAAATTAGAAAAAAAATAGATACCCACCCAGAGAACTAAGTTCTCCATGGGACAGGTTGTATATGATTCAGCACCAACATATTTCTTTTCTTGAAAAATGTACTTGAAAATTGACACAGGAAACAGAACATCACACATGGGGCCTACTGTGGGGTGGGGGGAGGGGGAGCGATAGCATTAGGAGACATAACCAATGTAAATGACGAGTTAATGAGTGCAGCCAACCAACATAGCACATGTATACATACGTAATAAATCTGCACGTTATGCACATGTACCCTAGAACATAAAGTATAATAAAAAAAAGAAAAAAAAAAAAAAGAAAATTGACGTAAACTTCTTAATCAGGAAAGGCTCCCGTGGCTGGGTTTGAAATCATCTCTTTCTCAGTGAATTTTTTTTTTTTTTTTTTAGAGTTTCACTCTGTTGCCCAGGCTGGAGTGCAGTGGTGCCATCTTGGCTCACTGTACGCTCTGCTTCCCGGGTTCACGCCATTCTCCTGCCTTAGCCTCCTGAGTAGTTGGGACTACAGGTGCCCGCCACCACGTCCGATTAATTTTTTTTTTTTTTTTTTTTGTATTTTTAGTAGA
>NW_012115489.1:5689219-5691055 GCF_000951035.1 Colobus angolensis palliatus | reverse complement strand
AAGTGCTGGGATTACAGGCTTGAGCCACCGCACCCAGCCTTTCTCAGGGATTTGAAAAGTTCAATAAAGAAAGAGATTTGCTACATTTGACTGTGGCACCAGTAAAGGAGGTAGACATTACAGACTCTGAGGAAAAGGGGAGGTGAGAGGCAGCTGGAAGACGAAGGAAGTGATAAACTGCAGCTGGCTGAATCCTTTGTCCTGGCAAATGCAGCACATAACACATTCTGCTACATCATCATAAGGAGTATTTGATATTTATAAGATTTTTATAGTTTGGAGATGAGCATGCATTCAGAGTTTGAACTGTGTATTCTTTAACTTTATGGTATTCACTAACAAGTTTAGGTTTCAGTTGAGGGAAAAATCATTCTGAGAAAAGAAAGATTTGCAGAGAAACACAGCTTATGGTTTATTTCAGGGAATTTCCCAAAGATATTTATATTACTACTTGATTGATAACAATATTTTCCTCTCCAATAATATTTTCAAATTAGAAATAGTAGTTTTCAGGACTGCAGTTATTAAGCAGAACATTGCATGTGTGCGAGAGGGAGAAGTTCTTGAGTTTTAATCCTTTCTTGATTTCACTGTTACAAATTACTTTATGCTTGATACTCACAGATTAAAAGATCAACTAGTCCAAATAGTGATTTATTCTATAAATGAGATCAGATTGTATAACTGGAGTAGTCAATTATTCTCAAGAGCCATTGTCTCAATATTATGAACTGAATGTTTTTGTCCTCAAAAAATTCATATGCAAAAATCTTAACTCCCAATGTGATTATATTAGAGAGTGGGGCCTTTGGGAGGTCTAATCCAAAAATGAAATTCTAAGTCCCCCAACCATGTGAATGGATCCCTCCTCTTGGCAAGGGCATTTCAAAGCTAACCTAAAGTACTAATTCAAACCATGATGGAAAGGGAGGTTGAACATGCCTCAGTATACTTCCCTCCTTTTTGGAATTACTAATAGAACAGACTCCTTAAGTCTCATAAGGAATATTTACAATCTATTTTCTCTGAAGTTTGCTACCTGGAAGCTTCACCTGCATAATAAAACCATAGTCTCCACAAACCCTTATTGTAACCCAGACATCCCTTTCTATTGATACTAAATCTTTCAATCAATTGCCAAAGGATTTTTTAATCTGCCTATGACTTGGAAGCCCCCACTTCCAGTTGTTCTGCCTTGTCAGACTAAACCAATTTATTTAAGTCTTACACGGATTTATTTAAGTCTCGTGTCTTCCTAAAATATATAAACCAAGCTGTACCCCAACCATCATGAGCACATGTTCTCAGGATCTCCCGAGAGCTGTGTCATGGGCCATTAGTCACTCATATTTGGCTCAGAATAAATTTCTTCAAGTATTTCACAGAGTTTGACTCTTTTTGTTGACAATAATTTGCTGCCAAATATGTGGGGTCTTAGGGGAGACTCAGGATTTCAAATTTGTAACTAAGGCACCAGCAGGGACCCACTGAAAGCTCCCCTCCGCCCGCCCTGACTTTGAGCTTCTCCTCTGGTGGAACTGGTAAGTTCTCCTGAGCCCTGGCCCGCCCATTGGTTGACAGTCCTTCATTTATTCTGAGCTATTTTTTTTTTCTTCCTTTGCTCCTAGGAAGTAGTTGTTTAGGATCCTAATTCTAGTTCAGAGGTGCATTCTTTTTTTTTTTTTTTTTTTTTGAGACGGAGTCTCGCTCTGTCGCCCAGGCTGGAGTGCAGTGACCAGACCTCAGCTCACTGCAAGCTCCGCCTCCTGGGTTTACGCCATTCTCCTGCCTCAGCCTCCCGAGTAGCTGGGACTACAGGCGCCCGCCACCTCGCCC
>NW_012115489.1:5671803-5688379 GCF_000951035.1 Colobus angolensis palliatus | reverse complement strand
AAGAAAGAAAGAAAGAAAGAAAGAAAGAAAGAAAGAAAGAAAGAAAGAAAGAAAGAAAGAAAGAAAGAAAGAAAGAAAAAGAAAAGGGAAGAAATGGGAAACAAATATACCTTTCAGGTACCCCGTTGGTTTTGTGGCACCTCTACTTGCAAATACTTGGGTAAAACAAACATATAATGGTATTTTGTTCATGTTTGAAACTGATGGACAAATTGCTTCAAGAAAAATTTCAGAGCCCAAATGTTGACCTGCAACTTTACAGTTTCCAGTTTCTCTATTTTCTTTTATGTCTGCTTTAAATCTGCTGTTACTTTTCTACTGAGAAAAAAAAAAAACAAAAACAACAACAACAACAACAACAACAAAAAGCACTATTGAGATCCACCTGTTTTATGTTTGTTTGTTTTTGCAAACCAGTGAGTTAGTATTAATAATTCAGTGCTAGAGTTCTAAAGTCAAAGCTATGGGATCTTTGTTAATACGAGTGTGCATGTGTGTGTTTATGTGTATGCACAGGTATTTTGTTATGTGTTTTGCTCACAAGGCATTGAATTATCTTAGAGTACTCACAAATTAAATAATACGTTCAAATGCTTTTCTGGTTCCTGGGACTTAAGTAAAATCTTTAATAAATAGTCTAGCTTCAAAATTATTGGTAAAGTAATATTAGAAGTGTCTTAAGAATTGTTAGCATTTTTGGTTCCATTTTTTGATCAAGCAGATTCATACCTACCCCTGCAGAATACTATAAGGTGTCAAAAGTTGCCATAAGGGTTATGAAAAATAAACCCAGTCCAGAACAGAATGATCTTTGCTTGTGTAATTTTTGATAAGTACAACATTTAATCAACATTTAATGTTGGTTTAATGAAAACAGCTAAATCCTGAGCTATTGGCAAAATACCCATATTTTAACCTTAAGTTTCTTACTTAAGTAAACATCTAAAATTCATGGGCTATAAAAATGGTTAACAGGGGAGATTCCCAAGCAAGATGGCTGAATAGGAAGAGCTCCAGTCTGAAACTCCCAGCAAGACCAATCCAGAAGGCAAGTGATTTCTGCATTTCCAACTGAGGTACCTGGTTCATCTCACTGGGACTAGTTAGACAGTGGTTGCAGCCCATGGAGGATGAGCAGAAGCAGGGTGGGACATTGCCCCACCCAGGAAGTACAAGGGGCTGGGGAACTCCCTCCCCTAGCCAAGGGAAACCTTGAGAGACTGTGCTGTGAGGGACAGTATTATCTGACCCAGATACTATACTTTCCCCATGGTTTCTGCAATGCACAGACCAGGAGTGCCTATAGCACAAAGGCCCTAGGTTTCAAGTACAAAACTGGGCGGCTGTTTGGGCAGACACCAAGCTAGCTGCAGGAGTTTTTTTCATACCCTTGCTGATGTGGTGCCTGGAACATCAGCAAGACAGAACTGTTTCCTCCCTTGGAAGAGGGGCTGAAGCCAGGGAGCCAACTGGTCTTGCTCAATGAATCCTACCCCCATGGACCCCAGCAAGCCAGCAAACTAAGATCCACTGGCTTGAAGTTCTTACTGCCAAAACAGCAGTCTGAAGTCGACCTGGGATGTTTGAGCTTGGTGAGAGGAGGGGTGTCTGCCATTACTGAGGCTTGAGTGAGCAGTTTTCCCCTCACAGTGTAAACAAAGCCACTGGGAAGTTCGAACTGGGCAGACCCCACCACAGCTTAGCAAAGCCGCTGTAGACAGAATGCCTCTCTAGATTCCTCCTCTCTGGTCAGGGCATCTCTGAAAGAAAGGCAGCAGCCCCAGTCAGGGGCTTATAGATAAAACTCCCATCTACCTGGGACAGAGCACCAAGGGGAAGGGGCAGCTGTGGGCACAGCTTCAGCAAACTTAAGTGTTCCTGACTGCCAGCTCTGAAGAGAGCAGTGGATCTCCCAGCACAGTGCTTGAGTTCTGCTAAGGGACAGACTGCCTCCTCAAGTGGTTTCCTGACCACTGTGCTTCCTGACTGAGAGACATCTCCCAGCAGGGGTTGACAGACACCTCATACAGGAGAGCTCCAGCTGGCATCTGGCTGGTGTCCCTCTGGGATGAAGCTTCCAGAGGAAGAAACAGGCAGCAATCTTCACTGTTCCGCAGCATCCGCTGGTGATACCCAGGCAAACAGGGTCTGAAGTGGACCCGCAGCAACCTCCAACAAATCTGCAGAAGAGGGGTCTAACTGTTAGAAGGAAAACCAACAAACAGAAAGCGATAGCACCAACTTCAACAGCAAGGGCTTCTGCACAAAAACTCCATCTGAAGGTCACCAACAGTAAAGACTAAAGGTAGATCAATCCATGAAGATGAGGAAAAAACCGTGCAAAAAGGGTGAAAATTCCAAAAACCAGGACACCTCATCTCCTACAAAGGATCACAACTCCTCACTAGCAAGGGAACAAAACTGGGTGGAAAATGAGTTTGACCAACTGACAGAAGTAGGATTCAGAAGGTGGGTAATAACAAACGCCTCTGAGCTAACAGAGCATGTTCTAACCCAACCAAGGAAGCTAAGAACCTTGATAAAATGTTAGCGAAATTGCTAACTAGAAGAACCAGTTTGGAGAAGAACATAAATGACCTGATGGAGCTGAAAAACACAGCATGAGAACTTCGTGAAGCATACACAAGTATTAATAGCAGAATTGATCAAATGGAAGAAAGGATATCAGAGACTGAAGATCAACTTGATGAAATCAAGTGTGAAGACAAGATTACAGAAAAAAGGAATGGAAAGGAATGAACAAAGTCTCCAAGAAATATGGGATTATGTGTAAAGGCCAAACCTATGTTTGATTGGTGTACCTGAAAGTGATGGGGAGAATGGAACCAAGTTGGAAAACACTCTTCAGGATATTATCCAGGAGAACTTCCCCAACCTAGCAAGGCAGGCCAACATTCAAATTCAGGAAATACAGAGAACACTACAAAGATATTCCTCGAGAAGAACAACCCCAAGACACATAATTGTCAGATTCACCAGGGTTGCAATGAAGAAAAAATGTTAAGGGCAGCCAGAGAGAAAGGTCAGGTTACCCACAAAGGGAACCCCATCAGACTAACAGTGGATCTCTCTTCAGAAACCCTACAAGCCAGAAGAGAGTGGGAGCCAATATTCAATACTCTTAAAGAAAAGAATTTTCAAACAAGAATTTCAAATCCAGCCAAACTAAGCTTCGTAAGTGAAGGAGAAATAAAATCATTTACAGACAAACAAATGCTGAGGGATTTTGTCACCACCGGGCCTGCCTTACAAGAGCACTTGAAGGACTAAATAAGGAAAGGAAAACCAGTACCAACCACTGCAAAAACATACCAAAATGTAAGGACCATCGACACTATGAAGAAACTGCATCAATTAATGGGCAAAATAATCAGCTAGCATCATAATAACAGAATTAAATTCACACATAACAATATTAACCTTAAATGTAAATGGGCTAAATGTCCCCAATTAAAAGGCACAGACAGGCAAATTGGATAAAGAGTCAAGACCTATCAGTGTGCTGTATTCAGGAGACATATCTGACATACAAGACACACATAGGCTCAAAATAAAGGGATGGAGGAAGATTTACTGAGCAAATGGAGAGAAAAAAAAAAAGTAGGGGTTGCAACCCTAGTCTCTGATAAAGCAGACTTTAAACCAACAAAGATCAAAAAAGACAAAGAAAGGCATTACATAATGGCAAAGGGATCAATGCAACAAGAAGAGCTAACTATCCTAATTATATATGAACCCAATACAGGAGCACTCAAATTCATACAGTCAGTTCTTTGAGACCTACAAAGAGACTTAAACTCCTACACAATAATAATGGCAGACTTTAACAGCCCACTGTTAATGTTAGACAGATCAATGAGACAGAAAATTAACAAGGATACTCAGGACTTGAACTCAGCTCTGGACCAAGCAGACCTAATAGACATCTACAGAATTCATCACCCTAAATCAACAGAATCTACATTCTCAGCACCACATCCTACTTATTCTAAATTTGACCACATAATTGGAAGTAAGACACTCCTCAGCAAATACAAAAGAATGGAAATCTTAACACACAGTCTCTCAGACCACAGTGCAATTAAATTAGAACTCAGGATTAAGAAATTCACTCAAAACCACACAACCACATGGAAACTGAATAACCTGCTCCTGAATGACTACTATGTAAATAATGAAATTATGGCAGAAATAAATAAGTTCTTTGAAACCAATGAGAACAAAGACACAGCATACCAGAATCTCTGGGACACAGCTAAAGCAGTGTTTAGACGGAAATTTATAGCACTAAATGGCCACAAGAGAAAGAGGGAAAGATCTAAAACTGACATCCTAACATCACAATTTAAAGAACTACAGAAACAAGAGCAAACAAATTCAAAAGCTAGCAGTTATTTCAAAAGAAATAACTAAGATCAGAGCAGAAGTGAAGGAGATAGAGACATAAAAAAAAATTCAAAAAATCAATGAATCTAGCTGCTGGTTTTATGAAAAGATCAGCCAAATAGATGGAATGCTAGCCAGACTAATAAAGAAGAAAAGAGAGAAGAATCAAATAGACACACTAAGAAAGGGAGATCACCACTGATCTCACAGATTTACAAACTACCATCAGAGAATACTGTAAACACCTCTATGCAAATAAACTCAAAAATCTAGAAGAAATGGATAAATTCCTGGACACATACATCCTCCCAAGACTAAACCAGACAGAAGTCAAATCCCTGAATAGACAAATAACAAATTCTAAAGTTGGGGCAGTAATTAATAGCTTACCAACCAAAAAAAGCCCAGGACCAGATGGATTCACAGTGAAATTGTACCAGAGGTACAGAGAGATGCTGGTACCATTTCTTCTGAAACTCTTTCAAACAATGGAAAAAGAGGGACTCCCCACTAACTCATTTTACGAAGCCAGCATCATCCTGATACCAAAACCTGGCAGAGGCACAACAAAAAAAGAAAATTTCAGGCCAATATCCGTGATGAATATCGATGCAAAAATCCTCAATAAAATACTGGCACACTGAATCCAGCAGCACATTAAAAAGCTTATCCATGACAATCAAGTTAGCATCATCCCTGGGATGCAAGCCTGGTTCAACATACACTAATCAGTAAACATAACCCATCATATAAACCAAACCAATGACAAAACCACATGATTATCTCAATAGATGGAGAGAAGGACTTCAATAAAATTCAACATTTCTTCATGCTAAAAACACTCAATAAACTAGGTATTGATGGAACATATCTAAAATAATAAGAGCTACTTATGACAAACCCACACCCAATATCATACTGAATGGGTAAAAGCTAGAAGCATTCCCTTTGAAAACCAGCACAAAGCAAGATACCTTCTCACCCCTCCTATTCAACATAGTATTGAAAGTTCTGGCCAGGGCAATCAGGCAAGAGAAATAAATAAAGGTATTCAAATAGGAAGAGAGGAAGTCAAATTATCTCTGTTTGCAGAGGACATGATTGTATATTTAGAAAACCCCATCTTCTCAGACCCAAAACTCCTTAAGCTGATAAGCAACTTCAGCAAAGTCTCAGGATATAAAATCAATGTGCAAAAATCACAAGCATTCCTATGCACCAATAATATAGAGCCAAATCATGTGTGAACTCCCATTCACAATTGCTACAAAAAGAGTAAATTACCTAGGAGTACAACTTATAAAGGACGTGAAGGACCTCTTCAAGGAGAACTACAAACCACTGTTCAAGGAAATAAGAATGGACACAAACAAATGGAAAAACATTCCAAGTTCATTGATAGGAAGAATCAATATCGTGAAAATGGTCATATTGCCCAAAGTAATTTATAGATTCAATGCTATCCCCATCAAGCTACCATTGACTTTCTGCACAGAATTAGAAAGAAACTACTTTGAATTTCATATTGAACCAAAGAAGAGCCTGTATAACCAAGACAATCCTAAGCAAAAAGAACAAAACTGGAGGCATGATGCTACCTAACTTCAAACTATACTACAAGGCTACAGTAACCAAAAGAGCATGGTACTGGTACCAAAACAGATATATAGACCAATGGAACAGAACAGAGGCCTCAAAAATAACATCACACATCTACAACCATATGATCTTTGACAAACCTGACAAAAACAAGCAATAGATAAAGGAGTCCTCATTTATTAGATGGCGCTGGGGAAATTGGCTAGCCATATGCAGAAAGCTGAACCTGGACCACGTTCCTTACACCTTATATATTTTAGGGAGACATGAGACATCAGTCAATATATCCAATATGTACATTGGTTCAGTCTGGAAAGGTGGGACAATTCAAAGCAGAGAGAGGGCCTCCAGGTTATAGGTGGATACAAGACAAATGTTTGAATTATTCTGAGTTTCTGATTAGCCTTTCACTGAATATGAGATTTACAGGAACAGTCACTTATGCCTCAGTCTGGCTTAGTGAAACAATAGGGCAAAGGAAGCAATCAGTGACATATTTGTATCACGTGAGCGGGGGGATGACTTTGAGTTCTGTCTCTCCTTTGTTCACAAGAAATTTCCTGTGGTCAAATTGTGAGGAAAACATGTAACTTTTTATCTATGTAGCTATCTTATTTAGGAATAAAATGGGAGGCGGTTTTGCTTGATGCAATTCCCAGATTGACTTTTCCCTTGGCTTAGTGATTTTGAGGTCCTGAGATTTACTTTCCTTTCACACTTCATAGGCAAGCCATGTGTGACTGGCTTTATGATGACTGGGATAGTCTCCCATCGAATATCCTATTACTCAGGTTATGGTCAATGTTGGGGTTTAGGGGACCCCTTTTACATGGGCACCTCAGGTGACATTACTTCCACAGAATCATAAAACTATTTGAGAAGCCTTATCAAATTCACTCTCCCTCATGGGTCTTACAGATACTTGATAAAACATTAGGGTAATTTAAAAAATTGAAAAACGGGAAAAGCAAAAGGGAATCAAAGGACTCACCTCAGAAGTGTGGTGGAAAATTTTAGACAGTTATTAAGAAATGAAATAAATAAAACAAAGGTCTTTACAACACTATTCAATGTTGTGTGTGTGGACGAAAGGGAACCCCTGCTGATCCCCCAACATTAAAGTTTCCCACACCAGTTTTGGGCATTTGCTCCAGAAGGAGAAAATTAAAGAAAAATCAAAAGGCAAAAGTTATAATGACAAAGCTGACATTCCATGGGGCAATGTTGAGGCAAATTAAGATAAAGATTGACAAAAGGGTCTTTGACGCAACTCTCTGCTGGGAACCCAAATCTTTTTTCACCAGAAAAGATAAAATTGTCTGGAGCTAGAAAAGTTCCTAGGACCAGACCAAAAAATGTACACTTTGATAAGATTATAAAATTTGAGATGTTTAAGCAGGTTTTATGTAAGGCAGTTGTGACTTCTTTACCTAAATGTCTTATGAAGATGGGTATTGTATCTGACTAGGGGATATTCCCCTATCTGATACTGTAAAACTGAAGGCATGTAAAACTCCCCTTTGAGAAATGTTAATTGGACACACTAAATGGGAGCTAGTAAGATTGTCTGAGCCCGCAGAATATAGGGTAGAGGCTGCAGTGCTTGTTGGGACAAATCCTCCACTTCATGGTCCTTGGCAGAATATTTATTGGTGCTTATGGCAAAAGATTATGAACACTTCCCAATTACAACTACTGGACTGAAGAATTTTCACTTGAGGAGCATTTACTGCCTTACTCTGGAATATTAATTGAAGCTATCCCTATGATAATAGAAATAATGTTATATAAAATAGTTACTCGATAAAATAAAAGTGATTTACATTGGATCTTGCTACCTGGGGATGGAAGAAAGAGATACTCATGAGCAGGGAGCTTCTTTTCCCCTAGCTCCTATGAGGAGCTACTAGGTTCTACAGTGACTGCTAGATTCTACAGTGCTCTCATCTGACAAGAGCTGCGTGGCTTGTGAATGGCAGTTTCAAGGTGAACAAATGACATCTTGTTTGGAAAGCTTCTGCTCTGGTTAAAGAAGAGTCAAGAAAATCTTTTGAGTGGTTTACAGTTTTTAGAATTTGGGTGAAGTATGTTTTTGTGAGCAAATTTGCCTTTCTGTTTTTCTGAGTTCCCTCTAATTTGGAAACTGTTCATGATTTTATGACAATATATAGTCATTTGCATCTTTTAATAAGAGTCTTTTCTTCTAGGCTAGATCAATTGAAGACAGGTTATTTTAGCTAGGCTTTGACTAGAATAACCTATGTTTAGGTTAAGTTCCTGCAAAGCCAACTTAAAAAGAGCCGATATAGCCCATCAATACTTGCTGCACTCTATGCAAATAATTAAGCCAAGTATAGCAAACCTAAAACTTACTTTGCACACAAATTGGTCCCACTATAATTTCTCTTCAGCAGAAAAAGAGGGCTAGAGAAAGAGATAAATTGTTTCAAAGAAAAAGTGTAACATTTGTTACTAGATTTCAGCCCTGATTTGTTTTAAAGTGCAGATTGAATCATAAATTATTTATTGGCTATAATAATCTTCTGAAGAGTATCAGATTATAATTTTTCTTCATATTTTTCATTGATCTCCCAATGGAATAGGTTCCATTTGCTGTTCTGATGCACAAATACTCTTTTGATTGTCAAAATAATAATGTTATTTATCTCTCATAGTTTTACGTCCAAGGAAACCAGAATCATGGCATTCTAAAGACTAGACATGTGAATCATCTCTCTTATTAGACATCCCACTGGGCTGATCTGTTTTTCACTGCAAATATCCTATGATGAAATGATACAAGCACCCTCCCTTCTAGACACAGGGATAATCACAGAAGAGGTGGGCATGTGAGATTGCAAGGTCTAATTTTGAGGATAGAAGTAGTTCAGACTCTCCAAATCAAGGACAGGTACACAGATATATAAATAGCTAATAAAAGAAAGGACTTTGCCTCCTGAGCTATTATGTGGCACCTTTCTATCCATCCTGAACATAAAGAATTTTTGCTTCCTGTAGAACTAAAAGAAAATTATTACTGAGAGGAGATAAAGAAACCTTGTGAAAAAGTCTCCTAGGTATAATAATACTCCTAGTTTTAAGATTTATACAGACAGATATATATTTAAAAATCAGCCACCTTAGGACAAATTACTAAAAGAGCACAAACAGCATTGCAGAACAACAAAGGTCTCCAAAAATTCTTTTGCTTAAAAGGTTTGAACAATGCTTATGCTTTGTATAGCTAATTGCTATAAGTCTGTAACTAAAACCAAGATTACAGTAGCTTAGTCATATTTGTAACCTTGCCCTTGGCTTTTTGTTTGTTGGCTTTTTACTTTAAAAAATTGTTTTCTAAGTATTAATAAATGTCTGCCCACATCTATTTCTGAGTGACCTAGAACATTTAAATTGGCAATGAGTTTTTTGGCTCTAAGTTCCTTGACCATATGAGAGAGGGATCACACTGAGGGACAGGAGGTACCTGGGGCAAGCAGCCATGCCACCCCAGCAACACTGTGGGACAAAATTAAAATTTGGTGGCCATTGATGTTGCCTCTGGCAAATCTTGGCCAGAAGGGGAAGAATGTAAACCAAAAGTAAAATTCTAATCCACCATCTGAGTGGACCCATCCTCTTGGCAAGTGCATTTCAAAGTTAACCTAAAAAACTAGTTCATGCCATAACATGAAGCAGAAGTCAGATATGCCTCATTATACTTTCCTCCCTTTTGGAGGACTTATGGAGACGCCTTAAATCTCATAAGAAAAATGTAGAATCTATTCTCTCTGAAACCTTCCACCTGGACGCTTCATCTGTATGATTAAACCTTGGTGTCCACCACTCCCTATTGTAACCCCGCCATTCCTTTTTATTGATAGTAACTCTTTCAACCAATTGCTAATCAGGAAATTTTTGAATCTGCCTATGACTTGGAAGCCCCCACTTTCAGTTGTCCTGCCTTTTCAGACCCAACCAATGCACGTCTTACATGTATTGACTGACATCTTATGTCTTCCTAAAATGTGTAAAGCCAAACTGTATCCCAACCACCTTGGGCACATGTTCTCAGGATCTCCTGAGGCTGTGTTTGGGCCATTGGTCATTCATATTGGGCTCAGCTTATATCTCTTCAAATATTTTACGGAATTTTACTCTTTTTATCAACAGAGGTGATAAGTCGTAAGTGAGATTTGTGTCCTTATAAAAAGACATGAGAGAGATTGCTTTCCCTTTCTCTGCTCTCTGCTATGTGAGATTACAATTAGAAAATGGCTACTGAAAACCAGGATGTGGGTCCTCAATAGGAATAAAATCTATTGGCATCTTGATCTTGGACTTCTCAGACTCCAGAACTGTGAGAAATAAATTTCTGTCGTATAAACAACCCAGTCTATGGTATTCTGTTGTATCAGACTGAACTAAGAAACTAATTTTGAGACAGCCTTGCTGGATATCCAAGGAGGCAGCAGAATTGGCACTAGTTTTTGACCTATGGAGTCTGATTCCCAACCTAATTTAGTTTCCAGTTAACTCTGTGACCTAAGCTCTTCCAATAGGTGGTCTGGACAATGATAACATGGCCTAGTTAGGTTCCTAAAAAGTGTACCTAATAGTGTTTCAATGACTGCCAGTTTTTATCCTAACCTCTTGGGTAGAATGACTAGCCTTTTATTTACTTAGTTTATTATAGGAACAAGAACTTTGTCTGAGTGCTTGCTATGTACCAGATGCTTTATATTCATGATTCTATTCAATGAAGGAGATTTAATTATCTCTATTTTAGGAAGAAGAAACTAAGATTAAGATATGTTAGAAACTTGTCCAAAAATCACATGGCTATCATATAGATAGGCCAGGATTGGAACGCAATTTTATCTGATTCCAAAGCCCAGTGCTTAAAGTATCATTAGGCACACATAGATGCTTAGTAAATGAAGTTTTTCTCAAAATACTTGTTAAATTGTCTAATTCATTGCTAATACTAAATAGTGAGGATACATTTTATTATCAGTTTGTTCAAATATCAACAAAGAGCAAAAGGGTCTCAATGGCATATCTGTTGAATTGAAATAGAACATGGCGATGTACACAAGGATTTTTTCTCCTACATTTTAAATCATTGATAAAAGGAAAGATAAGTTTTTATTTAATCTGATTATAGACAAGAGACTCTTGTAATGAATTAGATTACTTCCATTTTTATTTTCTCAGTTAACTATAAAAGACTTCTTACATTTTCGGTCAGAAAGTTATGTGATGTTTTGCAGGACTAAAATGGGAAATTGAGACTCACAGCTTTGTTTGAGATGACTATGGAATATTCCATACTTAAGCCTGGTTTTTAAGAAAAGGTAAATGGCATATTACTAAAATTTTATGATACAGTCTACCTTTTTCCATTCTATTTCTCAAGGGTAGCTACTCTTAGACTTAGCTTTCTGCAGCTCAGTATAAATAAAGAAATTTATTTTCAAAAGTTAAAGGAGTAGCTCCTGTTCTTTTATCCAACCGTCTGCTTCTGAAAACACAAAGGTCTGGGCCCCTTTCCCCAGAAGTACTAATTGATTAACTTTATACTTAAAAAAATCTCTACCAGTGATTTTATTAAATGGTAAGAACCGCTGTCCAAGAAAAATCAGTTCTAGACTTCTCATCTATGCCTCTATAAAATCCTAAGTTAGTTTCTTTAAAATTTTTAGAAAATCTTTGTGTTTTTCTTCTTTTTATGCTAAACTCTCTATGTACAAGTCTCCATGTTGCCTTGCTTAGGGTTAAACAGATGGGGATGACTTATACACAGTTTTTATTTTTTAGCATTTCTCGCTCTTGGCCAGGGTTTCAGGGGTTCAGGAATACTTGAGTCCTGGAGAATTCCCTTTACTCGTAAACCAGATATTTAGCAAGTATTTTTAAAGACGTTTATATAATCATGATTCCAGAAACTCTCTGTGTGTGTGTTTGTGTGTGTGTGTGTGTGTGAGAGAGAGAGAGAGAGAGAGAGAGTATTAGTTTCCTAGGATTGCCTAACACAGTATCAGCATTTTGGTGGCTTAAAACAGAAATCCATTATCTCACAGTTCTGGAGGCTACAAGTTGAAATTAAAGTGTTGGCAGGAATGCACCCTTTACAGAGTCCCTGGGGGAGAACACATTTCTGCCTCTCTAGCTTCTGGTGGATGCCCATCATTTTTTGGTTTGCTGCCGTATCACTCTGTTGTCTGACTTCATCTTCACATCACCTTCTCTGTGTGTGTTAATTCTCCTCTCCATCTTTCTTAAAAGGATACTTGTACTAGCATTCAGGACCTGGATAATTCAGGACAAGCCCCTCATCTCAAGATTCTTAATCACATCTTTTGCTGTATAATATAAAATATAACATTTACTCATTTGCCATATAATATTTACAAGTCCTTGGAATTAGGAAGTGAATATATCTTTAAGAAGCCATTTTTGTTTCAGGCTATCACTGTGTGTGTGAGTGTGTGCATGTAGGTGTGTGTATACACTCTTAGAACCTAAGATGTCCTACCTATACAGTTGGATGACTATATTTCTCTTCACATTTTTATGTATGATTAACTATATTTCATAAAAGGTAAAAACTTGTATTGATCCTGGCATGTAAACTAACATGGAAAAAATAAAATCAGATGTATATCTTCACATTTTACCTAAATTAATTGCAACTTGTCACATATATAGTATATATTTGTGTAAATATACATCATGCTTGAGACAAAAACTAAATAACATATGGTCCCTTCTATAGAAAATCCAGCAATCTAGACAAGAAGATAGTTGTATCATAATTTCATTCAACATCCAAGTGCTATCATAGTTCTATACCTAAGCCATGGATTCTCTCTCTAATTTATACAATTAATCTTTTAGATTGGTAGTGTTAATTCCAGTTTTAAAGAGAAAGGGTTCAAAAGAAGATACTCTCTTAAGACTACACATAGGAGGAAGAGATGGGAGTTAAATTCAGCAGTCTGATTTCAGAGCTCAAACTATTAAACGCTGTTTATACTACACTGCTTACTTGGCAAAATTATTGTGGAGCTATCTCCATTGCTTTATCTACCAGGTGATGGTGACTGCTGGCTCCTTGTGGGAAAGCAATTATCTCTCCAGGAAACCCTCTGGAGGGTGAAAGTTCCTTAGCAGGCATGCTTTGGTTTGTAAGTCTACTGTTAACTCTCCAGAGTCCTATCTTGGAGCACACAGTCAGATGAACTTGCCCTATGGGGAGTGTCTGGTAAAGGAGGAGGTAAAAGACTATAGATGCACTTCCAAAGGACTAAGTAGAAAGTGGGGAAGGTTGGCAGAAGAAGAGATAGAGAAAAAATAATTAAACCATCTTTTAGAAAAATGGGGGTACTCTGTTACACAGGAACTAAGATAAGAGTTTGGAGGTAGTGGATCCTACTGAAACGGGAAAAGTTCCTTTATGCCCTTTGCAGGGCATGAAATGAGCATGTAGCTTGCTTCTTCAGTACCTGGAAACTCAAACTCCTAGCAGGAACATGCAAACCGGCAGGTCCTGGGGAACATTTTTGGGTTCTGACCCCATGGCAGCATCTAGGGTTGAGTGTTTACACCTTCCGAAGCCCCAGTGGGCATGTGTTATAGTTTGTGATTTCAGCTTGGCCATCTGCAGGCAGCTTGTGTTAATCAGTTCAATTAGACCCTCTGTCTTATAGCAAAGACAGACGGCTTTCTGTATCCTGGGGTTCTTGCCTTAGTGTACCAGAAAAATCAGATCACATGTGGGCTTAGAGGAGGGGGGAAGGTTTTTTATTAAGTGGCGGAAGAAGCTCTCAGCAGATGGATGGAGAGCCAGAAGGGGGATAGAGTGGGAAGGTGGTCTTCCCCTGGAGCTGGACGCCTCAGTGACTGGACTCTCCTCTGACCACCCCTGGTCAAATTCTATTTCATCCACATCGTTCAACCATCGGTGGCCTTCTAAAGTCTGTCGGTTTGCTCTTCTGCCGGTGTGTTCCGCTCGACGTCCAGCCGCTTGTGTGTGTGCCCGCCAGGGCCTCCGGGTTTTTATAGGCGTGACGGGGGCATGGTGGGCCAGAATGGTCTTGGAAAGTGCAACATTTGGGCATGAAAACATGAGTGCCTGTCCTTGCTTAGATCCATGGGCAGAGGCCCGGGGTGGAGCCCTCGCCAGGGACACTGCCTTTGCTACCCAGAACTTCCCTACTCCCCTCTTATATCACTACCAGAAACTCCTTTCTTTTCTTCTTCTGCCTTTAGCAAAGATGTGAAAATTGATGATAGAGTTGATGAGAAATTGTCTTTTTGTAATGTAGCCTACAGATTTACCAATGGGAGGGAAAATCCTGCATATTTGGTAATACCATGTTGATTTCCATTTTTTCTGTCTTATGAGTGTCTCTAGAATACAGGATAGCACTCTTTTAACATCTGATGAGCCAACTCTTCATTTATCATTTTCACAATCTTAGTTCATCTGCTTGACTAATAGCTAAATTCTCCTTAAATAACTGATACCATGAGAAATCTTTTCTTCTACAAATGCTCATTATAAGCAGGAATATTCCTTGTATCTCTTTCTATCCACCGGAGGACTTTTCATATAATAGACATTTAGTAACAGTTAATAAATTCATTTCTAATTGTATTGATTGTGTGTCTAATATTAGTATTAGTATTAGCAAGTATAAAACGGCTACTATTAGCAAGTATCAAATGGCAAAAGGAAAGAGTATCAATACAAGTATCAAAGCTAGTATTAGCAAGTATTAAATGGCAAAAGGAAAGATGATGGATTTGGTATAAAAGAGTTGGTGAATATATTTTTTAAATAGACTGGTGTATATCGAGAGGAAATCTTTCACTAATGTCACTAAAGGGTGAATTGTCATTATAATCAAGAAAGTAGCTCACCTGGTAGTGTGTTAGCAGTGATTTTTACTGTGCAGCATGGCTTTACTCAAACCTGGGCCAAATGTGGGCTTTAACAGGGACACACTTAGTGGTGGATTCCAGTGTCCCTATCACATTCTAGCCTCTAGTGCCAGCTTGATGCTGTCATGGTAACTTTCTGTTTTCTCAGCTGATTCTATCCAAAGTTATCATATCCAGAGTACTAATATTTTGTGAGTTTTCTAATTAAAAATTGAAGAACTAACAGCTACGTAACATGACTAATCATCAGGAAATAGAGGGGGTTGCATTTACCTCACTGAATGGTTTAATTTATTTTAATTATAATTGGAATTAGCAAATAACTCAGTTACTACTCCGTTCTTCAAATTAGGTTTTCAGATTTTCACTCTCTGCCTCTTTCAAAGAGCATTCAACACTGTGTTTGACGTGGTCTCAAAGGGAGGGCTGGCTGTTTGCTGAAATTCTAAATTTCTGCATTTGTGAAAGCAACTCTCTTGGATCTAGATGCAAAAATAAAAATGTGATCTGGTCCCATTAATATATACAGTAGTATTGCCATATAAGTATCTCTCTCACAAGTGATACCACTAAATTCTCACCGAATACTTTTCTAGGTCAATGTCTTCCCTTCCCTCTTCAAGGATAAAGTAGATTGAATACTGAAACTTTCATGTTGAAAAATCCTATTTTCTATTTTCATGAAGAAACTTCATCACTAATCTCATAAGAAACTGTATTGAATGAAATTCTAGTCTCTTTCTCTATCCTCATTATTCAATTTGAAAATTATTCCTCCTTTTCTTACTCTTTCCAGCATTCTTTTTTATTTTTCCTCTTGTCTCTTCTTCTCACTCTTCATCTTCTCTTTCTCTGTCAAGGTCCAAGGCTCTCTGTCTTCTATGATGGCAACTGGTGAGTAAATTTTTAATTATGGTGGGAGGTAGAGTTCCTACCATTTTCTCCACTCCAGTTTTATAAGAAAACACAGTTGCTACTACAGCTTGATTTCTTATTCAAACTTTGTTTATCCTTTATTAGTTAAAACTTATGATAGAAAGGATGAAAAATTAGGCATCCCTAATTTTTCCAGAAAGGGGTAGTGATCCAGACCCCAAAATAAGGTTATTGAACCTCATTCAAGAAAGAACTTGGAGTGAGTCCATAAAGTGAAAGCAGTTTTATTAAGAAAGTAAAGGAATAAAAGAACGACTATTCCAGAGACACAGCAGCAGCTTGGGCTGCTGGACTAAGGATACTTATAGTTATTTCCTGATTATATGCTAAGCAAACTGGATTTTTCATGAATTTTGCAGGAAAGGGGTGGGCAATTTCCAGAACTGAGGGTTCCTCCCCAACTTTTTTTTTAGCATGCTAATGCATTATAATTAGCATAAAATGAGCAATGAGGATGAATAGAGGTCATCAATCTCATCTCAGTTCTGGTGGGTTTTGGCTGGCTACTTTACTGTAACTTATTTTATCAGCAAGGTCTTTGTGACCTGTATCTTGTGCTGACCTCCTATTTCATCTCATGACATAGAATGCCTAGCCTTCTGGGAATGCAGCCAAGTAGGTCTTAGCCTTATTTTATTAGCTTCTTTTTTTTTTTTTTGGATTTTCTTTTTTAATTAATTAATTAATT
>NW_012115489.1:5670777-5671057 GCF_000951035.1 Colobus angolensis palliatus | reverse complement strand
CGTGCAGGTTTGTTACATGTGTGTACTTGTGCCACGTTGGTGTGCTGCACCTATCAACTCATCAGCACCCATCAACTCGTCATTTACATCAGGTATAACTCCCAGTGCAATCCCTCCCCCCTCCCACCCCCATGATAAGCCCCGGTGTGTGATGTTCCCCTTCCCCAGTCCAAGTGATCTCATTATTCAGTTCCCACCTATGAGTGAGAACATGCGGGGTTTGGTTTTCTGTTCTTGCAATAGTTTGATGAGAATGATGGTTTCCAGCTGCATCCATGTC
>NW_012115489.1:5610757-5666154 GCF_000951035.1 Colobus angolensis palliatus | reverse complement strand
CAAATTTACAAGAAAAAAACAAACAACCCCATCAAAAAGTGGGCAAAGGATATGAACAGACATTTCTCAAAAGAAAGCATTCATACAGCCAACAGACACATGAAAAAATGCTCATCATCATTATTTTATCAGCTTCTATATAAGATGGAGTTGCTTTGGTTCAAACGCCTCTAATATAACCTCCACTCTGGAGGAGGTAGTACACTTGATGGGGTTTCTCAGAGAATGATTTGAGTGTCGTATATTAATCCGCTTTTAGGGTTTATATATGGTTTATAAGCAGAAGCTAATCAATCAGTCTCTGAGTATATCATCCACACACCTGTTCCTGGATAAGCATTTCTTTATTGGAATAAAGCTTCATAGACTTGTAGAGAACTTTTTCTTTTGTTACTTTAATGTAAAAAATTATAGTGTCTCATTGAGCAAGATTGATGTCCCCTTCGACTGTCAGCCAAAACTGTGGCAATCCAAGATTAGCAAGAAAGTTGTTAATGTACTTCTAAGACCCCTAGGTATTCCTGGTTTTTCATTCTTCCTTTCTCTGTGCATTTATGTGTTTTCATTTGAAATTTAAATAGAAAAATTTCTTTCTCAGAGTAGTTAGTTCTAAACCTTAACCTATTTAATTATCTTTTACTGACTAGATGCTTCTATTAATACATTCATTTCGGTGAGGCTATCAATTGTTAATTATCTTAACAACTTTATTTTCTTTACTATGATGTCATACCCATATCTTTTCAAGAAAAAAAAAGGTGACTTGAGGCTACAGATCCAAATATATAAATAGATTATTAGTTGGTGTTTTCTTAAGTTTGATACAAAGTCTCTCATTCTGTGGTTAAATTCTACTATACACAATCAAATCTCTCTGAACAACTGGACAAGAAACCAATGATGATTTAGGGGTAAAAACTGTGGTGTGTGGTCATGCAATTGTTGGGACTGAAAATATGTGGTGGTCAAGTTTTGGCTAGATTTTGTTTGCCAAGTGGGTTACTTATATCTACAAGGTCTTTCATTCATGTTACCTCTCTATACTATGGCTTTAAATTATCTGCTGGAAATTGATTGGAGCATATGACATTCTTTCTTTCACAGTATCTGTTTTCTGTACAGGGAAACATGCAACTATGCCCTCTTTTACAATAACAGTAATGATCACTGAAGTATTAATTTTGTTATAAAGAAGAAAATATGGGTCCCTCTCATCATATTGTTGTTCAAAATATTTGTTTTCCCTTCCTAGAATAATTATACTTTAGAGCTCTTTCCTGCAGGAGGATTATTTTTCTGTCCTCTTGAAGTTACAACTGGATGCAGAATTTGATCTGGACACCAAAATGTGAGTAGAAGTGATATTAAATACTTCTGACCAGAAGTTTTGTGAAACAGTTCATTGTTGCCAACCTCTTTTCCCCATGCAAGAACCCAAGTAGAGGCTATCCAAAATCTATGTAAGCAAGAAATAAACTATTATTTCAAGGCACTGATACCTTTTGTATTGCTTTTCACCGTAGAAAAATATACACTAAACTGATTATTAAAACCCCTTTGATGTAGCAATTACATTTCTGGATATTTATTCTCAGAAATAACTTGAAAAGTGTGTAATGATGCAGGAATAGAGATGCTCATCATATTGTAAAAAATTAGACAAAAAAGTTAGAACCCAAACTTATCAATAGTTATTTCATTGATTAATAGCATACCCATACAGTGGAAAACTATGCTGCTATTAAAATTATGATGGCATACTGGCCGGGCGCGGTGGCTCAAGCCTGTAATCCCAGCACTTTGGGAGGCCGAGACGGGTGGATCACGAGGTCAGGAGATCGAGACCATCCTGGCTAACACGGTGAAACCCCGTCTCTACCAAAAAATACAAAAAACTAGCCGGGCGAGGTGGCGGGCGCCTGTAGTCCCAGCTACTCAGAAGGCTGAGGCAGGAGAATGGCTTAAACCCGGGAGGCGGAGCTTGCAATGAGCTGAGATCCGGCCACTGCACTCCAGCCTGGGCGACAGAGCGAGACTCCGTCTCAAAAAAAAAAAAAAAAAAAAAAATTATGATGGCATATATTATATATATAATACTTTATTTAAATCACATGTAATTATATAGGTGTATGCATGCACACACATACACAAACACATCTGTTATTAAATTCTCTTGTTAAAGTAAATTAAAATGGAGTCAAGGCCTGAAGAATCCCTGAGCAGTCAAAACCAGAGAGGCCTCATTAGTGGCCTTAACCTTGCTAGATTTGCAAACATAAGCAAAACTTAATTTGAGCAATTTTTTCTAAATGCCTATATTAAAGAAAAACAGAACTTAAGTTCAACCAATCAGAAGCAACCAAAAACCTTATAATTATACAACAATTATATAAATAGAGACTTTCTAATGGGATAGACCAATTAAGGTGAGTGTCTTAACCGTGATAAATCAAATATTTTCTTTGTTTTACTTTTGTGTTTATCATAGAAAAGCCTCCTCCTTGTGTTTCCTTGATGGAGCTCCTTGGTGGACTTCTAGGTTGGAGCTGCCCAATTAGAGAATTGCTGTTTGTTCAAATAAGCTCTTTAAAATTTTATTGCACCTCAGTTTATCTTTTTAATACTAAATATAAATGTATATGCACGTATATATGTGTGTGTGTGTGTGTGTATAAAATGTGGAGGGATGTTCAACATTCCTAAGTAAAAAATGAGATTATAAAATAACAAACATATTATGATTCTATTTTAACAAAATAATGTAGTCCTCAGAAAGAATATATACTAAGTACCAAAAATATTTATAGGAATATAGTCAAGTTATAATAAACATCAAAGATAGACCAAAAGAAGAAGAGAAACCATAAAATTGTGCTGGGAAGGCTGAAAGGCAAGTGTAGGCTGAAAAACATGGTGAGCTCTTAGTTTTACCCTTTAAATAATGTGGAGAAGGTACAGGTGTAAAAATGAGTTGTTAATGCTTTTTTCTTCTCTCCTAGTCACTGACTTTAGGAATCCGAGTCACAGATGCAGTTTGGATGCAACGCATTTTTTAACACAAGTCTAAGGATAAATAAATTGAATGTTGAAACTAATATCAGCTCCAGGTAATTTATGATTCAAATGAGAGTACACCAAAATAAATGTTCCCCAAAGATTTTATCATCCATTAGCAGCAAACTTCTCTGTCTTACATACTATTTATTGTTTACTGTTTACTTCCTTGCTGTTTATCCTTCATGTATTTATTCCCAGGTTCCAAAATTAGAATCACAAAAGATATCCAATATAATACTTGTTAAATGAACAATTCATCTAATTTTCTCTAAAGCTATATATACTTCTAAATTCTATGGCTTAATTTCTGATCACAAACACTATCTATATGGGACAACATAGTTTATTAAATATAGTGCTTGCTATCATGGCTTCCTCCTATCCTGAGCCTGTTTGTCCTTAGATTCTTTCTTCCTCTGCTCACTTCTGTATTATAGGAAAGCTGGCTTCTAGAGACTGCAATTCCCAGGCTCCCATGACAACTGGCTTCAGACTAGGACTTGCCAGCAGGAAGCACCAGCAGAATATTTGAGGGTGAACAAAGGAAAAAGCCAGGACACTCCTTTCCCTCCTATTTCCTGTGCAGCATTTTCCTGTATATCTCTGTGAAATCAGCTTCTACTCATCAGGCCCTGGGATTCCAGATGGTATCATGTGACTCTGGCTCTAGGATTAAAATAACATCCTCTCTCTTTGAGTTTCCATCCCAGAGGTGTTAATGGTTTCCTTTTGTTGCTAATTCTAAGTGGCCCCAGTCTTCTATTACCTATGTAAACAGTCCCCTGCATTAAGGTACCCTCCACTGTAATTAATGTGGATTATGTTTTCCTGTTTGAACTCTGATGTAAAAATGACTACAAAAGTATAGTTATCAATTGTTTAGTTTAAGATATGGTTTGCTACCATAATGAAGGAAAAGTGAGATTTGATTTATAGTAGTTCTTTCTTTTAATTCAAAGACTTTGCAATGAAAATCTATTTTAAGGGAAAAATCTCAGCATTTTCTTTCTTAAAACAAAACTTTCTCAATAATTGAAAGTTAAGTTTTTCTTTTTCCATGTGAGGTCATTTTGAAGATGGGAAAGAACTATGTTTACATGATTTTAAATAAGTAGATCTTCTCTTTCTTGTTTACTCCAAAGGTGCCATTGATGTTATGGACATTACTGATTACTGAAATAGAGATCACCACCTTTCCAGTGGTATGAGGCACAGAGGTGTCTAGCAGATGTCAACTTAGGCAAGAGCCTCAGTTCTCTCTGTATGTGGTCCTCACACATTTGTGAAGGGTCCCATTTTGAGTCAAAGCCTTGGATTCTAACTGATCACTGTCCTGCCTCTTGGCTCTCCCTTTCTTTACTTGAAAAAATAAGAATTTCATTTCCAGGTCATATATTCTAAGTCATGTCTTTGATATTAGCCACATCCACCCTGTGGAAAACCTTCATTGTCACATTTCCTTTTTGCAGTCCTTGAACTTCAAGTCATAATTATTGTGTTCTCTCAAAGAGAAGTGAACCTCAGTGAGCTTGAGATGTGCCCTATATTTGTGCACAGTTAACACATACCCCACATCATTATCCTTCCATTAGAGTTGCAATAGTGTTGAAAGGGACCAGGACAGCAGGGACCAGGGCTGCAAAACAACTCCCGAACTAACTTAGGCAAACAATTCCAGGAATCTAGAAAGCAGAACAGACCGGGTGAGCAGACCGGGAAAACAAGCCCTACCCCTACCCTACCCCTACGCTGCAAGCCCCTGATAAACGTCATCAGTGTTTCAAAACGTAACCAAAATACCAGAAATGGCGGGAACTGATCATAATCAGCCAAATCACCTTGTTCAAATGTCAGCCAATCCTAAGTCTGATGTGTACAAATTCCCCTATGACTCTGTACCTGTTTACCCCTGACTATAAAAATGCTGTCTGGAGCCCAGTTAAGGAACTTTCCTGCTCGTCTCATGACTAGTGAGGAAGTTCCAGGTTCGAACCTGTAATAAAGATCCTTGCCGCTTGGCTTTGACTCCAGACTCTGGTGGTCTTCTCTGGGGAATAAGCGGTCTGGGCATAACATCGTGTGTCAGGCAAAACGTCATAAAATAAAACATGGTTTACTTGTATTTGGAAAGGTTGTATTATATAATGGTTAAGGTCTTGGGTATGTGTATTTGAATCCCTACTTTGACATTTTACTAGGTCTGGGAACTTGAACAAGTTACTTACCATTAAGTCTTTATTGCATCATCTATAAAACAGAGACTTAAAAATTCACAATACCTAATGACATATTTGGAATTTAAACAAAACATTATATAAAGAATTTAGCATAGTACCTGGAACATTGGAACATAGTAAACACTCAAGTCATGTAAGCTATGATGAGGATGACACTGTTGGTGGTGATGCCTGTATAACACAGTCTAATGAGGAGACTGATAAAAATAGCTAGCTATGGCCTGGTATATTTTAAGTTCTTTGCAGAACTGGCATATATTTATTCATAAGCATATTTCTATATATGAGTTTTTATATATTTGTTTCTTTTGTAGCATGGAGACCACAGAATACTTAAAACATTTCCAGAAAAAAGGTTATAGTCAAATAAGGCCCTATTTTCTCTTGTTTTTCTTAAGTCAAGTAGAAATCTATTGAAGTGAAAAATAATAACAGAGTCAGTGTGGTGCTACTTAAAAGGCGCAAACTAATCTTAAGACACAGCACAGACATTCTCCTGTCTAGTCAGGGCATTCCTCTGGGTGTAATACAATGCAGGACAAACAAGTTCAGTCATAAGGAACCTCTTCTCTGGGCTGTCTTATATTGGAAGAGAACAAAATGGGCGATTCCATTCCAATGGAGGATATATTTTCCACTTTGTCCTTAATGCTCCTCAAATTCTACCTGATTTGGAGAATAAAATAATCATTCAAAGACCTTACATTCCCTATGTTCAATCTGGCTTACATTTACATATTCTGATTTCCCACACTGCCAGCCTCTCTTTCTTCATTTCATTTGCAATTTAGTCTTCCTTTTCCTGACTTCCTGAATTTTAAACAATGTCCTAAGGCTCTGCCCCAGGTCTTCTTCATTTATCACTCCATGCTTTCTTTTCCTAAGCAATCTAATAGCTACATCCATAGTCATCCCTCCACTGACAGCTTTCAAGTTTAGATATTTTATTTTTGGCTTCTGAGCACAAACCCATACATTCATCTAACATGCTTCAAATAATATATGTTACCCTCACCTACTCTAAACGGGTGTTCTTTGTGGACCCAGAGAATCTGAAACAGGTCTCAGTTAGATAGTTTATTTTGCCAAGGTTGAGGACACACACTCATGACAAAGTCTCAGGAAATCCTGACAACATGTGTCCACAATGGTTGATGCACAGCTCGGTTTTATACATTTTAGGAAGACATGAGACATCAATCAATATATGTAAGAAGCACATTGGTTTAGTCTGGAAAGGTGGGAAGACTTGAAGCAAACACCAGAAGACTCGAAGCAGGGAGGGGGCTTCCAGGTCACAGATAGCTAAAAGACAAATGGTTGCATTCTTTTGAGTTTCTGATTGGCCTTTCCAATGGAGGCAATCAGATATGCATTTATCTCAGTGAGCAGAGCAATAACTTTGAATAGAATGGGAGGCAGATTTTTCCCTAAGTAGTTCCCTGCTTGAGTTTTTCCCTTTAGCTTAGTAATTTGGGAGTCCCAAGATATTTTCCTTTTACATTTCCCCCACTTTTCTTTCAAAAAATCTTTTTGAGAAAGCATTTTAGAAGAAAATGAGCCTCTAGTCCCAGGTTTCTTCTTATCGCTCATGTCTAAGATGGTTTATTCCTGTACAGGTAGGTCTGGAGTTATTAGGAAAGCTCATTTTTAGAAGTTTGGGAAGTCTCATGTCCTATGAAGAGAAAATAGTGGGAAGAAGGGAGAAAAACAACAACAAACAAAAGAACAATCCTGGAAAATCGATATAGGCCACATTACTCTGAAGTCTATACATCAATAGGCAGGTATGAAAGTGGTTTATGTATGTGAATAGACTGCTGTTACTTTCTTCTGAAGTTTAAGTTGTCTGGATTCAGTTTGCAGGGCTTTAAGAAAACACAGCTTAGTTTTCAGGGAGTCCAAATTTTAAAATATGCAATACAATAGGAAAAAATTGGAAGCATTGTTTTGAAGACTTATACCCAAGAAAAATTAGAATTCAGCCCAAACTGTAGAAAATAATAAGAATTGAAAAACATCAGACAAGACTACAATCTAATAACAGATGTCCTATAGTTTTTGAAACATAGTTTTCTTTCTCTCCAGTTTTCCAGTTTTACTAAAAACAAATCATGGTGGGATCAATTTGCTTTATTATATTTGGCCAGATTATTTATAAAAAGCGCAGAAATAATAATTCTTTTTCACATAGGCTTTTTAAAAATTGACTTTGATGAAACTTTATTCCATAGAAGGAATGTCAGATTAGACTTTTTTAATGCTGATTCCAGCCATGGATTTGTACCATCTAATACCTATGAGTTGGGTGAGTTTCCTCCCCTTTTGAGGCTCCAAGATAAACCTGATGTTTCTGGGCCTGTCAGAAAGTGACTTTCTTTACATACCACAGGTTAGAGACCCTGTACAGGGACTATGTACGCAAAATATGAGACCAGTTTTTCCAAGGGCTTTATTGGCTTTATATGTCAAGTTTGATTCCTTAAAGAAAAGCACACCATTCCAGTCAAACCTTTGGTAAAATAATCAGTTCCTCCAATTGTATCCTGTTACAAATGAAAACGAATTCTTACTGCAGTTATTGCAAATAACTGTATTGCTACAAGTGAAGAATACTCACAAATAGTTTCAAGATTCTGGAGAAATCAGGTAGAGAGAAACAAATATGCCTCAAATTTAATAGGAGTATACTAAATTGTTAAAAGCCATCAATAGCTCAAAAGATTTCAAGACTCTGAAAAATAAAAAAAGGATTAGCCACATTTTAGGCAAAAAGCCAAAAGACTGGTTCAGTCCATGCAGTTAATTCCTGTTCTGCTTGATACTCATGAACATTTTAGCTGTCCATGAGTCCTGAAATTTTTTCCTCTGTTCTGATGTCACAATCTCAAAAGTTATCAGAAATCTGCATTCATGAGCGCCTGTTAGAGTTTTGTAGCTGATTATACATCCACCTTCTAAAGAAGACCAAAACAAGACAACAGTTGTTCATAGATGGCAAAACATTTTAGGCCAGCCATAGACAAAGACATAATTGACAAGGAAATTTGTTACCTCTGTGTCACACAATAATTTTAACAAAACAATTATTATAATTACTGATACTAAGTCATATCAGAATTACAAGAGTTTCCCATAATTGTGGAAGACACACTAATAACATATTTGTACAAATACAGCCCTCAAAAACCAAACACCATTTCATAATTGACAACCCTTCCTGATAATTTTTACACTAAATAAGCCAAATTATGCCATTTTTGGACTTTAGGGAACCTAATACCTTAAAGCATTAATTAAGAAAAAGATATAATTTATAATTTGATTTTGGAAAGTTTATCAAATATCAAAGGTTTAAAACACTTGATATCAATTGGGCATGGTGGCTCACATCTGTAATCCCAGCACCTTGGGAGGCCAAGGTAGGCAAATCACAAGGTCAGGAGATCAAGACCATCCTGCTGTGAAACCTCATCTCTACTAAAAATACAAAAAATTAGCTGGGCCTGGTGGTGGGTGCCTGTAGTCCCAGCTACTCGGGAGGTTGAAGCAGGAGAATGGTGTGAACTGGGAGGCAGAGCTTGCAGTGAACTGAGATGGCACCACTACACTCCAGCCTGGGTGACAGAGTGAGACTCCATCTCAAAAAAACAAAACAAAACAAAATCAAACAAAAACACTTCATATCACAAAACAGGACTTCAAGCCATTCTAGAGTCATTTGTTTAATCAAATGATTACTCAAGCATTTTATCTAAAAAAAAAGCAAAAATCTTCATTCTTTGAGAGAGGGGACTTAACTTTCCAAACAAGAAGCCCTAATAAAAACAGGATGAAGTCAATTAAATCTGTTTTTCAAAATTTTGTAAACAATCTACAAAATTTTAATCTTGATCACAAGCTATAACTTTCATAAAACTTTATAACCTTTACTAAGAAGTTGGTTAATGCTTCAAGAAAACCTTGTTAATCTGATACAGGGCTCCATATGCTGGTCTTGCATCACTGTGCCTTTGACATTAATGATTAACTTATAGAGAAACTTAACTTATTTTATCTGTTAAAATTAAGCCTTACAATTTTACATGCCCTGGGCCTTGAGGAGTTGGCTTTAATTTGTGGCCTTGTGTCTCAGAAATGCAGTTTATTTTGATTGGCATCTTCTTGGGGCCTGAAGATGAGGCTTCAATTGCTGTCAGTGTTTAAGATTTGACAAGACTTCATGTCCTTTTAAGACCTAGGAGTCAAAGCCCTGTGACTTAATGTCACAAGTATTTTAAAAACACATACGGAAAGACGCATGGATGTAATAATGTTAATTTAAAAATTAAATCTCAGTTTTTCTCAAGCAAACCAAACTTAATAATAATGGCATAGAAATTATTTTGATAAAATGTAAAACCTGTTAGGCCAGTTACCAAAAGGCAGATAAAAAACCTTGTGCAGTGCACAGAATATTGTATTGGAAGAATAAAATTTCTTTAGACCTTTAATAAAACATGTCTTTTAAAAGGGGAGAGAAAGCTGAAATACAATGAGATTCAACAAAAGTTGAACTTCGGGTTAAAAAGAAATTAAAATCTCTTATAATATATTAAGAGAAAATCAACCCCTTAAGAAAATTTCATTGTTGTAACCAGTAATTTGGTGTATAAGGATTTTTTTACACCAAGCCCAATCTCTGGAAATAATATTATAGTTTCCCTTTAATTATAAACAACTTAATCAGACAAGTTTTTTTTTGTTTCATTTTGTTTTATTTTTGTTAATAAATCCTCTTATTGTGACTTATGCAGACCATTCATGATATGCTTAGACTTTCCGGTTTGTCCTGAACATCCCTTTCTTAAACAACCGGTCATTTTATTTTAGGACTAAATTCACCATACAAGATTCTTTCTCATATACAATTATTTCTCTTTAAGTTTTCTTACCACACAAAAAATCCTCTTTATTTTTGTAACTTTCTTTACATCTTTCTTATTTCTGGGTTCCTTTACCTTGTTTCATATACAAATACAAATAAGCTTTGAATTAGACAAAACTTGTTCATCTTTTTTAAAAAACAAAAACTTTTTTAAGCAAGAACGTTTCCCTACAATATATTTTTTATTGGAAAATACTCATAATGAAGTATCTATTATTTAATTTAATATAACTTTATATTCTAAATTATACCTATTTTGTGTACAAGTATTTAACCCATTACATTTACCAAATTATTTTGTTTGCCTAGATTATTTATGAAAACTGCAATAGCCATGATTTAAAGTTATAAAACTGTCATTGTAAAATTATAACTGAGACAGTGAAAAAGATATGACCTAACTGACTCTATCTTGCTTCTAACCTCCAAGCTGTCCTTGTTCATTCCTGGACTTCGCGAGGAGCTTAATTTATAGTTTAGCTTTGAAACAAAAACAATAACAGTCCTTTCTCAAAACGAACCTCCATAATGACTGTGGACTTGACTGCCTAAAGCCACAAGTTTAAAAGTTATGGTAATCTTACTAAATTTAAGATGTAGCTGTTTTTATTAAACCAGTATCAATATCTTATTTATTAAAGATTATACAAGAAAAGATCACTCTGTTTTTGGCTGGGTGTATAGTTTTGTAACCCCTTTGTCAAATTTTGACATGTTACAGTATTTGGCAGGGATAAGGATGAAATTACTTGATTAATAAATATAAACAAAAATATTGCCAGGCATGGTGGCTCATGCCTATAATCCCAGCACTTTGGGAGGCCAAGGCAGGTGGATCACCTGAGGTCAGGAGTTCAAGACCAGCCTTACCGACATGGTGAAACCCTATCTCTACTAAAAATACAAAAAAAGTAGCCAGGCGTGCCGGTGAATACCTGTAATCCCAGCTACTTCATGGACTGTGGCCGGAGAATAGTTTGAACCAGTGAGGTAGAGGTTGCAGTGAGTAGAGTTTGTGCCATTGCACTCCAACATGGGCAACACGAGTGAAACTTCATCTCAAAAATAGATAAAAATAAATGTAAACAAAATGTATTTTGGCAATTCTTAAGACATTTCTAATATTACTTTTTATTATATTAAATATTATAATTTTAAAGCTAACTTATTTATTACAGATTTTACTTAAGTCACATAAACTTGAAAAAGCATTTGACTAGTCTTTCCTTTTTTTTGATAAAGTATTTGATTTAAGCACTTTTATTTTTCTGTAATCCAATTAATTTGAGTTCTTTTATATATTTTCACTAATGAAATATTGTGTAGGCAACACATAACTACATAGATGTATTAGCCATGCCAACAGAAGTACATCTTATAGATTCCTAAAGACCCTCTTTTTGTCTTTCCTATCTTAGACTTTCAGATTCCTGATAACCTGTTTCACAATCCCAGGCAGTTTTCAGCTAAATAGCCTCAAATTTTCATACTAAAGGAAACAACTCAGGTGAAAATCAAACAGCAAAATGTACATTATAATGTACAGAGAAACAGTCTAGTGGTGCTAGAGGGAGATTAAAATTGGATGACAAATCAAGCATAAAATTGTAGAAATCTATCATAGGATTGTAGGAGACCAATTTCATTTAGATAGGGACTGCTTACCTTGTAACTGGATCTCTGAGCTCCGGGCATAGGCTACTCTGAATCCTGGGTCTTCCAAAATGGAGAATTATTTTGAGGTTACTTTCATTTAGGTCCTTTTATCCTCCCCACTTTCTATGTGTAATTGTCTTAAATATAACATCCATATATATTAAGCAACATGTCAGATGATGTTATATCTTTCGCTTCAAACAGAAGATGTAAGTGAGGAATCTCATGAGGCAAAACAGCTTATTATGTTTATCTCTATTTTTACTCATTCTGTTGTTCTCATTTTCTTTGAAGTGTTCAGCTGTCTTCTGTTGTCATTTTCTTTTGTTTAGAGAGTTTTCCTTGGCCTTTAAGTGCATCTGATAGAAACAGGTTCTCTTAGCTTCCCTTCGTCTGAGGTTGTATATATTTTCATTTTATTCCAGGAGAATAGTTTTGCTGGATATGTGATTCAGTACTGACAGTTCTTTTCTTTTAACACTTAAAAGTATTGTGCCATTTCCTTTTGCCATCCATGGTTTCAGATGATAGATCTGTCATTCAACTTGGTATCCTTCTATATGTAGTGCACCATTTTCTCTCTGGCTATTTTGAAGATTACTTCCTAGGTTTTGTTTTTCAGAGGCTTGTTTATGATATGTTGGTGTGCATTTCTTTGGGTTTGTCTATACAGGATTAGCTAAGCTTCTCACATCTGTAGGTTTATGTATTTTGACAAATTTTGAAGTTTTAAAGTTTTACATCTTTTATGTAGTAAAATATGCATAACATAAATGTACAAATTTAACCACTTTTAAATGTATAGTTCAGTGGCATTAAATACATTTATATTGCTATGCAATTATCCCCAACATTCATCTCTAGAACTTTTCATCTTCTCAAACTGAAACTCCATACCCAGTAATCAGTAACTCATCATTCCAACCTCCCAGCAGTTCCTAGAAACCACCGTTCTAATTTCTATTTTTATGAATTTGATTACTCTAGGCACCTAATATAAGTAAAATAATACAATAGTTGTCCTTTTGTGACTGTCTTATTTCATTTGGCATAATGAGCTCAAGGTTCACCCATGTTGTAGTATAGCTCAGAATTTCCTTCCTTTTAAGGCTGAGGAATAGTCCACATTTGTTTATCCAGTCATCAATAGATACCAGGATTGTGTTATCTTTTGGCTATCCCAAATAGTGCTACAATTAACATAGGTATGCAAATATCTATTTGATTTCCTGATTTCAATTGTTTTGGATGTGTACTCACAATAGGAATTGCTGAATCATACTGTAATTCTGTGCTAACCAATCTGCTATTGAGATCATCTGGCAAGTTTTTATTTTGATTATTTTATTTTCAGTTCTACAATTTCTTCTTTGTTCTTTCTTACCACTTCTATTTCTTCCCTTACATTATACACGTATAAGGTAAAGTTTTAAGAAGAACTTGTATTTGATTACCACAGTATTTTGATAACAATTTTTAAAAAATTCTTGTCAGGTAATCTCAATATCTAATTTACCTCAGCATTGAGGTGATTACCTTGTCTTGTCAGCTGATTTTCTTTTCTCATCCATATGAGATATCCATTCTTGGTCTTGGATATGACTAAAGATTTTCAATTGTATAATGGATATTATTTTAAATGATTACATTAGTGAACTTTTGATCCAATCTATTTTAGCAAATAGCTTGTTTAGATGTAGTGTTTAAGTTCTGGCTTATTTTTGTGGGATTTAGTTTCACTAACAGTTTATCTTTCAGAGCCTTTGCAATGCTATTGTGGTCTGCTTCATTTTTTCAGGTGCTGTTGGGGCTCTGTTATGCACTGAAATCTGTCCCCCTACCCCAAATTCATATGGTGGATTCCTAACCCCCAAAATGATGGCATTTCCATATAGGGTCTTTGGGGTGCAATTAGAGTTAGAAAAGTTTATGAGGTTGGAGCTCTTATGATGGAATTAGTGGTTTTATAAGAAGGGAAAGAAAGAGGAAACATTCTGTCTCCACCATGTGAGGACACAGAGAGAATGCAGCTGCCTACAAGCTAGGAAGAGAGCCCTCCCTAGAAATCAAATTGACTGGTACCTTGATCTGGGATTTCCCAGCCTCCAGAACTGTGAGAAATAAAAGTCTATTACTTAAGCCACTCGATCTATGGTATTTTGTAATAGCAGCCTGAGCTGACTAATGCAGGCTCCCACTCAGTTCCCGAAGGTGCAATCTACAGGTATGCAAGGTTCTTCCTTTGGCTACTTTGTACCTCTGGACCGTTTTCTGGAGGGTGATATGAGGTAAAAAGCCTTCTACCTAACAGCATAAGGAGATCAAGAGCATAAGCTTGATCTCCTTATGCTCTTAAGTAGAAGATTGAGAGACACAGGCCTCTGCTTATGCTGCTCCTGTCATGGATAAGACTGACGATGGGAATTGGGAGCCGGGTTGTGGAGTGAGGACTGAATAGTTGGAGTTCCCTCCTCTTCCTGTTGCCAGAGAATTGACTGACTGCCAGGTCCAGGTTGTGGAGCAAGGCCTGGGCTCTCTACGAGGTCTGCATTGTCCTTTGCTTTTCCCACTCCTTGGCCAGAGAGGGCAGGCTTTTCTTTTTGTATATGTGTTTTGGTTTTATTCTGCCTGTGCCTCTTGGTGGTTCTGAGTTGTTGACCTCTCCCAGGCCTGGGAGTATTTGGAAGATCAATCTGGGAGCATATGCAAGATCAAAAGAAAACCTAAGAAATTCATCGGGACATTCCTCATGTCCCGCGAGTTTCCTTGCAGCCCACCTTTGTTTTTCCTCCCTAGCTAGTTATTGCCACTCCTTCAGTTTGCTTCAGTCTTTTATCATTGTCTCATGAATAATTTTATCATTGTCTCATGGGTATTTAGTTACATTTATAGGGAAGAAACGAGAGAAATGATTTTATACCATCCTGCTCTAGCATAGGAACCAGAATAATATTTTAAGAAAATGATTTTAGCTGGGCACAGTAGCTCATGCCTGTAATACCAGCTATGGCTAAGGCTGGAGGATCACTTGAACCCAGGAGTTCAAGGTTGCAGTGACCTATGATCATGCCACTGCACTCCAGCCAGAGTGACAGAGCAATACCCTATTTCTTAAAAAAAAAAAAGGAAAAGAAAAGAAAAGAAAGTAAAGCTATTCATACTGCTTTATTCCCTATTAGCATCACTGTAGGCTAGTCACAGGCTTTCTGAATTCTATTCACATGCTTCTCTGTTTCTCTTCTTTCTGTTTGGGCCATTTTTCTTCTCCCTTCACAATGCCCCATCTAGTTTTCTCAGCAGTCTCTTACCTATCCATTAATTCCTATACATTTTACAGTGCTCTGCTCAAATATCATTTCCTCAAGGGCATCTTCTCTAATGTTCCACACCAGATCCCCTCCCCCTGTTATACACTCTCACAATTACTCAGTTCTCCATTTTCATCCATCACAAATAAAATTAAACAAATGAATTGTGTGATCAATTTTTTAATATCTCTATTCATTACTAGAATGTAAATTCCTAGAGGGCAGGGCCTGGATTTATCTGTACCCCTAGTGCATACCAAATATCTGAATATATAAAGCTATCTTATTACTTAAATTTTTAAAATCTGATAAACATCTAGGATTTTCTATTTTCAGAAAGGCTTGCAGTAATTAATTAAATAATTATAAAAACCATTCTAAAAGTTCAAGAAATAAAAAGTTACATAGCAGTTAGGACACAGTTGTCCTGTTTTCAAACCTCTTTTCAATCCTTGGTCTGAGGATTTCACCTTTGGGATGGTCAGTTTATGAAAATCCCTCTCACTCACAGGGAGAGGTAATAGTAAGAATCCTTCTCTTTCTGTTTTCCTGGCAAGTCAATGATTTAGTTCTAAAGAGAGGCATTCATTAATATTTTTCACAGTAATTTATTATAATCAACCAGACACAGAACAAGATGCTGGACCAACACTGGTGAACAAGGTGGACACACTCCTGCTTTGTTTAAACTTATGGTTGGAAAATATAGAGATTATCTGCATGGAGAAATCCTGTAGATCAACAGCTATGGTATTTCTTACTTGAAAATTTATTTTATTTTCTACTATTTCTAATTTTTACATAGCTGAGAGAGAGAAAATAAAGTTTTTTGAACAATGAACAACAGAGTTAAGAGAAAGGCAGCATGTTGGAAGCACAGTGTTAAGAATTTCAGAGGCAGTGACTTTTCCTAATCTGTAGGGGATTTAGTGCATTCTGTTTGGATTAGTAGCTTTAATAATACAGGAAGAGGATCTCAATTCATAATGCATTGCATAATGTTATTCAGGAAATCACATGTAAAATGTAATGCCACCACCAATGTAAAATTGCTTTTATTTCCTTAGCAGTTTATAAACTGGATTTTTGTTCCAGTAAATTCACTGCAACCGTAGTTGTAAATAGGAACTTACAGTGATAGTTTCCTAGCATTTGCTAACATTAAATAAAACAAAACTCCAGATCCTTAAGGATTGTTTTCTACCATGGTTCTTTTGGTAATAAATTCAGTAATAAATTAACCTTGGTTCACTTGTTTGCCAGCATTCCAGTGAGAAGAGTGAATTCTAACACTTCACTTTCTTGGTCTTGACATCTGAAAAAGTGGTTGAAAGATGTTCAGTATGCTTTTTTATATTGATATTTCAGATTGCAGCCTTTTTACTTTTGTTAAAATCATTACGATGTTAACTGGGGAGAATATTTCATATTGGTTGTTTTAAAGGGAAAAATGATACAATTTAGGACTATTAAAACAAATCTCTTAATCTGCTACAATCTCAGTCAATCCATTAATTTAATACATGAACAATTTGATTTCTTTCTGCCATTTGAGTTGATAGGTTGTGCAAATTTACAGGTTAAAATAAATCAGTAAATAGTATAAAAATTTGTATTTGAAACCAGGATTATTGGATTTAAGGATAATATTCACTCATTTCTTCTTCCTCATTTTAAGTTTGGCACCAGAGTTAGAGAAATGGAGGTCAAAGAGTCAACTCAGCTATGTGGCTGAAATATGTGACCACAAGCAGAATTCTTTCAATCAAACATTAAGATGGTCTACTCAAGTGTGGTCGCTTTAAAATAGGTACACAGATTATTTGACACTCTTTCCTTCAAAAAGTGAAATCTAATTCTGCTCTTCTTGAGTGTGAATAAATTCAATGACTTCCTTTTAAAAAGGAAAATGTGGCAGAAGTGATATGTGATTTTTGACATTCAGGCATAAAAGTCATTGTGACTTCCTCCTTGCTCTTTATCATAGACTGCACACTCTTAGGGAAGGCAGTTGCCATATCATGAGGATACTGAACCAACTTTGGAGAATTCCACATGGTGAGGAATGCAGGCTTTCTGCCAATAGCTATACAAGGAACTAGCTTAGAAGCAGAACCTCTCAGAAGTCTGGTTCTTGATTACAAATCTATGTGAAATTTTACAGGACTGACCATAAGAAATAACAAAGATTTACTGAGCAAGCCTCACAGGGAAAAGTTGTCCTCCCCACACCAAACTTGGTGCACAGGCAGTGAAATGCAGTCTCTGAAGCAGGTTTCAGTCAAGGACTCAGGCCTGCTGGTGGGTGAAGCTCTTCACCTATTTGCATTGCTAATAGTGGTGCAACATTCATGCCTAGGACATGAGATCTGAGTCCTTAGGCAGAGGTCCTCTTCAGGTGGCTCTGTAGAGGCCTTCCTATTAGGGAAGGAGAAGGAAACATTGAAGAAACATTCCCCTACTCTGACATGGTACTTGGAATTTTTCCACTCTTAGCCCTCCTTCCTCAACAACCCCAGGGTCTACATAACTGCGAGATCCTTTTGTTTGGGGCTCCCTCAACAGTGAGACAACCCCCATTTCTGTGGTAATTCACCTGACCCTTGACCAGTATGTCATTTCAGGGGGGTAAATTATAAGGGGCAAGTTAGTACTTTCTGCATGTTTTTACATTTGATTATACCAACACAAAAGGTTTTCAATACTTCACTATCATTTTTATTTTGTTGCATCAATTGGCTACTCCAACACCTCATAACTTAGCAATTTTTCTCTCCAGCTGAACTGAGCTTCTGACAATCTCCAGCCCAAGTCAGTCCTGCAAATGACTGCAGGCCTGACCAGCATCTTGACTATAATATCATTGAGAAACCTTGAGCCAGAACCACCCAGTTGGGCCAAGCTCAGATTTTGGACCCTAAAATGTCATGTGAGATAATAAATGTTTGTTGTTTCAAGCTACTAAGTTATGGGGTAATTTGGTATGCAGAAATAGATAACTAATATACCCAATGAGAGGTCTGGTAAGAAAATGACTTAGGAAGGTATTAGAAAGGTTACTCTAAGGAAGTAATATTTTAACTCAGACTGAAAAGATACTATGAGCTAACTAGATGAAGTAGGAAAGATATGGCTAGGTCAGAGTTGTCCCAGCCTAAGGGAAGTAACACGTGCTTATCCAGAATTCCTCCCTCACAGCTACAAAGCTTACATAAGACAAGGAAAGCAAAGTGAGCCAAGCATATGTCTTTAGAAGGCTGACCCTGATTACCTTATTTTTTTGGAAGCAGGGCCTGCATGATACATCCTACTTCTTGTAAGAAGATTCCAAGGAGAGAGGGTAAAAGGCTCAATTGTATATGCTCAAGTTCTTCTCTCAATATCACCCTCAGGAAAGTCATTCATTTTTCCAAGAGGTAGCAGATAAAGGGAAGAGAAATCACCATAAAAAGTGGTTGGAATAGGGTTCCAGTGAATTTTTTTCCACATGTTGCTACAATAGTTAACATCCTGGGGAAAATTTGCAGCTTATGATATCAGCAATGTTCCTATGTGTCTTTGTCCATTCAGGCTGCTAGAAAAAAATACCAAAAGCTGAATGGTTTATGAACCACAAACATTTATTTCTCACAGTTCTGGAGGCTGGGAAATTCAAGGGCAAGACACTGGCAGATTCTGGGTCTGGTGAGGGTGAGCTCTTCATAGATGGCCCCTTCTTGCCGTGCCCCCCATGGTGGAAGAAGCAGAGCAATTTCTTTGGGCCTCTTTTCTAAGAAACTAGTCTTATCTATGAGAAATTCACCTTCATAACCTAATACTTTCTATTCCTCATCTCTACTATAGCATTGGAAATTAGGTTTCAACATATGAATTTTAGGGGAATGCAAATGTTCAGACCATAGCACTACAATATTTTGGGTGTCAGTGAGTATGACTCTGAGCAGAGAGTAAAAGAAAAGCTTTGATAAGATTATGAGCATGCTCCTTTGTCAGGAATGAAGTGCTGAATTTATTTCTGTGACTCTTCTATTTAAAGCTAATTTATCTTTGGTCAATTCTGTTTTCTTTTGTTGAGACACTAAAAGCATAGTAACTAACTTGAAGGAAAAGAGAAAAGTGTGAATTCCATAATTATACCTTCATCAGGCTCTTTACATTCTGCTTTCATCTGTCATAGTACCACACTGTACTGTTAATTCATTATATTCATTTGACAAATGTTTATTCAGGGACTACTATGTGTTGGACTGTTGCTAGGCATAATGGATGCAATGCTTAGCAAAATAAAAAACATAAATTCTGCCATTACAAAGTTTATAGTGAGAACAACACACATCACTCAAATGATTATAACAAATAAGTATAAAATTGCATTTTCACTGTGATACCCACTAAAAAGGGAAATTACTTAGGTCAATTCAATCAAAATCTGAAAGGCAAGTAGGAAAGTCAGAAAGGTCTAGATAGGGACAAGGTGTTCCAGCATAAGGAGGTAGCTTGGGTGAATGCCACCTTGCATGAGGCAGTGTGATGTGGTTAATCATGAGGGGTAGATAAGACCTAGTTGTGTCTAAACCTAATTAAGAACTAGTTTGAGGGTTGATTTGGCTTTTCCAAAAATTTTATTTTTTTGGACAGAAAAAAAAAAGAAACTTACTCCAGTAATGGAAATTTATTTTCTAGAATATTTCAGTGCCGGCTATTGAAAAAAATGAAACAAAAATTTTCGGTTGCTTAACACAATAGAAGTTTATTTCTTGGTGATAGAATTAAACTAGTCCATTGAGGGTATTACTGTTTAGTGGTGACCTTCCACAAAGTGTTTCAGGGACTCAGAATTTTTTCATCTTATGGCTCCACCATTCAGTAAGGCCCAATAGGTGGAAAGAGATGGAGTGAAGAAGACACACCTACTTCTTTGAAAATCCAGGCTCAGAAGTAGCACACATCGTTCTGCTCATATTTTGTTGGGTGTGAACTAGTCATGTGGCTGCACCTTTATGCAACAGGTTGCTGTGGAATGTACTCATTGCCTGGGAAGGTGGCTCCAGCAATAACTACAATATTAAAGAAGAGGGATATATATTTTTAATACTTTTGGAAAAAAAACTAAATCTTTGCCACACTTACTGAATAAATGCAAACTGCTGATATGTTAAAAACACTCTCAACCTTGAATTTAATCATCCTCTAGGCAATAATGTGAAATTTTCAAAACAGCATATTGATTTTTAACTTAAAAATAAACATGCCATTTACATTTTTGAGATGTGGGGATCTTTGTAATTATAGATATTCTATTGATGTGATTTTCATAAGAAAAAAAAATATCCCCTGGCAGGAGGAGAGAAATTAGTTAGGATAGCTTTTCCTGCTTGGGGACAGGTCTTTGGTAATTTTTTTTAAGTACTGAGAAACTAATTATATAGACGAATCCTAAATCTAATAGAAGTGAATGCAGTGAACCTTCTTAAATAAATCTTGACAGTTTCCTTTCTAACTGAAAACCCCTATTTGGTTGTAACAAAATATTAAAGAGAATTTGTATGTATGAAAGGCTCAGTTTGAGGTATTTCATTTTTATCATTTTGAAAAACTCATTGGCTAATGTGAGCTTTTTTATGGTACATTTTATAATGTTTTTCATGGTCAAACTTTGTAGCAGGAAATACCACAGAAGTGTGCTAAAATGCCTAAAATGAGTTTTAGAAATCAGATCAGATTAGGCTGGGCACAGTGGGTCACGCCAGTAATCCCAGCACTTTGGGAGGCTGAGGCAGGTGAATCACCTGAGATCAGGAGTTCAAGATCAGCCTGGCCAACATGGTGAAACCCTGTTTCTACTAAAAATAAAAAATAAAAATTAAAAAATTAAAAATTAGCCAGGCTTGGTGGCGTGGCAGGTGCCTGTAATCCCAGCTACTGAAGAGACTGAGGCAGGAAAATCGCTTGAATCTGGGAGGTGGAGGTTGCAGTGAGCCGAGATCGCGCCACTGTACTCTAGTCTAGGTGAAAAAAAGAAAAAGAAAGAGAAATCAGATCAGGAGGTGGGAGAACTACTAATATAGGAGAAACGATTCCACACAGTACTGTCCTAGCACTGGACTGAGTGGCCAATATAGTGTTAGCCTCAGACACAATGGGAGTGGAAATCATGTCTGACTCATCCATTCACGGGTGAAAAAATAACCAGAATTTTTATTTCAGCCTAAGAGTGATAAGGCACCAGGTGCTGGGAATTCTGATCTGATATACATAAAACTTAAAATAACCAGAAACCATTGTATCTATATAGTGCTTTGTGCCTTCCATCTGGAGTTGATGTTTAACACAGTTGCAGCACAGCAGTAAAGATAGTCAGATAGTTATAAAGTTAAGTTCTACAGAGATATTAGGTATGTACAAAATCCTTTGGTTAAATAGCCCTTCAGCAGTTAAGAGTGTTCCTAACACTTAAAAACTTCCACTTGACTTTGAGGTTATGTTGCTTCTTGTTCTCCTATTGATTGATTGCCCTTTACATACAACCCTAACATATTAATACTTATGAATAATATTTTTGACTGGGTGAGATAGGCTATTATATAATCTAACAACTTTTCACCACCAGAGGTTGAAATCATCTAGAATCTTTGACTAGTTTGGGGTTCTAGGATTTTTCCAATACATAAGAATTGTGTCACTTTGACCAAATTTCTTATCCCTTTGAATCTGCTTCTTTGTTAAATGGGGATAAAGATACCTGTCCTTGTCAGTGTTATGAAACTCACATGGGCAATTTACAAGGATTGAGATCAAGTTTCATAACTCTTAAATGCTCTACAATTGTAAGGTAATGCTCTTATTTGACTTTCTCTTTCTCTTTGGTCTCTGTAATCCAGTTCCATCTGAAGAAATTCAGATCTAAACCAGTGGGATTAAGCCTAACTGATATGGTTCTTAAGATTAAAAAACTTGTTATATATTTCTTAACCTTGAAAACCTTGATAGATTGGCCAGCTATCATAGTTTTCCAAGGATTTTTTGAGTTCTAGCACCGAAACTCCGTCCCGACCAAACCATCTTAAATCTTCTTGATTGCAAGAATCCTGAACAGAGAAAGGTTTTCATCCTCTCTTAGTGTTAATATAAAATTTTCCTTTAGCTAAAATGTCTTTGCCATATGAGTCCATTTGTTTTTCACGGTATGTATTATATCAGACTTCGAATGAAAACAGTATATAACACACTATACAATACAGTGTGTTTACACAATGACATAAGACTTTCACACACAGATATGTATTTAATCCTTTGCTTTGCCTATTAATAGGTATGATAACCTCCACTCAGCACTTATTACATTTAATTGAAATTACATAACCATCTGTCTCCTTTATCAGACTCAAGCAGGATCTAGTCACATTCATCTTTGATTCTCTCTCTTCTAGCATGCTGATTGGCACACTGGAAGCATCTGGTAAGTATATGATTAAACTTCCACGCTTCAACCTCAACTCTATTACAGTCAGGTTTTTGGTGATTTATAAACTATATGTAATAAAATCTTCATTAAAGTTTAGTAAGTCTTAAATAAACTAGTATGAAGAATGTGAGTTAACTTTTATAAACTATAAAGTATAATAAAATTGGTTTCAGAAAAGACTGATGTTAATATGTAATAAGTCTAGCTTTTCAATTTGTCTTGTAGTCTACCATGTCTCCTAGATTCTTGATTTCATCTTTAAATATTAAATTTGTACTTCTATCCAAGAGTTTTTGTCATTTATCGTATATGTAAATGACTATGGGACAATGTGAAACAGGCCTTCCTTGTCATAGATACAGTCACCTAAAAATTAATATCATCATGTCTAAATATATTAAGAAACATAGATCCATTTAAGTTCAGTTCAGTTTATTTCCTGGAAGACTTTGTTTAAGAGTTATCTATATTAATATTGTGCAGTAGTTGGAAACCCAATGAAACTGCAATAAATTAAGTATTAATTACCAAGGAAATCATCTACACTGCATTAGGACCCATAATTGTCTCCTCTACTGCCTTTCTATTTAGAAGTCCTTGTGTTAATATTACCTCACCCAGGGCTTGATCTTGGATGAGGTAATAGAACAGATACCATATTCTATTTAGTTTCTCCTGGGTTTGAAAACCCATCAAGAACTCAAAGCAGCATAATTGATCATGAACACAGTATTTGACTCTGGATACAGATACACTTAAGTGATCCTTTTGGATTACTCTGACAGTAAAATGATATGGAACGAGTGACTCTTCAGTTTCTTCTGCAGAATACAAATGTGTGAGATATTCAGTAACTGGGTCCTCTTTTGTTTACAGTCATCTTAAGTAAGGCTCTAAGCAGAGAAGAGTATTCCAGAACCAAACCTTCCTTTTGCCTTCTAGATTTTGGGCTGCCTCCTTTCTGAGCTACTTTAGGTAGGAACATGGCATTTGGAGTATTTATCATTGCAGCTGAATTGCACGAATCTTTTGGATTATGGACTCCAAAGAAGAGGAGGACATGAGTGAATTGGAGTAGATGAGAAAAGACTCCAGAGATCACCCTGAAATGGGGTTTGTAAAAGATCCAGTGAAAAGTAGTGGAGCTGATAAAAACAAACATAAAATGTGCTGGGTTTCTATGTCATGTTGTCAGAAGAGAAACTAAAACATTTATTCTTTCATGTCTTCATTCTTTTATTCAACAAATATACATTTATTAACTACTATACTAGTCTATTTCTGCCCCTATAACAGAATAGCACAGAACAGATCATTTATAAGGGAAAGAAATTTATTTCTCACAGTTCTCGAGGCTGGGAAGTTGAAGATTAAGTTGCCGGTATCTGCTGAGACCTTTCTTGCTATGTCTTTACATGGTGGAAAATGGAAGGGCAAGATAGAAGCAACTCACTTAATCAAGCACCTTTATAAAGGCACCTAATCTCATTCATGAGGGAGGAGTCCTCATGGTCTAATGACCTCTTGAAGTGCCCCAAGGGGGTAGATTCAAACTATAGCATTGCACTCATAGTCCCCCAAAATTTATGTCCTTCTCACACATAAAATGCATTTATTTTATTTCAATAGCCCCAGAGTTCTTAATTCATTCCAGCTTCAACTTGAAAATCTAAGTCCAAAGTCTCATGTAAATCAGATATGAATAAGACTCAAGGCATGATTCATCTTGAGGAAAATATCCCTCCAGCTGTGAGCCTGCGAGATCAAACATTACATGTTTCCAAAACACAATGCTGAGACAGGCATAGGGTAAACATTCCCGTTCCAAAAGGGAAAGATACAACAAAAGAAGAAAAGAGTAATAGATCCCAAGTAAGTTGAATACCCAACAGGGCTAACAGCATTAAATCTTAAAGCTTGAAAATAATCTTCTTTCACTCCACGTCCCACCTCCTGGATACACTAGAGTGAGAGTTGGGCCCCCAAGGTCTCAGGCAGCCCCATCCCATGGCTTTGCTGGGTGCAACCCTGGCTTCAACTGTCATGCATTGAAGGCTTATGCCTATGGTTATCTTAGCCTGACACTATGTGCTGGTAGCTTTACAGTTAAAGATGTCTTTCTCAAAGATAGCCCTGCCCCCACATAGCCACTCAGCATTGCCCTAGTGAGAATTCTCTGCCATACACCATCCCTGGGGCAGGTACCCGCCTGGGACTTAAGGCTGTCTGAGACATCCTTTGAAATATAGACAGGGACAGCTATGTCTCCATGGCTCCAAACTTACACACCTACAGATTTAACACCACATGATCATTGCCAAGGCTCATTTTTTGCATCTTCTGGAGTGGTGGTTCAGGCTGCACCTGGGCCAGCTTGAGCCATGTCTAGGGTGGCCAAAGAGTGCTGTGCCAGGATGCAGGGAACAGAGACCTAAGGAGGCCCTGGGCAGCTAAGTCCCACAGACACTAGACCCATCCCCTGAAACCATTCTGACCCCAAGACCCTAGCATTCTGGGCTTGTGATAGGAATGGCAGCCTTGAAGATCTCCAAAACCCCTTTGAGGTCATGCTACCATTGTCTTGTTGAATAGCACCTGGCTTCCTTCTAGCCGTACTAATCTTATCAAATGGTTGCTTAGCCATGCCCTTGATTTTTCTCTCCTAAAATTGCCTTTTAATTATTTACACTCCCAGGCTGAGAATATTCAAAATCTCTACATTCTGCTTTCATTTTAAGTATATGTCCTGTCTTTAAATCATTTCTCTCTTTTTGCATTTTGCTATAACTTGTTAAGACAAGTCATGCAGCATCCTGAACACTTTCGGCTTAGTGATTTCTTCTGTGAAATATTCTAGTTCTTCATTCTTAAGTTCTGTCTTCTACAAAGTCCTAGAATATAGACACAATTCAGTCAAGTTCTTTCCACTTTATCACAAGGATGACCTTTCTTCCAGTCTCCAGTACATTGTTCCTAATTTCCATCTGAGACCTCATCAGAATAATCTCCACTGCCACAACCAATGAAGAAATATCTAAAAAGACTGAGCTTTGCCCTACTGCTCTTCTTCTGAGCCTTGACTAGAATCATCCTTAGTTTGTTTATGGCCATATAGGCTTTTTACATCATTCACTTCACAACTGTTTCAGCCTCTACCAATTATCCAATCCCAAAGCCTCTTCCACATTTTCAGGTGCTTGTTAGAGCAACACTTGGCTCCTTAGTACTAATTTCCATCTTAGTTGTTTGTGCTGCTATAACAGAGTACCACAGACTGGGCAATTTATTAAAAAGGGAAATTCATTTCTCACAGTTCTGGAGGCTGGGAAGAACAAAATCAATGTGTTCACATCTGGTGAGGACTGTTTTGCCTTGTTCTCAGAAGGCAGAAACGTGAGAGAGAATCAAGTCCCTCCATGAAGCCCCTTAAGGGACACCTAATCCTGTATACAAGGGTAGATCCCTCATGGCCTCATGCATTGACTTTGCCCTCTGGTTTGTTATCCTCGATTCATTCTTGTAGCTATCTAGCAACCTAGCCAACTGTTTTAGGGTATAGATGTAGCAGCAGAATCTGCTGCCTTCTAAATGCTTTTTTGTGAATGAATACTTTGAGATTTAAAAGATTTTAAAAACATAACAAATTTTTAAAATGTCATGGCTTATAGGTCCCACCTCTTAATACTATCATGTTGGCAACACCTGAATTTTGGAGGGGACACATTGAAACCACATTGAGACCTTCGTATCAGGTAAGCACTGGGCTTATGTCAGTGACTGTGATCGTTTTTTACTGTCATATAACTTGCTTTTTTTTTTTTTTTTGCGGGGGAGCACTGATGGATAACAAATAGATAAAAATAAATAATCAAGTGGCAAAATCATCAGTGATGTGTGCAATGAAAATGATTAAAATAGCCGGGCGTGGTGGCTCACGCCTGTAATCCCAGCACTTTGGGAGGCCGAGACGGGCGGATCACGAGGTCAGGAGATTGAGACCATCCTGGCTAGCACGGTGAAACCCCGTCTCTACTAACAATACAAAAAATTAGCCGGACGTGGTGATGGGTGCCTGTAGTCCCAGCAACTCGGGAGGCTGAGGCAGGAGAATGGCGTGAACCCGGGAGGCGGAGCTTGCAGTGAGCTGAGATTGTACCACTGCACTCCAGCCTGGATGAAAGAGCGAGACTCCGTCTCAAGGAAAAAATAATAATAATTAAAAGAGGCAATATGATAATCAGTGTCAAGACATCTACATTAGTTGGATGGTTGAGAGAATCTTACTGTTGAAGGTGACAGTGACCCGAGATCTGGCTAACAAGCAGCAACCAACTGGGAAAAAACCTGGGGACAGGCATCTCTACCATCAGAGAGCATGGCTAGAGCAAAGGCTGTTATGGAGCAATGAACTTGGTGGTTTGTAGGAAACAAAGAAGGCCAAGGTGGCTGGAAAAGAGAGAGTAAAGTAAGGAATATAAGAGATGAGGCTAAAGAAAGAAAAATGGGCCATATTATGTGGTGCTCTGTGAGCTAGGATGAGGAAGTGGCATATTCCTATAGAATGGGAAACTATTAGAAGGATTTAAGCAGATGATCCACAAATAAGTACTATGCCTTGTTTACAATATCAACTTTTGCTATTTTATATTTGATTAAAAATACAAGTTTGTTAAGGAGTATAGCACTAAGATCTTGCTTAGGAGTAGAGGGTTGTTGTCTGTTTACATAAGGTCCATTTGAGCAGGGGATTTAAATTTAAAGCCAGACTCCTCTTTTTCCTGGTTGTGGAGATAGCTTCCTTTGCTTCACCAGCACTTGGGTGCCTGATACTGACACAGCACAGAAGCTTGATGTGGATTTTTCTCCTGGCTTCAGGAGAGACAGCGCCACCGTCACATCATGCATGAAAGTCTAGACTCTGCTGTGCACAGATAGGGCTCTGAAATAAAGCTGTGGCTATAACTCTGGTTTGTTATTCTCCATTCATCTTTGTGGATATATAGCAACCTAGCCAGTCATTTTAGGGGATAGACATAGCAGCGGCATCTGCTACCATCCAAAGCTTGAATCTTTTGTGAATGACTACTTCATGATTGAAACATTTTTAAAAAAGATTCAGTGGCACTTTGAACTACTAGTGGGCTGATAATTTTTTGTTTGTTTGTTTTTGTCTTGTTTTTGTTTTTTGAGACGAAGTCTCGCTCTGTCGCCCAGGTTGGATGGAGTGCAGTTGTCGCCCAGGCTGGAGTGCAGTGGCGTGGTCTCGGTTCACTGCCAGCTCCGCCTCCCAGGTTCACACCATTCTCCCGCCTCAGCCTCCTGAGTAGCTGGGACTACAAGCACCCGTCACCACACCCAGCTAATTTTTTGTATTTTTAGCAGAGACGGGGTTTCACCATGAGCTGGTCATTTTTTAAACCTCAACAAAATACTGTCTTCGGTTATAGGAATTTTTATAATTCATACTATTTAACTTTTGCTATGTGTTTTGTTATCAAGAAAAGAATTACATGGGCTTATACATCCATGTGTTTGACCTATAAGTAATCTTCACTATCAGCTTTAAAAAATGTTCTGTGCCCACAGTCCCTGGGACTAGTGAAAAACATAAGGTAAAGAGAAGAGAATGTTAGTAATAACCTATGATCCTGTGTACTATACACAAGGGCCTTTTGTGTAGGAATTTGCCTACAAGGTCACCGGCACTGTGTTATAGCACTTTCTTTTCTGGGCACTGGAGAGAGCTGAGTATCCTAGATGTTCTCAATGGTGATTAACACCAGGCAAAAGTAGAGAGGGTTCTTATTGTGAATTCTCTGTAGATCTCTTATCTTTTTCACAGATGAAAAATAATGGGTTGTCCAAGAGACTGTTCTGTTTCTTTGCATGAGACATATTCTCATTTGCTTTCCACATCTCTGAGGGCTCATTACAAGTTAGATGCCCCAAAACTTTTTGGTGACTATTTGTCATACCACTATTGTTAAGAATTTTCCTCATTTAAATTGTCCCCTAAATTTGGAGCTCAGTCAGCAGGAAATGGACTACTTTAGGGTTTCTAAATGTCATTAGAGGTCTGGAATCCAGAGGCAGAGAAAATAACGAGGAGTCTGTACTTCTCTTGGATGCACATAGATCTTTTAATTTTTTAAAAAATGATTTACTATTTTTTAAGGCTTAATATCACTTTATTAAAATTATACAATATTTTATTAAAAATCACATAAAATGTATTTTATAAAAATGAATGTAAACTATTAAAGCAAATTGCTATGTAGCTATATGGAATAATGAAGCAGAAGTAAAATTAAGGGAACTTTGGTCAGAATGAAAAGAGTCATTTTCATCACACCAGAATGCAGCTGGCACAGAAGAAAATGTAGAGTTTGGTGGGGCTTAGTCACAAATTAACAGATCTTGGTGAAATAATTTCAATAATAGCCTTAGATTAATTCAAATGTTAAAACTTTTTAAAGTATCTTCCAATTATTTATTTTAAATTATTTATGATTCTCCTTTCATGATCTTATCTGTGAATGCAAAGAACCAAAGATGTTAAAGATTAAGTTTTGCTATATTGTATAGACATTGTGAAGGACAGTTATGTAAAGAATAGATGACTTCTGATTTTCTATTTCTTTTGCTTATTAATCCATAATACTATTCAAGCATAACTAGCTTATAAGTTAAAAATGATATGCTTCTTCTTAGCCTTGGGACTCTCAAATATAGTTATACACACAATTTCTGTGTATGTGCATTTAACTGAGTTCTTTCAACTCTAGTACATTAAATATACATGAAATTAACAAGGTGGCAAAACAAACGTGAGAATCTGTTCAAAAAATTAGAGTCCAAACATAAAGCAATGTAAAGTAATGAAGAAATCCTGAATGAACCCCAGGGATGTCCCACTCCACAGACTAGCGCATGACCAGCTCTGTCTCATACTTGACTCTAAAGTCATCAGCAGCAAGACGGGCATTGTCGATCTACAGAACGATGCGGTCATTTCCCACAGTATTTGCGAAGATCTGAGTCCTCAGGTCCTCTATGGTCTTGAAGTAAAAGGCCCCGTCTCGGACCTGGGGTCCTTTCTTCTACAGGTGCTCCCGGATTTTGCTCTCCAGCTTCCAGTTCTCCGCCTCCAAGATCCTCACTCTTTCCAGGTAGAAGCCCAGGCTGTCGTTCAGGCGTTGCATGATCTCCTTTTCGTTCTGGATGCCTTCCATTCCTACCAGACCCCGGCCATCCCCTCGGCCAGGCCCCCGGACCCCAAGTCGCCCCAGAAGCTGTTGGAGCAGGACACAGAGATAGGGGAAGCAGAGTCCCCGGCGCTTGCCTAGAAGCTGGCCGCGCTGGTGACCGGCCAGGCGCCGTAGCTGCGTGGCTGGATGGAGCCCAGAGACCGGTAGTTGGTGGAGAAGGTGGAGGAATGGTGAAGCTCCTGCTGTCTGGGGAAGAAAGCGAGAGCACAGGACTCAGACTTTGCCAACTAAAATGTATTTTCACAGATCGGGGTGTAATAGCAGGGAGTGGAAAATAGCCCATGGGCCCAATTTTTCTCATCATTCATAATAGGAATTTAGAAGGTAGTATCTGAGATTGATGGAATAGCAAGCAAGGCTTTAAGTATACTATTTAGATTTATTAAAATAATCAATAGAAGAAAACATGTTTTAATAGACCATGGAAGATTAGGTGGGAAGTTTGTAAGTAACTCAAGTCTTATCTTTTAAAGTGAGAAGCTAATGGATACTATTTAAAAACCGTAAATCAAGAAATTGATGTAAAAGCCTTTTACATTATGTTCATAACCATCATATAAACTACAATTAGAAATGTTGGAAAAAGGTTTTCCCTGAGAGTGAGACAGGTGGGAGTGAGATAGGTAAGATGGATGAAAGACTTACTGTTAATATAATAGCTCTTTAATGTTTTTCAAACCTGTGCTTGAATGTTTCAAATAAAGTTAAGTGCATCTATATATAGCTTGATTCCACTGCTACAATGAATACATAGACATCTTTGTACATCTGTACAAACAAGATTAATTCCTAGAACTGAAATTGCAATTCTTATAGAAACTCCACAGTTACCTTTTTAAAAAAGTTTTAATTTAGATTTCAACCAATATTATTTGAGTACTTATATTTCCCCAAACCCTGGCCCAAATTAAGCAATTTAGATATTTGATTAACCTGCTTAATAAAAATTATATCTCATTGTTGTTTTGATGCTCATTTTAAATTCCTAAGGAGGCTGAATACTTTTTTCATATGCATTTTGGCCATAAAAACTCTATGGATGGTTTTCCTGTTATTATGATTTTCCTGTTTTTCTGTTGGTTGTTGGAATTAGTTAAATAAGTTATGGTACTTCTGTGTAATAAAATAATACTATTCTAGCATTGAGAATGATGGGGAAATCATCTGATTAAAATGTAAGGTTATTATACCATATTATTAAGTAAAAATAATGTAGAATGATATAAAAAGTATAATTTCACTTTTCACTTGGATAATAGATATAGGTAATATGAACAACTCCATTAAAATGGCATTTTCTCTTCTAGCTCTTATCTTTTACATTTTGAACTTTCTTCTATATTAATTCTTCCTCTTCCATTGTTTTCTATTATTCTTTCATATTATATCTGCATGTAATATGTGTTTAACACTATTACATGCAGAGGTCTAGTTGAAAAAAAATAAATTTACATGTTTCATTTATGCCTTATAACTAAATTACTTTTTGTTACTTGCTACATCTGTACTTAGTAATAGATCTTTCAAAACAATCTCCTTGTGCAACTCATATTTTAGTAGTTACCATTGCTTAGACTGGAACTTCTGAACTGCTTTGTGCCTCAGAATCACTTAAAGAACTTTGAAAAGTGTATATAGTTTTCCAGTCCTAACTATGGATATTTAGATACAAAAAGTCTGGGGTGAACTTTAGAGACTTTCTTAGTCAGTTTGGGCTGCTATAACAAAAATATTATTTCTTACACTTCTAGAGTAGGGGTTCAAGCTCAAAGTGCTGGTCAATTAGGTTTCTGGTGAAGGCCTTCCTCCTGGCTTTCAAAGGGACACCTTTTTGCTGTATCCTCTCATGATGAAAAGAAAGATTATCTCTCTCATACCTCTTCTTATAAGGACAATGATCCCATTTATTATAGCTCCATGCTCATAACCTAATTACCTCTTGAAGACCCCATCTCCAAATACCATAACACTGGGGAGTAAGGCTTCAACATATAAATTTTAATGGGATGTGATTGTGTCCCATTCATGTACTGTGTGCCACTTAGCACATGGCATTCACTCATCAGAATTTGTGTCCTCACATGCAAAATGCATTCATCTAATCACAATAGCTCCAAAAGTCTTAGTTAGTATCAACATCAACTCTAAAGTCCAAAATCTCATCTAAATATCATCTTAATCAGATATGGGTAAAACTCAAAGTGCAATTTATCCTGAAGTCAAATTCCAATTCAACTCTTCAGTATATGAAGCCAGATACGTTACGTGCTTCCAAAAAATAATAATGGGACAGATCTAGAATAGATATTCCCATTCCAAAAAGAATTTACGACTAAGACCTCAAAAGTACAAGCAACAAAAACAAATGAATGGGACTTAATGAAACTGAAAGGCTTCTGCACAGCCAAAGAAATCGTCAATAGAATGAGCAAAGAAGTTGCAGAATGGAAGAAAATATTTGCAAACTATCATCCAACAGAAGATTAATACCTAGAATTTACAAGCTACTCAATTTTTAAAAACCCACAAATAATTCCATTAGAATTAGACGAAGTACATGAATAGATATATTTTAAAAGAAAACATACAAATGGCCAACAAACATCCAAGAAAAGCTCAACAAAGCTAATCATCAGAGAAATGCAAATTAAAACCACCATGAAATATCGTCTTATAACAGGCAAAACACTATGAGATTTCTCAAAGAACTAAAGATAGAACTACCATTAGATCCAGCAATCCCATCCTTGGGTACCTACCCAGAGGAAAAAACGATCATTATACCAAAAAAATACCTGCACTCATATGTTTATTGCAGCACTATTCACAGTACCAAAGACATGAAAACAATTTAAGTGTCCACCAATGGATGATTGGATAAAGAAAATGTGGTATATTTACACAGTGGAATATGTTTTAGCTATTAAAACAATAAAATCATATCATTTGCAGCAACATGCAAAACTGGAGGCCATTACCTTAAGTGAAACAACTCGGAAAGAAAAATATTGCATGTCACTTTTATGTCACTCCCACTTTTTGGGAGTATGTAATGTATACATCTGAACATAAATTGTGGACTGATAGACAATAAAGACTTGGAAAGGTTGAGGTATGAAGTGGGGATAGATTATAAGAAATTACTCAATGGGTATGATGTACATTATTAGAATGATGGACAATAAAATCCTAGACTTCGTCACTACACAATACATCCATGTAACAAAATTGTACTTGCACCTCTTAAATTTATTTTTTAAAAAATAGGAAAGAAGGAAGAGGTGCTGGTGCAAAATCTAGCAAGGCAAACTTCACGAGATTTCAACGCTCAGGAGTAATATTCTTTTGGCTCAATTTTTTTTATCTTCCAGAACCATTGAGGTTGAGGTCCACCCATGAACCTCTCTGCTAGGTAAGATTCATTCCTCTAGGACTCTGCCAGGTGGGGCCTCACCCCTAAGGCTCTGGGTGGCTTTGTTGTCCACACTGACACTAATGTGTTTTTCAAATGGTCAGTGCACCATGCCCTTAGTGATCTCTTTCAAAAATGCTTGCTCACTTTTAGCAAAATGAATGGGCTGGGAATTTTCCAAATCTTTAAGTTCTGGTTCTTTTTACCTAATTATTGCATCTTCAATTCATTCCTCTCCTCCTGCAGTGTACTATTAATAGTAAAGAGGAACCAAGCCACTCTTCACACACTTTGTTTAGAAATATTCTCAGCAAAATACCCAATTTCATTCTTCACAAGTTCTACTTTCCACAAAATAGTAGGAAATGAACACAGTTCATCCAAATTTATTGCCGCTTTATAATAAATATTGCCTTGTGACTTTTCTCATTTCCATCTGAGACCTACTCAGAAAGGACTTTATCATCTCTGTTTCTACCAACACACTATGACATGATTATTAATGTATTCTCTAAGAATATGAAAGAATTCTCAATAGCTCTCTTCTTTTTCGATGAGCCTCAATCATCAGCATTTCTCTTAAAACTCCATTAAAATATTGGCTTTTCCTAGCATGTATTCAAAATTCTTCCAGTCTCTACCCATTACCCAATTCCAAAGGGTACTCAATTCCAAAACATTTAAAACTGCTTTCATAATGTTAAGTATTTGTTACAGCAGTAGTCCACCTCTTCCTGCTACCATTTTTTTTTAATATTAGTCAGGATTCTCCAGAGAAACAGAACTAATTGGAGATACACAGTCAACTCTTCATATTCCTATGTTCTGCATCTGTGGATTCACTCAACCACAGATTGAAAATACATATATTTTTAAGAAATGGATGACTGTGTTTATACTGATTTTTATTTTCTTGTCACTATTCTCTAAACACCACAGAATAAAAACAATTTGCATAGCATTTGTAATGTATTAGGTATTATAAGTAACCTAGAGATGATTTAAAGTATACAGGAGGATGTCTGTAGGTTATATGCAAATACTATGCCATTTTATATGAGGGACATAAGCATTTATGGATTTTCATATTTGTGAAGATTCCTGGAACAAGTCCCCTGTGGATACTGAGGTACACACATGCATACACATATAATTTATTATAAGAAATTGGCACATATGATTACATGGACTCAAAAGTTCCACAACCTGCTGCCCGCAAGCTGGAGACCCAGAAAAGCTGGTGGTGGTGTTCTGATAACTAGAGGACAGATGGTGTAGGGCTTGGTCAAATGCAGAAGACTGATGACCCAGCTCAAGCAGTCAGACAGAGAGAACGAATTCCTTCTTCCCTTGCATTTTTTTTTTATTCAGACCATCAATGGATTGAATAATGGCCACCTACATTGGAAAAGGCAATCTGCTCATTTTAGTTCATCATTTCAAATGTTAGTCTCATCTGGAAACAGCCTCACAGACACTCAGAAATAGTGTTTAATCTGGACACTGTGTGTCCAACAAATAAAATTAACTGTCACAGAAACCTATTTTTTGAAGTTCCCCAACTGATTCAGATGCATAATAAGTTTGAGAACAACTTATCAGAACTTACCAGAAGAAAATTACTTTATAAGTGTATTTCAATGCTTTTAATATATTTGAAGATTTAGCTAAAAATATTCTTTTTCTGTCTCTTTAACATTAATGTCCCTATTTTTTATTTTGGAGGTTGAGCAACCCTTCAAGATATTTGAATTTTTTCAACATATACTGAAATATACACAATAATCCAAAGATCTAAAATGGTCCACAGTATACCTGTATTGATTTACCAGTAATCAAATTATCTTGTACTTATTTAAGAGATGGGCTTAATGAGAATTCTAAAATGAATTCGCTCTATTTTACCCGTCTTTCTACATGCTCATTTCAAGGAATTTTGTCTATCAATATGAGCTCATATTGTTCATCTGGAGAATGAGGAGAGTAGATGCCACCCACCTTACCACATGGCAGATTCCCAGATCCTCCAAAATTCAAACTTCAGTTGTGCGGCACACTTTCCTCAGTGCCTCTCTCGTTTCTTCTCTATGAATCTGCTATTATACTCCTGTGTTTTTCCTGAAAGTAAATAACTTTGTCTTCTTCATGTTGGTATCTTCAATACAGTGTCTAGGATTCAGAGGCGCTAAATACTGTCTTATCCCTGATTTCTTTGTTTGCAGTTTCTATCATTGCTACCATGTTTTCAATTGCCTTAGGCCGGCTGCTACTCAGTGTTTTATAGGTACTTTGCTAAGATCTGTAGTCTTGTAGATTTAAGTAAGGAAGTTCTTACAAGACAGAACATTTTCCCCCATGTCTTCCTGTTTCACTTTCACTTAGCACAATGCCTGATTCACAGTAATAACCAAGATGTGCTAAACTGAACTGAAATTAACTCTACATTAGAGAACACATTCTGTAACTTTTCAATTTAAAAACACATATAATTAATAATGTAATGATTTCAAAATTAATTTGAAATCCATTAACTCAGAGGTGTATGGAAATTTTTTAAAGATTTAATATTATTTAATAAGAGACTCTACTATGTATCTTCTAAATTTTTCTAAAAAACGCATTTGTTTTAAAAAGCACAAGAAAACTCATTTTTTTTACTGATTTTCATACTAATTTATAGTATGTGTTACAGATAGAAACAAAGGATTAGCCTATAGCATATTCCTTAGGAGTCACTGCCTATTGAATACCTACAATTAAGTATTACTCAGAGTGCATGAAAAACATAGATTTCAACTTTGAAAATACATATTTAAAACACTCTTTTTTGAAATTACTTCTTCACATTCAGATAACTATGTTTTAAATTATGAAATGGCAATAAGAAGAAATGTATATAATACTAGTTACTCAAAAACAAAGTAAACACATTGAAACAATAGACCTTCCTCCATGTTATTGTGTCTGGAATTGGTTCCTTCTGTGTCCGGAACTGGTGGGTTCTTGGTCTCGCTGACTTCAAGAATGAAGTCGCAGACCCTCACGGTGAGTGTTACAGTTCTTAAAGATGGAGTGTCCAGAGTTTGTTCCTCAGTTCTCAAAAATGGTGTGTCCAGAGTTTCTTCTTTCTGGTGGGTTTGTGGTCTCGCTGACTTCAGGAGTGAAGCTGCAGACCTTTGTGGTGTTAGAGCTCTTAAAGTTGGTGCATCTGGAATTGTTCATTATTTCTGGTGGGTTTGTGGTCTCACTGGCTTCAGAAGTGAAACTGCAGACCTTTGCGGTGAATGTTACAGCTCATAAGGGCGGTGTGGACCCAAAGAGTGAGCAGCAGGAAGATGTATTGTAAAGAGTGAAAGAACTAAGCTTCCATGGTGTGGAAAGGCACCCAAGCGGGTTGCCACTGATGGCTCAGGCAGCCTGCTTTTGTTCCCTTATCTGACCCCACCCACATCCTGCTTATTGGTCTATTTTACAGAGAGCTGATTGGTCTATTTTACAGATAACAGAGTGGTCCTTTTTGACAGATAGCTGATTGGTGTGTTTACAAACCTTGAGCTAGACCCAGAGTGCTGATTGGTGCATTTAGTAGACACAGCATGCTAGACAGAAAAGTTCTCCAAGTCCCCACTAGATTAACTAGATACAAAATACTGATTTGTGTACTTACAAACCTTAAGTTAGACACACGGTGCTGATTGGTGCATTTACAATCCCTGAGCTAGACACAGAGTACTGGTGCGTTTACAATCCTTTAGCTAGATATAGAATGCTAGACAGAAAAGTTCTCCAAGTCCCCACTAGATTATCTGGATACAGAGCACTGATTGCTACATTTATAAACCTTGCGCTAGACATAGGGTGCTGATATGTGTGTTTACAAACCTTGAGCTAGACACAAAGTCCTGATTGGTGTATTTACAATCCTTTAGCTAGACAAAGTTTATCCAACTCCCCACTAGACTCAGGAGCCCAGCTTGCTTCACCTAGTGGATCCCGAGCCAGGGCCGTGGGCAGAGCTGCCCGCCGCCAGTGCTGCACCAGGCCTGCACTCCTCAGCCCTTTGGCTGTCAATGGCACGAGGCCCCATGGAGCATGGGGTGGCACCCATCAGAGAGGCTCAGGCCTCGCAGGAGCCCATGGCATGGGGTAAGGCTCACACACGGCAGGTTGCAGATCCTGAGCCCTGCCCCGCGGAGAGGCAGCTGAGGCCCAGTGAGAATTCGAGTGCAGTGCCAGTGCGCCGGCACTGCTGGGAGACCTGGCACACCCTCCGCCACTACTGGCCTGAGTGGCTAAGTCCCTTCCTGCCTGCGGCTAGTGGCACGAGCCAGCCCCTCCCAATGTGGGAGCCCACTGAGCCCATGCCCACCTGAAACTGGCGCTGGCCCATTAGTGGCATGTGCAGCCACAGTTCCCACCCATGCCTCTCCCTCCACAACTCCCCCCAAGCAGAGGAAGCCAGCTCTGGCCTCACTCAGCCCAGAGGGGCTCCCACAGTGCAGTGGTTGGCTGAAGAGTTCCTCAAGCACAACCAGAGTGGGCACCAACGCCAAGGAGGTGTCAAGAGTGAGCAAGGGCTGCCAGCACGCTGTCACCTCTCACTTTCAGTGAGTTCTTGGCCTCCCTGATGTCAAGAAGGAAGCCACAGACCCTCCTGGTGAGTGTTACAGTTCTTAAAGACCGTGTGTCCGGAGTTTGTTCCGGAGTTTGTTCCTTCAGATGTTCAGATGTGTTCAGAGTTTCTTCCTTCTGGTGGATTTGTGGTCCTGCTGACTTCAGAAGTGAAGCTGCATACCTTTGCAGTGAGTGTTACAGCTCTTAAAAGTGGCGCCTCCAGAGTTGTTCATTCTTCCCAGTGGGTTCTCGGTCTTGCTGACTGCAGAAGTGAAGCTGCAGACCTCCTGGTGAGTGCTTTAGCTTATAAACATAGTGTGGGCCCAGAGACTGAGGAGTAGCAAGATTTATTGCCAAGAGCAAAGGAACAAACCTTCCACAGCATGTAAAAGGACTCAAGTGCTGCGGCTTTAGGTGGTCAGCTTTTATTCCCTTATTTGGCCCCGCCCACATCCTGCTGATTGGTCCATTTTACAGAGCGTTGATTGGTCCATTTTACAGTGTGCTGATTGGTCCGTTTTTACAGAGTGGTGACTGGCGTGTTTACAAACCTTTAGCTAGACACAGAGCACTGATTGGTGTGTTTCCAATCCTTTAGCTAGACACAAAAGTGCCCCAAGTCCCCACACAAGGCAGAAGCCCAGCTGGTTTCACCTGTCATTATGAAAACCAGAAGTCACTGAAGAAATATGGTTGAGGGAATTTGTTGACAACAGGAAAGTCACTTAGCTTCTGGTTCCTGTAAGTTCCAGCCTTCTAACTCTTGATTTAAGAAAGCTACCTAATCACATTTTTCGTAAAGCATTTGAAAGTCAATACCAATTTAAATGAATTAATCAAAGAGAATTTCTGCTGAGGAAAAACTGATCATAACTTAGTGAAATTTGTAAACATACAAGTCAAAATGTATTTTTGACCACCATGTAATCTAGTGTGCTGTTAATTTTTTTTTAATGGTGTGATCAGTGTGAAATTTGGCAATACTTTGTGGAAAAAATAGTTTGGCTGATTTTAAAATGCTCATATAATCTTACAATAACTAAGGTTTATTTTTAAGTGAATATACATGCAGTTGTGAGCGTCACTGTTAAATAGTTCTGATTAGGTAAAAGTAAATTAATCAAAAACATATTTTAAGTACAATTTTATGAACATCCAAAAGGAAGATGATGAGTTGGCTCCAAGAGGAAGTATTGTTATCTTAGAGTCATAGTCTACGGAACAATAATTCAGGCATATGAAATCTATTTTTCTTAATACAGTATTCTGGCTGTGTGTCTCCACTTGACCAAGTTTGCAGTTGGGTGAATATTTTACATTTACTTCAAGAAAAAATTATCTTAATTTAGAAATAAGGTTATTATTTTTTCATGTTGATTAGCCAGTAAAATTTTATAGTAGGAATTCTCATCAGAATATAAAATCCTTTCCTAAAATTACTGGCAAGTGCTCTCTTAATACTTCTGTAAATTATTAAAGACTTGGATGTCAAATCCATTTTTGCAGGTACATTATTGAATTATTTCAATAATTGAAATCACTTGAAAGTGGGAGTTGACCATTTAAAAACATATCTACTTGATCCTAAAATCACGTATAAGTTCCTGAAAATGAGATTTAATGCATTTTAGTCATTATATTTAGCCAACCAGAATGCATCTGCACTGTTTCAATATTTAATTGCCTCCTCTGTGGAGCCAATTATCTGTTAACATAACATAGAATTTTCATACTGAATTTCTAAATTTGAAGTTATGATATCTGTAATTGCCAATTCTGTAAGACTGACAAAAGTTGTCTCCTTACCCCAACCCTTCAGAAATGAGGATAATAATGATTAAGGACTCTTGGTTCTGACATGATGGGTGTGATAAGTTACAGTAACACAAAAGCTGGAATATCAATATAATACCAACAACTTACGTAGTTACATTGTAATAGGTTCGGCAGTTGAAAAAAAAATTCAAAAACATTTGTCTACATTTTGTGGCATGTCATGAAAATTACATGGCATTATATATGCTGACAAGTTGAGATGATTGCTGTCTTTTTTTATACAATGGGAGGAGTACTTTTGGAATTCGGGTTGAGGAAAGAATGATGGAGCAAACATTCCTTTCCTACTGGGCTTTAGCCTGGGAAATTTTGTTTTTAATAAGTCAAGTACTGGGAATGTTTTGACATTTTTACAACTTGGATGTATTTACTTGAAATATTTAAATTTAAGCTTGCAGACTTATAGATTTAGCATTATATTTTACAGGTTTTTACTTTCTCCTAGTGAGCGAGTATCTGAAGAAATTATTAGGGCAAATAGAAAAATGTTTTATAAGGTCATTCCTGGGATGTTTGTCTTATGTTATTTGAAATAACTCAGAAGTTGTTTAAATCCTGGTGGCTCCTGGGAACTGTCATTCGTTTACCTCAAAGAGGCACAAGCTCTTTTATGAATGTGTTTTACAGCACCTTCTTTCAACCACAACTGAATATATCCTTCACTTCTTAGAATGATACGACCACTTCTTAGTTTGAATCTTTTTGGATTCAAAGCTCCTTGATTTGAATGTAGTAAACCTTTTATTAGTGATTCTAGATTCCCAGGGAAAGATGGTGGGTTTATGCAATTTTACCTACAGAATGACTACAAGGCCTTTGTAAAATTAGGTCTCGGTAACACTTTAATGACAGCAATTTCTATTTTTCAGTCTCATTACTACTTTCAAATTATAAGATGTCTAAACTACATTCTAAAGAATTCACAAGTAGGTTGGAAATGTGAAAAACTGAACTCCCTTCTTAATGGCCATCTTAGAAACCACAGATAATTTAAATTTAACTAGGTCTAATCCAACCAGTTTTCTTTAATCAAGTTTAGTTTAATGTGTAAACTAAATTTTATTAATTTAAATATTTTTTTTTTACTTCACCTTGTTCTAGAAAGACTTAAGGCAGGTAACAAGATGCACACAAATAAGATTTAAAAAGGGTATTAGTTCATTTAATGTTGCTACAAATGAATCCCTGCAACTCACTAATTTATAAAGAAAAAAGTTATTTGGCTCATGATTCCCATGATTGGAAAGTTCAAGTTTGGGATACTGCATATGGTGAGGGTCTTGGGCTCCTTCCACTTCTGGCAGAAAGCAAAGGGGAGCTGGCTTGCATAAAGATCACATGAGATCACTTGGACTCGGGAAGGGGAACATCACACACTGGGCCTATCATGGGGAGGGGGGAGGGGGGGGGATTGCATTGGGGAGTTATACCTGATATAAATGATGAATTGATGGGTGCTGACGAGTTGATGGGTGCAGCACACCAACATGGCACAAGTATACATATGTAACAAACCTGCACGTTATGCACATGTACCCTAGCACTTAAAGTATAATAAAAAAATAAAATAAAATAAAATAAAATAAAAAAAAAGATCACATGGCAAGAGAGGAAGAAAGAGAGAAAGGGAGACACCAGGTTTATTCAAACAACTAGCTCCTTTGGGAACTAATAGAGCAAGAACTCACTCACCCCTAAGGGAGGGTATTAATTTATGCATAAAGAAACTGCCTCTGTGACCCAAACACCTCCCATTATGCCCCACCTCCAACATTGGGGATATATTTTAACATGAGATTTGGAAGCATGCGAACCATAACAGAGGAATGGGGGAATGAAGGTGAGAAAAATAACATAAAACCACTAGCGTGATTAGCACACCACTCTGCTGCCCTTTTCTAGTGACAGGAAACATTAAGTTTCTGGCAGACCACAAAAATAACAGAATTATGGCCGATTAACCATCTCAAAGGTTCTATACAATAAAACAAAAGCAATTGCTCAGAAGAGTAAAACATTCCTCAGTGTTGATTCTGGAGAACTATTTTGTTGTTTGTCCTCAGAGAGAAATATGGTGCCATGTGTTAAACCATGTTTTCCACAACATTATTTTGGTAAATACAAAAGTGTGCTCTACAAAGCTATTTCTTATAATGTTCCTCAAAGTGTATTGGAAACACCACATTATATAATAATTCAGAAGAAAAAAAAGAAAAAGTGAAAAAAAAAATGTATAGGATGGTAAAACATGATTCAGGTATGCGAGTTTTTTTCTAATGGTGTAGCTTGATTCATGGACAGAACAGTGTATTTAGAAAAAAAAAAAAAATGTACCTTTGTAGTCACCACCTGACCTCAAAATGCCTTATGGTACAATGCTGCACACCTAGCAAAAATCTGATATCAAGGTAAGGAAGTAGTGAGAAAAAGTTTTAATTATCTGTTTATTCCAAAGTATATACATTTTTAAAAAATGAAAACAATAAGGCCTATGTAACTTAATGTCCTCTTATACAGCATAATGTCCTTGAGGTTCATCTATATTGTCACATATGGCAGAATTTTCTTTTTTTCTTTCAAACTAAGTAGTATTTAGCTTGGACACTAAAGTAGTGTAGCCTGGAGTTTTGAACCGAAATATCCAGTAATGAGATTTTAAAGTTTGAAGAAGTAGTGGCTGATTTGAAATAATTGAGGAACAATTGGGAATTGGCTTGGGAAAGATAATGGCAGCAAGTCCAAGAGGAGAAACAGAAGATCCTTGCTAGAGGGATTCTCTAGATTCTTCCAGTTCAGTTTCCTATTTTCCAGCATAATCACAATTAACTCTTGGGAAAACAGGCGTAATTTTTTTTTTTCTTACAAAACCCTACATCTAAGAAATGCCACAATTTTCACTTTAGCACCAACATAAAATTTATATAAACAGTAGAGAAGTAGCAGTCATGGACTCCACAAAGACTGAACAAAGTATGCAATTAAACGAAAAGCTCACAACTTAATTTGAAGCAGTTAGGGATCCTCCCTTTACTAGTGAACAATGAGGCAATCTATTTTCAGCATTCAGTGAAGTTTGGCACAAAATTTAATTCAAGGCATTAGAAGGCTCTGCTAATTCCCTGCTTATATTTCAGGAGTACTAAAGTGGCTTACAAGAAACCAGAGCAAACTGATTGATTTCAGGTTTAAATTTACTTGCCTTAGGCACTGAGTTTAAATTGTCTGGGGTTGGGAGAAAAACACAGTGAGAAAGATATACTGACATGGTTGTAAATTGCTCTAACCTTCATTACATGGTCAGCACTCTAGCATTACTCAGTGCAGAATAGCCAATTTAGTAAGCCACAAGTACCAATAATTACTAGTTATTAAACCCTGATTGTGTGCCAGACATTTTGTCAGGTGTTTTACATTCCTTCTCAGTAATATTCATATTCTGGGTTGAATACTGTGTCTCCCAAATTGTGTCTACCTGGAAATTCACCCTGTGACCTTATTTGAAAATGGAATCTTTGCAGATATAATTAGGTTAAGATGAGGACATACTGGATTAGGGTGGGTCCTAATCCAATAACTGGTGTCCTTATATGAAGAGAAAATAAAGACACAGAGACACACCTAGGATGAATGCCACATGATGACAGAGGCAGAGAGTGTAATGGTGACCCATGAGCCAAGGGTTGCCAACCGCCACCAGAAGCCAGCAGAGAGGCATGCTCTCCCAGAACCTCCAGAAGGCACCAACCCTGCTGACATCTTGATTTCAGGCTCTGGCCTCTAGAACTATGTGAGAATAAATTTTTATTTTTGTAAACAACCCAGTTTGCAGTACTTTGTTACCTCTGCCCTAGGAAACTAATACAATTCACATTAACCTCAAGGTAGGTGTCAGTTTCTCTTTAAAAAAATTTTTTACAACATAACCTGACTAAAACTTGTGCTCAGTCCACTGTCTTTTAATCAAGTTCACTAAACAATAGAGTTATAGCAACTAGGTGATCTGGTGAAAAAAAATTATCCCGAAATTTATGCTAATTGACCACATGTGCTTTTTGATCTCAATTCCAAGAGGAATTCTTTCCATCAGGAAAGTAACTGCTCCTTCAAGATAGTCATTACTACTTTGTCAAAGCCTGTAACCTGGGAGATAGCCAAATAGGGATGGCTTTGGTGATTTCTCACCACAACAGGGCTGCTGTGCTTACAGGAGAGGAGATTATAGATATTGGAAGACCAGGCAATGCAAGGAATGATTCTGCACATTCTGGGTCAGGTGCCTGGAATAATGTGTTACAGGCTTCTAGGGAATGAGGGGGAATCCAGCGTGGATGGCGCCTTTGTTGATGCTAAAGAATATGAGGATTACAATGAACAGGTTTGGGAAGAAACTCAGGAGTTTTAAGTGGCACAAAAAAAGTCTAGTTATGAAAATGGGCACTGATTAGGTCATGGGCAGGGTAGAATAGAAGAAACCAGGAATGGAAACTGGACTTAGCAAAAGGTGCAAAATCAGCTATGAGGCACTCAGACAGGAAGTCACAGGCAGAAGCTGGCCTGGAAAGAAGTAGTGTATCAACACTAGACACTCTGAAGAATCTAGGCGCTTGCCAGCCTGGAGGATGAAGACAGCAAGTAGGTTGGGCAGATCAGTGTCAAGAGATTCAGGACAGATGGACAGATCTAAATGGAAACAGATTGAATCTATGGCAGGGGGTCAAATAGAAACTCAAGCTAAATTCACGGGAACAAGTAAGAAGGGCTCTTATTTTTCATCCCCTCACAAAGTTCTGGGTTTCTGGTAAAAAGTAAGAAGGTGTTTTCCATGTTCAAGGGTTCTCTGCAGAGTGACAGAAAGCTTACTCTCAGGCCCTCCGCATTACAGAAATTTTGTTTTATTTATATGGCACTTTATTTATATATGTAGTTCACAGATGTCTTAACTTTCCTGCCAGAAGGTATGCTCCTCTTGGTATTAATGGATATTATTTTTGACCACCTAGTGTGTCCCAGGTGTTTTTTATCAGTTCTTCATATATATTATAATGCCATTGTTTCTTTTGAAAGCACAGAGTCCTGAAGAGTTTAAGATGTAGAGATAAGTAACTAATTTATGGTCACAGAGCTAGAAAGAGACAGAACTAGAAATTAAACTCAGGTTTAGTTTTTACTATCATTGATGGTGCTTTCCCTCCTATTTCCCATGCCTTATTTATTGCTACCAATTCACAGTCCTTACAGCAACAGCAAGTTAGATGATCTGATGAGGATTACTTTGTTTCCACACAGGAGTATAGTGTGTGCTGCTTCCTAGAGCTTGATCTTTCTGGTTCCAGATTTTGGTAATGGTGGATGACTATATCTTCTAGGGGAGCTCATGGTAAGAATGAAGTAGAAGAGGCAGGAGGCCAGTGAGTCATTCTATGTCATCAGGTGCCCAGAGCTGCAGTTGTGAAGGAAGAATTGTTTGCCTTGAGGCTTATCATACTTCCCAAAAGGGCAGGAATTTGTGTCAGAGTGTGATGTACACAAAACAGAGAATCAGAATCTATTTAGAGAGGGAGTGCTGCACAGAGGATAAAAGAATTAATATTTCAGAACTATCTTGACTTTTTCTTCCATAAAACTTTACCTAGTAAACTCCCATTCAATGAAATGGTGAAGCCCTGTCTCTACAAAAATACAAAAATCTGATGGATGTGGTGGTGCCTACCTGTCTCGAGAGGCTGAGGCATGAGAATCACTTGAACCCAGGAGGCAGAGGTTGCAGTGAGCCAAGATCACACCACTGCACTCCAGCATGGCAACAGAGTGAGACTCCATCTCAAAAACAAACAAACAAACAAACAAAAAATGATACCCCTGGGCTACTTTAGCAGTGTGGGGTAGTTGGAGAACCAAATGCATTTGTAGCCACTTAACAGGCATCTAAAGCTTGAACAAATTACTTCTCCTTTTGAACTCAGTTTTTTCCTCTGTGAAGTGATGTAATACTTACCTTGCTGTCTGGGTGAGAGAGTCATGTTTCATACAATCAGTTCACACAGTTGTACCTGGGTAAGCTGACCTGAAGAACTCCACACCACTTAGGACTAAGAACTGTGATTTGGAACTGAATTTCTCATGTAGTAGCTGTAGAGAAGACAATGAGAAGTGTCGGTTCATTTTCTGTTGGTGAACAAAATGCCACAAAGTGGGTAATTTATAAAGAAAATAGGTTTAGTAAGTTCACTGTTCTGGAGGCTGGAAAGTCCAAAGTCAAGGGGCTATATCCAGTGAAGACTTTCTTGTTGCTTCATAACAGGGTGGAGAGCATCACGTGGTTAGGAGGCAAAAGCAAGAGAGTCAGAGAGATCTTGCTTTTATAAGAAAACCACTCCTGTAATAACAAACACTCCCCTGATAATGACATTAATCTATTTATGAGGATGGAGAGATTATGTTTTCAACATGTGAAAATTTGGAGAATACATTCAAACTATAACAACAGGGAAGGAACTCTTATATTCTCAGCTATTCAATCCAGATATTTAGTTAACTTGGAATGTGGTGCTGTTTGGGGAATTATGTACCTATGGATAAAAACCAGATGCAGTCCGTTGTGAAGGTCATTCATGCAAGTGTTACAGGCTACTTTAGGATCACAACTTACCCTACTTCAAGTGTTGAGAATTTGGGGTTCTGTGAATTAGGTGATGAGAGAGGCCCTCCTCCATGAGCTATGCAGTCACCCAACAAGTATACATATAGTTCTCTGTGTGTTTATATAATAAGTATGTGGGTAGTTAAGGCTAACTGTCTATTAAAAAATATAAGCTATTTGTGTTTTTGTTTTACTGATTTACTTAGGAACAAATACATATTAAGTATTTTTTGTATGCTGGGCTCCTGGCACATGTAAATGTGAAAGCATGATCTTGCATTGAATCAATCTAACTTTTCAAATCCATATATTAAGGCAATACACACCTCAGTTGAATTTTAGATTAATGAAGGCTGTTTTTTTATTATTTGAAATGAAAACATACTTGGAATTTCATTTTGGAAGATGACCCTAGTTATTCCTGATTGTCTCAGGCTAGTAAAACTGAGTGCTCTTTTTATATTTGACTAGTTTATTATCATCTTACCTGAGCTCTCTGCTTTACTTCTAATTTCCTAAGGCCTCTATAAATCTTGGTCTCCCTTCTTTAATTTGTTGCTGTCTTTGAAAAGACAATTACAAATCCCTGCTTCCTGGTTTCTCTGGAACTTTGTTCATCCATTTTCCTGATGTTTTTTTCAGTGTCTTCTGTCACTTTTTCTCTGCTGCTGTTTCTCTGTCACTATTTCTCCACTGCTGACAAAAGGGTTCAAAGCTTTTCCTATTCTAAAGAAGAGAAAACTTCATCCCAATCCAATTCTCCTTCAAATTATACCCTCTTTTCCTCTTTCATTCAATACCAAAGTTCTTGAAACTTGGGCAGACTTTTGACTCCATCTTGTTGACTCTCACTGCTTTGTCTCTCTCAACCTGGCTTTCATTCTTGGCACATTCCTGAAAATGTTCCCACAAAAGAGCAACTACAAGCTCTGGCATCAACAACAAATCTGTATCCTTGACTTATTTGAGAAATTTGATATAGTCTATGTATTTTTTCTGAAATCTTTTTTCTTAGATTCTGTTCAGTCTCTCTTCTCCCAACTTTCCCTAATCATTTACTAAGATTTTCCTCTATCTGCTTTGTTTCTTTGTGAACCCATTTTCTTTGTGAACTCATTTTCCTTGTATTATTGACCATTCAATTACCATAAGTATGATTTAATTAAGTCTCTGCAACTTTATTATTTAATTAAAAATATGAATATTTAGACTTGACTTTACCTCTAAGCTCCAACCATTCTTTGGCAACTTGGTCTAGTTGTAGCTTAACATCTCAAGTTTATGACGTCTGAAATCAAACTTATTGCTCTCCTCCCATCTGCCATCCTCATATTTTCCCTTTCTTACCTCTATTCTTTTGAGGAAACTGTCATTTTCTCAACTAAGCAAGCTGAAAATCTCAGATTTTTTTTTATTCCAGAAACTCTGATGTGTTGTATTTAATCCATTGCTGAACTCTATTAATTATATTTCTTATAAGGTATGGCTTGTCCATGTGGTATAGGGAAGTTTTTAATGAAAGACAAGCAAAAAGCCAGGGCAACCAGTTCTTCGAATCATTAGGTCAAGGCCAACAATGATCTATTGTCTGTTCTAGAATAAAGCAGGAATTCAATTTGAATGTTTTGTAGTGGCATCATTCATCAATATCATATGGGTACCTGAGTCCTGTATCAGGAAGGATGTTATCAGACTGTGAGCACCAACGCTTTCTGGAGAATTAGTCTGGCAGAATACAGAGTATGGAAGTAGAGTGCTGACTGCCCAGGGTAGGGTATAGAGCCAAAATCTACTTTTGTGAGGAAACTGAAGTGAGTATCAGGGACCCAGGAAGAAGGCAATTGGACAGCCAGGCTGCAGAAGGAGACGACTGTGGACATAAATAGATGGTTATGTCCAAAGGACTGAGTCTACCCCAGGCCTAGGGACTATTTTCAACCCTCACATTGTTGTGAGGGAAACATCTAACTCATGACCAGGCCATGCTCTTATTGGTGTAGGCCCTTAGAGGCATATCTTTCATTTCTGTGGGGCAAAGCAGGCAGGCAGCAGAACCATTTCTACAACTCTGCTAGAGCGTTGCCTCCCACAAGTCCATGTTCATGGCTACTAAGTTGATTCTGACTTAAATTATTACTTATACTCTGGAACTGGACTTCTTCCTTCTTTCAGTTTATATCCATTTCAGTATAGTCTTCTTGATGCAGTCAGACTATTTTTCTAAAGCGTTGTTCACTTATGCCAAATTTTTACTCAAAATCCTTCAGTGATTATTCACCTCTTCCTTTTTAGAGTAATTTTACTTCAATATTTTTTATTCTTGTCACTAACAATTCCCTTGCATTTCTTTTGTACTGAAACATTCATTCATTCATTTTTTATTCAATAATATAAACAACTTTCTATATACGGGAAATTATATAGACATAAATTATAAAGATATAAAGATAATAACACAAGGTCTTCATTTTTGAACAATACATAGTCTTAGGAGGAGAAAGATGTAAGTAAAAGACCACTACATATTGTTACAAATTCCAAATAGTAGTAAGTAGAGAATACCATGGAGGAAATGAATGCCTTGATCTCCCTAAATGCACATTTTCTTTTCCTTTTTCTTTGAACCTTTGCTGATACTATTTCCTTCTAGACCATAACTCTCACCTCTTATTTGTTTTGATACAATCTATTTCTCTCTCAAATAATTTTTTAAAAATGAAATGTCAGCTTCTCCATGAGACCTTTCTGATTTCTCAAAATCTGATAGAAACTTTCCCATAACACTTTGAACAATTTTTGTGAATTATTCATTGTCTAATAGATGTTTTCCATGTTCTGGGCTTATCTCTATCCCAAATCTTATAGTCCTCAGAATAGGCTTTCAATGTAATTGCTCATATTTTATTCACTGACAGCTGTAGCCATAATTATTTGTATTCAAAAGTTTTTGTATTTCAAATTCCTTAAAATAAATTATTGGTATGGTTGCTCAAGATAAAAATGGAATTATGTTATTTTATTATCAGATAATATGAATAAAACTACTGAAGAAATTGAATAAAATGAGTGATGAAAATTCATACCTAAACTTCAAGAACAAAGAAAAACAAAAATTATTTGAAGCAGAATTTGTTAGTAGTGAGGTCAGGCTGAATTAATCTACCAGAAAAATGAAAAAAAAAAATTGTTACATAATATGTTAAAACTTTTTTTGCTATGACCCATCAAATTAATTCTAGGAAATAGCAGGAATTTGTTAGGTACAAATTTTATTTTAGCATTTATTTTGGGATATTTGGTAAGACTTCAGAATGCTCCAAATATCTGGGAAATTTTTCTATGTTGGGAGTATATTAAAAAAACATACACCACCGTTCTTTCTTTTTTCTTCTTCTTCTTTTCTTTTTCTTTTTCTTTTCTTTTTCTTTTTTTTTTTTTTTTTTGGAGACAGAATTTTGCTGTGTTGCCCAGGCTAGAGTGCAGTGGCATGATGATGGCTCACTGCAGCCTTAACATCCCTGGCTCAGGGCTCAGAGGGTCCTTCTACCACAGCCTCCCAAGTAGCTGGGACCACACGTATATGCCACCAGGCCCAGCTAATTTTTTAAATTATTGGTTGACACAGGATCTCCCCTATGTTGCCCAGGCTGGTCTCGAACTCGTGAGCTCAAGCGATCATCCCATGTCAGCCTCCCAAAGTGCTGAGATTACAGACTTGAGCTGCTGTGCTTGGCCAAGTGTTTTCTAATTAGCTAGAAGTTCACATATATTTCTTATTTATGTGATTTTGATACTGGATGCCAGTAGTGTGTGTTTTTACTACTTGATTGCCGGTGGCAGTATCTCAAGCAGGAAAAGTTTATTATTGGGAGACAGAAACGAAAAACAGCAGGTGAAGAATTGGAAATCAAATGCATACATGCAATCCATGGTTCTCATATACCTCAACACTTATATTTCAACCCTTATGACTGTCTTCCCTCCACCCATCTTCAGGTAGTAGTAGTAAATGTTTGAATTTCAAATGTAAATCCCAAGATCATGCTCCCTTGATTCACCATCTTCACTCAAATACCCATGATGAAATGGTAGCTCTGAATGGTGGCTTTAAACTTTGCTCTGTTAAAGCTATGTCATCTTGATCTCATGCTACATTTAAATATATGTGTCACCTAAGGAAATCACTATATCAAAGAAATGTCTGTACTTCCATGTTTATTGCAGCACTATTCACAATAGCCACGATATGGAAACCACACTAAGTATCCGTTAACAGATGAATTTAGAAAGAAAATGTAGTACTTACACACAATGGAGTACTATTCAGCCGTAAAAAAAGAATGAGATCCTCTCATTGGACTTTTAATTCTTTCAGAGTAGACCCTAGCTGTGAGATTTAAAATCAAGTCTTAATATTTTTAACCTTAACATTGATAAATAAGATTCACTGGTACTACAGCAAATATTTTACCTTACGAAGGAAGGATTTGCTGGAATACGCTATAGTTTAAGTTCAGTCTTTTAATCTGCAATTTTATTTTCTTGATACACCACAAAATATTTTATAGACAGCAGTGTGGAAACAATATGGGTACAGGTTCTAATGAGAGGAAATGAAATGGCTTCCTGGGAAAGGAACAGGAGTTGTGGTGTGACTCATACCAGAGGCCAAAGCAAATATGAGCCAACAATGAAGGAGGCTGTGTCTGATTTTGAATTGTTATAGTCATTGCAAAATAACTCATTGCTCACCAAGCAAGACATACACTGTTCAAATTGACTGGATGTGTTACTTATTCAAACTAGGCGAAGAGCTTAAAATTCAAGCTATTTCCTTGGACAAAGGATTGGCTGTACTATTCACTTTCTGAGATAAACCTCTTCAACATTGTTGGCAATTTGCAAAGTGTAAAGGGTATACTTTTGCACGTTTGGACAGCTGTTGTTTTGCCTGCTGTCTCTATTATTTAGGTGTATACATTTGGATGATTGTTGAAATTCCTCTTAGTCCTAGTTTCCTTATCCTAAGAAATTACCACTGTTTATCTTTTTGATAGTGTTGTAAAGATTAGATGAAATGATGTAAATAAACCCTCCAGAAGACTGCATGGGAAGAAGCACCAAAAGGAAGAGCCAGAAAAAGTGATGGAAGCCGGGAAATTGCAATGTCCCTCTTATATGATCTTTCTAATCCTTAGGCATAAAGCAATTCTGATACCTACTGGACTGTGCTTTTTGGCTCACTATCTCTCTCTGTCAATAATGAACATTGTAAAAGAAGACTTTTTTTTAAATTTCGGAATTTGGCACGGTGGCTGACTCATAGGTGGTCATTATTAAAAGTTTGCCTGTGAAGTGAATAGCAGAATGGCCTCAGAGATGTGACTTGAGAGAGAGAATGTTACTAGAGTTAGCTAAGATTTGGGACAACTGATCCATGGGTAAGGTACAAGCTATTAATCTCAAGTGCTCTTCTAGCAAGGCTGCATTAGTGAGAATTTCTGTAAACCACAGATTTTAAGAACCTTGACAAATAAAATAAAGATACCTGGAGCCTGAAGATCTGTGAATCTAGTTTTCAGAAGCTCCCAGTTTATTCTGATATATGTTTAATTTTTTTGGCAATTTAAAAATTCTTGCAGTCTTACACATAATTTGACAAATGTTTGGTATTAGGGTGTCCAAGATGAACCAGCTAAGTCTTGACAAATGGATAGATAGCAGTACAGTCAATTAGGGAAGGGAATTCTGGGCAATCTGGTGGGGTGTTTTTTTTGTTTTGTTTTGTTTCATTTCGTTTTGTGTGTGTGTGTGTGTGTGTGTGTGTGTGTGTGTATTTGATCTTACCCAAAATTATGTGATTATTAGGATCAGGGCAGAAAATGAGAATAAAATATATCTGAAAACAGTGTGACAGGGTTGGAATCCTATCTTTCTTACAGGTAACTTTACTTATCTATAAAATTAAGAAAATTATATTTCTTATAAAGTTCTTTGAAGACTAAGTGAGACAACCCGTGCAAAACACAATGCTTCACTTAAACATATGCTTTATTTATACCAGTTTCTTCTTCCTCCTCCTCCTTCTTCTTTTCTTCTTCCTCCTACTCTTCATTTTCTTCTTCATTTTCTTTTCTTTTCCTTCATTTTTTCTTTTTCTTCTTCATTTTCAAGGCTAAAACACATTCTATCTTCCTCATGAATTTTTATCTGACTATGCTAGTTCATAAATATTTAGCTGTGTTTGAAACTTAACATATAAATTATACTAAAATCTTAGAATTTAGTTCTATATTCTGTTTGAAAAATGTTTTTTCCTGAAATTATCTTTTTTATTATTCTTTTAGCTTTATCTTCTGAAGCAAAACATATGCTTAACAATAGTCTGTACCAAGTACATCCTTGTTGGGCTGGATATGCAGTAGGTTTCACAAACATGTGTTATATGGATAATTCTGTTTTACAGAGTAATGTCAGTTACAGTACCTCCCACTGGAATATTGTTGATAATCATTTACTACAACAACAAAAATTGAGTGATTCTTGTCACTTTGTAGCATGCACTTACAAAATTAATTCCAATCATGGAAACATATCAAGAAAAAATGCTATGGTTTTAAAAATAGGTCATACACAGGTTGCTGAGGTGAGAATTCTAAACACTGGTTAAATTTCTACATTTTGTACCTGTAACATTTTTACATCATGTCTCAAAGGCATTAAGATTTTTTTAAAAAATGATTATAAAAGTACTTAGTTGTTAAAATAAAAAAAGGAAAGAAAAAAGAAGAAAAATTTCCTTCATAGAGAAAACTGATACATTTTTATTTTATATCAGTATTTTTCCATGACTCCCTCCACGTCTTTCTCTTCCCTCTCCTTCTCCTCCCTCCCTATCTTCTCCTCTGCTCTTTTCCCTTCTCTGTACTCTCTCTCTCTCTACACACACACACACACACACACACACACTCACACACACTCTTTCTCTCTGTGTCACACACACACACACACAAACACAAACATTTCACAAATTATAATCATATGTCTTCCTACCCTCCCTTCCTTCTTTCCTTCCTTTTTTTTTTTTTTTTTTTGAGTTTTGCTTTTGTTGCCCAGGCTGGAGTGCAGCAGCACGATCTAGGCTCACTGTAACCTCCGCCTCCCCGGTATAAGCAATTCTCCTGTCTCAGCCTCCCAAGTAGCTTGGATTACAGACATGGGCCACCATGCCCAGCTAGTTTTTTTTTGTATTTAGTAGACATGGGATTTCATCTTGTTAGTCAGACTGGTTGCAGACTCCTGACCTCAGGTGATACATCCACCTTGGTCTCCCAAAGTGCTGGGATTACAGGTGTATGCAACCATGCCTGCCTCCTACTTTTTCATTTAGCATTATTGCCATGCTATGCCAAGGTATATTAAGGGCAATAAAATATAATACTAAAATTCTATGCAATGTATCTCATGTATCTATTGGCCTTGGGTGATTCATCCCTGAAGTAAGTGTTTTCTTTCCTGCTATGGCAGAAATCTTCCACTACATTGTTCTTAGAATTTATTGAACAACTGCTAAGTACAAACAGTGATGACAAGAAAAAAGAATTAGGATTGGCTTCTGTTGGAGCCATATCATATCCAATTAGCTTTTCAACATTGAGGTGGTAAATGTGCTTATTATACTTTGAGAGCATAATAACTCACAAATAATTGGGTTTCACTTCAATTTTAGCAAAACTATCTACTTGTATTGATTTGTTTTACAAAATTATCCATGTCCTTTCGTGAACACATTCTATAGATTATTTCTAAAGATAACAAAATATGTTGTCATTTCACTTAATAGGAAACTTACCTAGCAGGTTAAATTCACAAGCAAATCAGTTACCTAAATTTTTAATGACGCTAATACTGCTACTAAAATACATCCATTTATTTGTTGTCAGCCAAGGACGCCAGTGACTAGGTAAATTACAATACACAAATTGATAAAGTAAACAACTAAATACAGTAAATAAATCCATAAATTAAGTAAATAAATATTAACAAATAAAGCAATTAGAATTCCATAAGTGCAGGTAGCGTTATCACCATTCAAAATTATCCATTTCCTAAAGGTTTTAATGTCAGTTATTTAATAGGTCTGAAATATACCAGGCAAAAGAAAATTTAATATAAAAATATTTGTTTTAAGGTTTTCTGTTAATGTTGTTACTTGTACCTTTTTGCTTACCCTCTAAAGAGCTTTAAATATTGTGACATATAAATAATCCACTTTGCATATCAGTTTATGTTATATATAGTTTCTTTTAAAAGTGTGGTAGCATTAGAAATTCATAAACACTCAAAGCTGGTTACTTTATTAAAAATGGGAATCACTGAGTGGATTTTTGTATGATTCTTTTTTTAATTATTTTTTATTATACTTTAAGTTCTAGGGTACATGTGCACAATGTGCAGGTTTGTTACATATGTATGCATGTGCCGTGTTGGTGTGCTGCACCCATTAACTCTTCATTTATATTAGGTATATCTCCTAATGAAATCCCTCCCCCTCCCCCGTCCCAACAATAGGACCTGGTGTGTGATGTTCCCCTTCCTGTGTACAAGTGATCTCATCGTTCAATTCCCACCTATGAATGAGAACATGTGGTGTTTGGTTTTCTGTTCTTGCAATAGTTTGCTGAGAATGATGGTTCCCAGCTGCATCCATGTCCCTACAAAGGACACAAACTCATCCTTTTTCATGGCTGCATAGTATTCCATGGTGTATATGTGCCACATTCCATGGTGTATATGTGTCATATTCCATGGTGTATATGTGCCATATATTCCATGGTGCCATATATTCCATGTGCCATATATATATGTGCCATATATTCCATGGTGTATATGTGCCACATGGTGTATATGTGCCACATTCAGTCTGCCACTGATGGACATTTGGGTTGATTCCAAGTCTTTGCTATTGTGAATAGTG
>NW_012115489.1:5608529-5608844 GCF_000951035.1 Colobus angolensis palliatus | reverse complement strand
TTGATTTGGGGTGGAGAGTTCTGTAGATGTCTATTAGGTCTCCTTGGTGCAGAGCTGAGTTCAATTCCTGGATATCCTTGTTAACTTTCTGTCTCGTTGATCTGTCTAATGTTGACAGTGGGGTGTAAAGTCTCCTGTTATAATGGTATGGGAGTCTAAGTCTCTTTGTAAGTCTCTATGGACATCCTTTATGACTCTGGGTGCTCCTGTATTGGGTGTGTATATATTTAGGATAGTTAGCTCTTCCTGAGGAATTGATCCCTTTACCATTATGTAATGGCCTTCTTTGTCTCTTTTGATCTTTGATGGTTTAAA
>NW_012115489.1:5573042-5607909 GCF_000951035.1 Colobus angolensis palliatus | reverse complement strand
CCTGACAATTATGTGTCTCGGAGTTACTCTTCTCGAGGAATATCTCTGTGGTGTTCTCTGTGTTTCCTGAATTTGAATGTTGGCCTGCCTTACTAGGTTGGGGAAGTTCTCCTGGATGATATCCTGCAGAGTGTTTTCCAACCTGGTTCCATATTCCCCATCACTTTCAGGCACACCAATCAGACATAGAGTTGGTCTTTTCACATACTTCCATATTTCTTGGAGGCTTTGTTCATTTCTTTTTACTCTTTTTTCTCTACATTTATCTTCTCGCTTCATTTCATTCATTTGATCTTCAGTCACTGATAGTCTTTCTTCCAGTTGATCGAGTTGGTTACTGAAGCTTGTGCATTTGTCACATAGTTCTCGTGTCATGGTTTTCATCTCTATCAGTTCGTTTATGGTCTTCTCTGCATTGATTATTCTAGTTATCCATTCTTCTATTCTTTTTTCAAGGTTTTTAGTTTTTTGCGCTGGGTACATAGTTCCTCCTTTAGCTCTGAGAAGTTTGATCAACTGAAGCCTTCTTCTCTCAACTCGTCGAAGTCATTCTACATCCAGCTTTGTTCCATTGCTGGCAATAAGCTGCGTTCCTTTAGAGGGGGAGATGCACTCTGATTTTTTGAATTTCCAGCTTTTCTGCACTGCTTTTTCCTCATCTTTGTGGTTTTATCTACCTTTGGTCTTTGATGATGGTGACACACTGATGGGGTTTTGGTGTGGGTGTCCTTTCTGCTTGTTAGTTTTCCTTCTAACAGTCAGGACCCTTAGCCGCAGGTCTGTTGGAGTTTGCTTAAGGTCCACTCCAGACCCTGTTTGCCTGGGTATTAGCAGCAGAGGCTGCAGAAGACAGAATATTGCTGAACAGCGAGTGTTGCTGTCTGATTCTTGCTCTGGAAGCTTCATCTCAGAGGTGTACCCAGCTGTGTGAGTTGTGAGATGTCGGTCTGCACCTAGTGGGGGGTATCTCCCATTAGGCTACAAAGGGGTCAGGGACCCACTTGAGCAGGTAGTCTGTCCGTTCTCTGATCTCAACCTCTATGCTGGGAGAACCACTGCCCTCTTTAAAGCTGTCAGACAGGGACATTTACATGTGCAGAGGTTTCTGTTGCTTTTTGTTTAGCTATGCCCTGTCCCCAGAGGTAGAGTCTACCGAGGTAGGCAGGCATCCTTGAGCCAATTTGAGCTTCCCGGTGGCTCTGCTTACCTACTTAAGCCTCAGCAATGGTGTTCACCCTTCCCCTAGCCTCACTGCTGCCTTGCAGTTAGATCTCAGACTGCTGTGCTAGCAATGAGGGAGGCTCTGTGAGCATGGGACTCTCAGGGCCAGGTATGGGATATAATCTCCTAGTGTGCCATTTGCTAAGACCCTTGGTAAAGCGCAGTATTAGGGTGGGAGTTGCCTGATTTTCCAGTTGTTGTGTGTCTCAGTTTCCCTTGGCTAGGAAAAGGAATTCCCTTCCCCCTTGCACTTCCCAGGTGAGGCAATGCCTTGCCTGCTTCACACTTGCTGGTCGGGCTACACTCGCTGACCAGCACCAATGGTCTGACACACCCCAATGAGATGAACCCGGTACCTCAGTTGAAAATGCAGAAATCATCCATTTTCTGTGTTGCTCATGCTGGCAGCTGGAGGCTGGAGCTGTTCCTATTTGGCCATCTTGGGCTCCCCAACCAGATTTATGTATGATTCTAATGAGTGGAAATGACCTAGTAGAGTAGTTGATGTGGAAGAGGCACTTGGTAAATTGTTTTTAATGAGAGGAGAACATATTGTAGAAATTGCCTTAAAAAGAAAATTTTCTTTTCTTTTTTTGAAACAGAATCTCACTCTGTCGCCTAGGCTGGAGTGCAGTGGTGTGATCTCAGCTTACTGCAACCTCCACCTCCTGGATTCAAGCAGCTCTCTGCCTCAGCCTCTCGAGTAGCTGGGATTACAGGCTCCCACCACCACACCCAGCTAATTTTTGTATTTTTAGTACAGACAAGGTCTCACCATCTTGGACAGGCTGGTCTTGAACTCCTGACCTAGTGATCCACCTGCTTCAGCCTCCCAAAGTGCTGGGATTACAGGTGTGAGCCACTACACCTGACTGAAAATTTAAAAAAGGAAGTTTAGGAGAAATAAAATATCACCACATCAATTAGTGGCATCCAACTGGTTGGTAGAACATGTCAGAGGGTGTTTAACGTGACCTACATTCACAAAATATGGATGGCAATCTTCCATCCTTGTACCCCATTATAGTGGGACAATTATAAGTGATTCAAATTATCATTATGCTTGTCAAAATAGTACTTTTATTAAGTTTTGACATCTTTTCCTTGAGTTACATAATTCAAATAAATATCAAATCTGTCTCTTTATCTACCTTATCCAGAGCATCACAATATTTTTATTAATACTAAGGTCTCTGTTCATTTCTCTATTCACAAAAATTATGATAACTATTTTCAGATAATATTCCATTTTACTCACCTGACATTTATAGCATGAATTGTGTGAATTCAGCTAAGAATCATTTAAAATAAACACAATAGCAAAAAAAGATTGTGGCAGGTTAGTTTTTTCAATTGAAAGTATAATCAAACAAGCATGCTGGATCAAATGTAGAATTCATCTCTCCTAAAGGAAATGTGTGTCTTAAAGAAAAATCTAGTTAGTAAATATGTGTAACAGGGATACCTCTCTGACATATGTGTGAGTCCTTATGAGCAAAAATAAATAAACAATTGATTCTTGAGGAAAAAACATGTTTTGAAATGGGAGATGCAAGTAAAGCCAAAACAAATACCAGTGACCAAAAGGAGTTGTGCTGTGTGTGACTAGGAATTATTATAATGCTGCAAAATAGCTTGTTGTTCATCAAGCAAGACATGAGTAATTAAAATTGACTAAGCATGTTATTTAGTTAACCTGGACATGAAGCTCAAGTTAAAGATTATGTATTCGTGAATTTGTTTTGTAGAGGGCTTGTTGTGGTGCCCCTCACACAGCAGATGTTAAATTAAGGCTTTCTGAGTAGTTCATGCAATGATAGTCTTCTGGGCATGCATTATAAAGTTGTGTAAAATTATTTAGATTCTTTCATATTTTAAAGAGTATGAATTCAAAGAGACCTAATATGAACTTCAGTTCTATCACTGCTTAATGTCTGACATTTTCTGAGTTATTCAAAGTTCACGAGCCTCAGGCTCCTCATCTCTAATATGGGATCAATGATACCTACTTCATAAGAATATTGTTTAGACTAAGTGAGAATTCATATATGAAAAAACAAAATAAAATGTCAGGGCAATATGACTTAGTGGAAAGTATGTAAGACTTTATAGTTAGAACTAAATTTCCACTCTAACCAGCGAGGAATTGGGTTATTATTGGTTTCAAGTCTTCACTTCCAATCTTCAATAATGATCCTTTCATGGCTTCGCCATGTGAGTTGGCAGCCACAGCAGGATTGAGTTTATCTGTCCCTTGGTGTTGGTTTTGGCCATAGAAGCTGCTTTAACTAAGGGAGCATTAGCAGAAGTTTCAACATCTTCAGGGGCAGCATGCGTTCCCACTCGCTCTCCTTGCTCTCTTGTGCTTTTGTGTTTGCATGAGGAGAGCATGCCCAAGCTATCTGGCTGTGCCAAAGTCAATGAGGAGACATATAGAGTCAACTTGAACCCAGGCTGCAAACTGGACCCCAGTGGTTGATCCTAGCTGAACCACAGCTTGTCTTTAGACTAATGAATGATAAATGAATTCTACTTGTTTTTGACTAGTGAGAACTTCAGTGCCATTTGTTACCTGGCCCTAGTTAGTACTAGTTGACTACTATATGACTCCACTTAACTATCCTGAGTGCAGAGTTTATTTCTTTCCGAAGCTGTTCATATCATTTTACATTTAGTTTGTTCACATGTTTAAAAGTAATGGCTATAATATTCTCCCTGTTCACCTATGGAAATCCATGAACTGAGAAGCTAAATGTCTCTTAACATTAGATTATGGGCCTCTGCATAGTTTTCTTTGTGTCTGTATAGTCCCATATAGCTTGGTATATTTCACCACATTTATTAGTATAAATATGAAATACAGATTGGCTAATTTTATGTATAGTTCTTTGTGATGGCAACTATAAAACTTACTTATGACAAGCATACTCTTCCTCTTAAGTCACATTAGCTTATATAAAGCTAGATAAAAGTTTTTAAAAATTCTTAGCACTCAAAGTCCTTGAGGTCTCTCTTCATTGCAAGACACATTACATATTGGTAATGCTCATTACAAGATATGAACGTACATTGCAAGATATGTTCATTATGTTGCTGATAGGGATGACAAAGAGGGCACACTACCTTCTGCAATTCTTGTGTGCATAGTCCTAACTTGACAGTAGAAGCTTCCTCTGTGTTTTGTATGGTCTAGAGAAGCTGCAATAACAGAAAGACCTACAAAAGGATTATAGATGCTCACTTCTCTATTATGTTATGACTTCATTTGTCTCATCTTCTAAATGAGGATTGAAATACTCATCTTATAGAGTTATAAAATACAGTAAGTGAGCTATCCAGGAAGGGAGAACAACTCTGATCCTCACGGTCACTGGTATAATAAAATTCCTTCTAAGGCATAACTGCATCAGCAAACAGGACATTTTCATCATATCTATGGCTAAAACTAAGTGTCTGGCATGCTCAAGTTATAGCCAGCAGAAGGAGTAAGAGAAAGCAGATACATGTCTACTTTTCTAAGGTTCCAGAAAGGAAGTGACACATATTACTTCTGTTGACATATCATTGTCGAGAACATAGTCACTTGGGCACATCTACCCAAAAGGGTCCTGGGAAACATTAGTTCTAGTCAGGTAGTCAAGTCCTCAGTTACAACTCTATCACTATAAAACTTTCTGACACCTTTGCTATGATTTGAGTATTTGTGCCTGTACATCTGCATCCCACCAATATATATGTTGAAATCCTCATCCCCAAGGTGATGTTATTAGGAGATAGGGCTTTCAAAGAGGTCATTAGGTCATGAGAGCACCAGTGCATTAATATAAGGCCTAAGGAAGCTCATTTGTCCCTTCCACCATGTGAGAGTGCAGCAAGATGCCTTCTATAAACCCAGAAGTTGGTCCTCACTAGACACTGATTCTGTCAACACCTTGATATTAGATTCCTCAGCTTCCATAACTGAAAAACAAATTTATGTTTTTTATAAACTACCAATATTATGATATTTTGTTATAGCATCCCAAATGGTCTAAGACAACCCTACTATCTGTTGGACAAAAAAGATCTGCTGTTAATCTTTTTTCCACCTAAAGAAAAAACCCTTTCACTTTTATGCTTTTGCAATTTCTATGTTGTTCCTAACTTCTAATGTATATTTTTGGGATCATATGTACAAAGTTCCTATTTCAATTATCTACTTTCTAGCAGTGTGATAATAAACAAGTTACTCTGGAATCTCAGTTGTCTCATTTTTAAAGTGAAGATAAAAATTATTCATCTTTTACAGCTCTAAAATATAATAAACAGTTCATGAAAGCACTTTGAAGAGTAATTGGCATATGCTACACATCTAGTAACTGTGTGCTATTGTAAATGTAGTCATCATAGAGTTTTTCAAAAATTTTAATGGCAGGAGATGCTCATTGATTGGCAAGTACCACTAACACTGTTGCTGTTGTCATTATTATTGGAGTGGATCTGAGACCTAGAGTCTGACATGAATGAGATCCAAAGAAGAAACTCTCGCTTTCCTGCACCTCCACCTGGTTGCTCTTCACACCATTCCCCAGAACTTTAGTCACGTTTGCTGTGTGGCATATTGGATTTGGTTACAATGAGCCTTCTAGGACCCTTGCATATCCTTGGAGCCTGATTTCTACCAGTGCTGCTCCCCCCTACTCCTCCAGAAACCCCTCTGCAATGGTACTAAAGATATCCAGTGCAAGCCACATAATTCTCTGCCAAGTGTGCATTGCACCTGCTTGTGATAGAAGAGATCTTTTTGCAAAGCTCCAAAAACTTGGCTGGGTCAGCTCCTGATCACCCCATGGAATTCTGGGGTCAGAGACATCCCAAAGTAGGCTTGTGCTGAGAACAGTACAGTGTATCTGTGCCGGGGCTTACAATTCTATTTTGACACCAAATGTGTTTTCTGTCTTGCATATGCAGTAACAAGGTGGAGTGGGTTTCATCCAGATTACTTAGAATACTGCCTTCCTCAGTGAAGAGGAACCTAACCTTAGGTTTACAAGGAAGTTTCCTGGCCTATGTAACTTCACAATCTCTTTTGGGGGATAATTAATTTGTGCTTTTGCTGCCTGAGTTTAGTAGGCATATTCAGGCTTATCACTTCCTTCACCCAACAGACTCACTATAACTGCACTGTTCAGTGTATTTGCTGCTAGTCAAATGGGATTACTGAGCTCTTTAAATCTGCCTAGTCTTAATTGAGGTGTGCAGAAATTTTAAATGTACACTGAGTCTCAAAGACTTATATGGAAAAATTTGTAAATATAACTAGCTTTATTTTTTATACAGATTATGTTGAAATACTGTTTTAAATGTATAGAGTTAGATATTGTGAAAATAAATGTGATATACTTTTAGTTTTTAAAAAAATATAGCTACTAGGAAATTTAAAATTACAGATGTGACCTACATTGTATTTCTGGTGGATGGCACTGCAATACATTGTATGGGCCTGTGTCGAGTAGGGATTCAAACTTCAATTCTGTTTATCTCCCAGTCAAGTTGAAGGCATTTCCAAGAAGTAGGCAGGCATTTACTTCATAGATGGTCATAGTAAAATTACAATTTGTCAATACAAGACGAATTATATAAAGGATCTTGATGATCGCTAGATGACTCTAGGAGTTTTATTGTTATTAATCAAAATCATAAAGACAAAATATTTATGATCAGCAGTACCTGGGACTATGTAAATTGCAGTTAAGTTCTGTACGTTTCAAAGGATATAAATATTTACATAAGAATGACTCAAACAAGATGATAATTTGGATGACTCACAAACCCTTCAAAGAAGACTGAAAATTAGAAATGTTAAGAGATGCGCAATTTCACATGAGCTGTTAGAACATGTATTTTTTATGTACTCTTCTCATATACTTTCTCTTAATGCTAAACTAGAGTTAAAGTTAGTAGTGACAAGGTCTAAGCATGTCTTTGGAAAATTTTAATTAGCTGAGGATATTTCTCCCTTCACATTCTGAGTGATAAAATAAGAATTCTGTCAATTAGGAGAAACTCGCATGAATGAGAATCTAGTTCTAAACTGAATTTTATTAGATTATGTTAGTAGGGATAGTTCTTAAAGGTTAAACACTAGAGATACTGTTTTATGAACTTTTAGAAACCTGGTTTTTTAATTTATGTGTCTGTATCAGTCAGAATGCAATCAGAACATCAGAGTCACAAGGAAACATATTTGTTCATTCACTCATTCATTCATACAATCATGTATTTGTATTAGAGGATTTGTCCCAGGCATTAGATCTCATGCAATATGAAAGTGGGAGCTAATTAAGTAGTCTCTGTGTAGCTGTGTCCTTGCATCTGCTGTGACGGCTTGAAGTCCACAAGAAGAAGGGAAAATAGATACAAAGTGGGAGACAGTAGGAACAAATTGGACCCACAAGTAGCAGTTTTTACTGTCTCTCACCTTGATGGCATGGGGTTCCTGCAGAAGCCGGTGCTCTTCACCAAGGAGCTACAGATACACACACACACACACACACACACACACACACACACACACAGCCACACACACACACACACACACACACAATGTGGGGAATCAGAAGGAGAATTCAATGGAAGATGGAGCAATTGTAGGCTGAGCTCCTGTCTTAGACAAACAAAGTAAGCCAGAGAATAAGTGACAACTTACATGATCCACAAAAATAGCTGCTGCTTTACTTGTACCCTCCAAATCTTGCACAAGAGTCTCTCTATGTCTCACCATAAGTGGAAAATGTATGGAAGGGAAATCTTGGAAATGTAGTTCAACCTAGCCAAGCCGACACAATATCAAGCTATCACAGTGTGTCTTCATGTGTGTTTTTTTCCCATGCTTTCAATCAGTGTCTCTGTGCACAGAGAGAATATATACATCAGCTAAGTATGGGTAAGTGTGTGTAGCCTTTCTTGGCATTCTCTTCCCTTTGTGTGTGTTTTCAAACACAATTGCATTTGTCTCTTAATGCGACTCTCCCTGTTAGTTTCTTTTGGGCCTATTTTTTTTCTTCTTTGACCCTATACCTTTTCTTTCCTGTATTTTCACCTCTTGACCTCATGCCTGTTTGATTGCTTCACTCTCTTTTTCTGTTTTATGACCAAGACACTAAATTGCCTTTAAAGACTTGTCAAAAATCCACTTAGTGAATATATTTTATGGTCTCTATTTCTAACTTTCTACTAATTTCAGGGACGTTGGATTTATCTTTTCTCCAAAAATACCTTTTAAAAATATTACTTTTTTTCTAAAAAGACCTTTTAAAATATTATATGGTCCTAGATTAATGTTTTCTGTGAGTATATGGCCCTGGTAGCAATGAGGTTTGTCTTTTGTGGTCTATTCAGTATGAAAAGTGATTGATTCTAGACTCTAGTGGATGTCTTAGAGCAGCTCAGAGAGCCGCTGTGGGTCACTTCTTGCCGCCACACAGCATTTGACCAGTACTGCATCTGGTTTTTAGAGTGTTTATCACCTCATTTCGCTGCTTGCCTTTTCCAAGTTAGGTATTGCCTCATGAATGTCAATGCATCACTTCTAAAATTAAGCAATTTTTAGAATGCATTCTTTCTTAAAATATTTTTCTGAGACTGTTAAAGCCATCATCCATTTATAACAATTACCAAATTATTAAACATGAAGCTGCCCATATGGATGTTGTTATTATCTTGTCATATTATCAGGTGGACCAGATTAATAGAACATTTTTCTTCTATAGCCTAAATTCATGAGAGTTTGAGTTTGGGGAAAGGTAATTAGAAAGCACCAAACATTACTTAGTATGGTGCTGGGGCATTAACCAATAAGGGAGATTGGACTTGCTGGAGAATAGTAAAGGGCATTGGGGTCTATGATAAAGAAAAATAAGGCCGAGAGCGGGGGCTCACGCCTGTAATCCCAGCACTCTGGGAGGCCGAGGCGGGCGGATCACGAGGTCAGGAGATCGAGACCATCCTGGCTAACACGGTGAAACCCCGTCTCTACTAAAAATGCAAAAAATTAGCCAGACGTGGTGGCAGGCGCCTGTAGTCCCAGCTACTTGGGAGGCTGAGGCAGGAGAATGGCATGAACCCAGGAGGCGGAGCTTGCAGTGAGCCAAGATCGTGCCACTATACTCCAGCCTGGGCGACAGAGCCAGACTCTATCTCAAAAAAAAAAAAAAGAAAAAGAAAAAGAAAAATAAATGTCAAGGGATACGAAAGATGAGAGACTGTAAACAAATTGTATCTGCTTCTTAGATTAGGAAAGGACTTCTACTGCTGTGCTTCTTTAAAAAAGCCTCAAATCTGACACTTGTCATTAGTTAAGTGTATCTGAGTCTTGCCTATCTCCTTAAGTTCAGGCTCTTTCTGTGTAGGGAGGCAATGGAGATGTTAGTCCAGGATGGGGGCCTGTTCATGACAACTGAGCATTGCTCTCCTGTACTCATACACTCATTCACATTGCACACACCCACCTACTCACAAAATTAGATTGGAAATATATGAGTTATAGTAATGTTGATACTTCACATTGGTGTAGAATTTTAGAATATAGAGTGCTTTCACATACATGATCTCAGAACGCAGAGAATCAGAGTCAGTGACCACAATGACGAGTATATATGGAGAGAATGGATAAGAAAAAACAAGAGGATGATAGGGAAGAAAGTGCCCATGGATGGAGACTAGCTAAAAATTAAGAAACGCCATGGCAGTAGCTGAGGGAACTTGGTACCATATCACTAATCTACTTAACTGTTGAATAATGTTTTCTCTAAGTGTCCCCAGGCATCGTGAAGAGATGTAGCATATTTTTTTTAACTTTTACTTTAGGTTCAGAGGTGCATGTGCAGGTTTGTTGTATAGGTAAGTTCATATCATGGGAGTTTGTTGTACAGATTATTTTATCACCCAAGTACTAAGCCTATTACCCAATAGTTATTTCTTTCTGATCCCCTCTCTCCTCTCACCTTCCACCCTCAAGTAGGCCCAAGTGTCTGTTGTTTCCCTCATTATGTCCACGAGTTCTCATCATTTAGCTCCCACTTGTAAGTGAGAACATGCAGTATTTGGTTTTCTGTTCCTGTGTTAGTTTGCTAAGGATAACAGCTTCCAGCTCCACCCACGTTTCTGAAAAATACATGATCTCATTATTTTTTCTGGCTGAATAATATTCTGGGGTGTATATGCACTATATTTCTTTTATCCAGTCAGTGATGGGCATTTAGATTGATTCCATGTCTTTGCTATTGTGAATAGTGGAGATGCAGCATATTAGAGAGTATTGACATTTCCTAGTCTAGACTCCAAAATTAGTTAAGAACATTTGGAAAAAGTAATACAAAGATTTCAGGAAAAAAAAAAAACTGTGCAGGCTGCTATTACTAAATTCATTTGAACTATGGTCCAAAAATGCACTTCAAGTCTTGCAGGGTTTGGAACACCGATGGACATCCATATGTGTTTCATAAGGTTCTTTGGCCAAGAAGTAGCAGAAGATGACAATCAGTGGGCTGTCAGCTCATTCAACCTTCAGGACTTTGGTGGGAAAGTGAAAAGATGGGCAACCGATTTGAGCTGCCCTGTCAAGATATCTGCTGCCCAGTCATGCAAACACCAGAAGAGTTTGAACTGATCGCATTAGCACAGCAGTCACAGGACTACGGTTGACTGGACTGTGAAGACTAAGCAAATACTACTGCAGGTCTCCTCACTGCATCACCAGAAAGCTGACATCAAAGGGGAGGAAAAGCCAGCACCTGTTCTCCCAAGGGACTTACATCACTCAGTTCCTCAGTAATAGCTCTCATGTAAATTAAATATCTTTTTTTGTTCTAGTTTGTGATGGTTACATCAAAACTAGGGTGATTTTGATAACAGTAATGAAGTTTTGTAACATATCTGTCATTCAGCACTGTTTTCTGTGTCCTCCATCACTGCTCTAATTCAGGCTCCTGTCAGGAAAAAATGTAAAAGACTTTGAAAGACAAAAAATAAAATTACTGGATGTCCTGTCTAGCACATTGTTCCTATTTACTTGTGACTTTCATCATCTTTGAGCTATTTTAGCGATCTTGTAAATTGTAGAAAACTTACAGTCATGCAAATGATTCTTGTTCATAGAAATTCAGTTGATTATTGCCCTGTGGAAATTGACCAGTTTTGCATCTACAGTATTCTAAATTCATCTAAGCATTTTTGATTGTTAATATACATGTGTTGTTTGATTCTCTTTTTAATTAGTTGTAACATCTTACTGGTTTTTTCGTTAATTAATGAATCAAATGCCATCTTTGACATGTATTTATTTTATGTGCCTTTTATTCTTTAATGCCTTCTTCAATTCTTTCCTGGATTATACCAGCCTCCTACCTTGTTTCTCCATAGAGTAACTTGAGAAATCTCTTCAAAAATGGAAATCAGGCTATTTTTTTTTTTTTCCTAGCTGAAAAATCCGTCAAGGATTTTTATTGTTCTTATAATAACATGCAAACTCCATATCTCGGTTTACAAAACTCCAAAGTGTCTAGTACTTATATTCTCTCCAATCTATTTTTTTTTGTATTGAGATGGAGTTTCGCTCTTGCTGCCCATGCTGGAGTACAGTGGTGCGATCTTGGCTCATTACAATCTCAGCCTCCCAGGTTCAAGCGATTCTCCTGTCTCAGCCTCCCTAGTAACTGTAGTAGCACCTAGTAGTCCCTAGGTGCCCACCACTACTTCTGACTAATTTTTGTATTTTTAGTAGAGATGGAGTTTCGCCATGTTGGCCAGGATGATCTCGATCTCCTGACTTCAGGTGACCCACCTGCCTCAGTCTCCCAAAGTGCTGGGATTACAGGCATGAGCCACTGTGCCTGGCCTTCTCTAACCTAATTTTATGCCCTTCTCCTGATTTTATATTATATTCTAGTTATACTGGTCCCATTCTGTTCCTGGAATTTATCAAACTTTTTTCCATCTCAGGACCTTTGCAATTACTTAACTCTGCCTAAAATGCTTTTTTGGTAGATATTTGCCTGGCTGACTCAGTCTTATTCTTTAGGTCTCAACTTCCCTCTGAGGTCCCCATGAGACCATTAGGTCCCATTTCTCTCCTCAGATAAGCTTTCCCTGGCTATTCTTTCTAATAGTGTGTTTTATGCATTTACTATTTATTCCATCTATTTATGGTAATCTGTATTCTTTATCTCATTTCTATTTGATACCTCCACTAAAAAGTAAACTCAGTGAAGAGACAGAATGTGTTGTCATATTATCTACTGTCTCACAAGATATATTTCATGTAGTAAAGATCATTTGTGGAATAAATGAAAAATATGGGAAGAAAAGCCCTTGAATTTCAGAAGACACCTGGGGACTTATGAATGAGAAAATAAAGACCCTACTAAGGAACAAGTCATATAATATATGTAAATAAGAAAGGTTGTGTGTTCTGTGATGACCAGAGAGCCAAGTGTTGGTGTGAATATATCCAAGAATAGGAACAAGTAAGGATATGATGGTCATATATGGGTATGATACTCTTTGAAAGAATAAATGTTCCGTTTCTCATTTACTTATAGTTAGATATATTTAGGAAGGGTCTCCTTATTGTCTTAGGAACTTAGGTGGAAATTCAATAATTACTCAATACCAGTATTTCCCACTAAAGTAATTTTATTATTTGGGTTTCTAGAATAATAATGGGACCAAATTAACATTGGATGAGTACAGAATGAATGAATAAATGCCATCTATGTTAATTTGATTAGCAGAAAGATAGAGGCATAAAGAGGATGATTTAATATATTGACAGTAGTTGAAATGACAGTCTTTGTGGGGAAATGAAGAATTACTCTGATTGTAGTTTGGATAGAGAGGACTTATTGGATCCTCTCCATTTCCAATTCCAGGTTCCTTTTGGTCTTGTTCTCCTCCTCAATCTCTTTTCATGTTTTAATCAGTTTGCTTTTTTCTGCATGATCTGTTTTTTCCTGGCACGTTTTACTTTTTGTTGACATTTTTCTCCTTCACTTTCTCCAGAAAATGAATATGGAAGGTTCTTAAAGCACCAAAGAACATATATATAAAGGACACAAGTTGATGATGTTTTTAATAATCATTGCATTTCAAATATCCGGGCGTGGTCCAGGCAATAAAAATTGTATATTGACCATGAAAGATTAATATTAAGATAACAGAAGAAGGGTAATGTCTTAGCTTGGATTCTCCAGAAAGTAGAGCCTGAACCAAAGAATTAAGTGCAAATGTTTTATTGGAAAGTGAGGCTGAAGGAGGTGGAAAAGAGACAAGGTTAGCAGGGGAGGAGGGAGTGCCAGGACAAAGATTCATTATGCTGTTGCCCACAGCTATAGGTGACTAGATGTTCAAGCTCCCATGTCTGCTTAATGAGGCATATGAAGTGCATCTCAAGACTACCAGTATATGGGAATGAAAGTGAAAAGCAAATTCATTGGCTTTCATTATTCATTAGTCATAGGTTCACCCCATGGCATTATAATTCTTCAGCGTTTTCAAGCTGCATAGTTGCGAGTGCCAAGGGCGTTCCCAAAGGGTCTGCTACCCCATATCATTAAAGAAGCTCCTGGGAAGAGGGTAGGCACTACATGGTCTAGATCTGAGGTGTCAGATTTCATATCTGCTAAACTGGGTGGTTAGAATAAGAGAGAGCTGAGACCAAAAGAATCTGAAGTGCTGTGAATAAATGTACAAAATATAGAGGAAGCAGCAACATTTAAAAGTTGAAGACAGAAGACAGGGAAAAGAGCAGAAAATCATTAACCAACTGCGTGACCTTATGCGATACAATCTACAACTTGCAACCTCAGACTTTTCAACTGTGAAATAAAGGAGTCGCTCTAGCTCAGTGGTCCTTAATGTTGGTTGAACATAAAATCATCTAGGTGTCTTTAAAAATACCATTGCCTAGGGCCTGTCCCCAGATATTCTGATTTATTTTATGTCTGGTGCAAACTGAACAATGGGAGTTTTTTTCAAAAACAAACTCACTAGATGATTCTAATGTGCAGGAAAGATTGAGAGTCACTGCTGTAGAATCTGTAAGGGCTTATTCACTTATACCATGTTATGATTTTATCTATAGTTTTAAAAATGCCTATGGAAAAATATTCTCCACTGTCTTTTTAGCCAGATATTGTTCAGAACTTCCAACTCCATGAATTTACACTTATAAATTCTTCTATTTGAATATTATGTATCAGTTCCGCAGATGATTATGGATTTTTCAATTTTAGCCAAACTGTAAGTTAAATTAATTATTTCAATTGGCCTTTGATTTATATGTTTTTCTTTTTCCTGAATAACTCTGTTGCAATTTCTATTGGCTGCATAGTCTAGTTTTTTGAACATCCGCCTAGTGATCTTTTTTCTTGCCAAATACTTTTGGAGAAACTGCTAACTGGAAACTACTTTGTTTTTCTCTATTTTGCAATAATTGAACTGTTTTTCAATCACTCTTATCTAAAAATATAAAATAAAAAGTAGACAAATTTTAAAAATTACAAATATAGCTAAGGTTTAAAGACAGAAGATACCAAAAAATGCCCATGAACTCACAATTATTTTAGAAAAAAAGAACATTTTTTATTAAACCCAAATTCCCTGTGAGTATGCCCTTGCATCCTAACCTCTTCCATTACTACTACTCAAAAGTAGCCACTATACGTAATTTCATATTTGTGATTCTCTTGCTTTTCCTTATAGTTCCAACACAATATTTAGAATATTAAATAACACATAGCTTAGTTTTGCATATTTTGAACCATATATGAATGAAGTTATATTCTATGTATTCTTCAACTTGCTTTTTAGGGTTAGATTCATCTGAGATTTATTTTCATTGTAGCTGTAAATAGTTGATTTTTACTGTTATATAGCATTCTATAGTAGGACTAAACTACAGTTTATCTATTTGTATAACTAGATAGATTAACCTCAGTAACAAATACTCCTAAAACTTTCAGTGGCTTATTTTTTGCCCATACAATGTCTGATGCAGACAAAATCTTGTTAGACAACTGTCCTGCTTGTCCATACTCAAAGCAGAGAACCTAGGGATGCAGGCTCTTTCCATTGTGTGTGTTCAACATTTTGCAGTCTTTGATTGCAAAATGGAAATGGGGATGAGAGCAGAGGTGTGATGTGTTTGCATGTGAGTGAGAAGGAGAGAGAGAAATAGAGGGAGAGGGAGAGGGAGAAACAGAGAGACAGAAAGATAGAGAGAGATGAGAGAGAGTTGGAGAGGAGAGAGGAGAAAAGGAGAAGGAGAGAGGAGAGGAAAAAGAAGAAGGAGAGAAGAGAAGGAGGAGGTGAAGGAGATTACTGCATAAGGCATTTCTGACCATTGTGTTTTCCCACATTTTAAACAGAACATGATTACATGGCTCCACCTAGATGGAGAAGATGACATGTGCCTGGTATGAAAAGCAAATGGTTTGGAAAATGCATGATATAGTCTCTGCTATACCTTAATACTTCAATAAAAATTTAAATTATTTTTTAATTTTTTAAAATTGAGATGCTGTGGACATTCTTTTTTCTCCCAATGTACATGGGCAAATATTTTCCTAGTGCAGTGAATATTGAACATTTTAAAACCATAACTTCATGTATGAAATATATTTTGCATTATTCTATGTCCTTATAAACATACATACACATATATAACATATATGTTATATAAACATACATACACATAAACACTTTAAAGTGGGAGACTTTTCACCCAAAATATATTTATTATTCTTTCTTTGTGTGTGTGTGTCTGTTTGTTTTGCAGAATTGGACTAAGGATTTTAACATAGTAGAGAACAAACTGTTCATTGATGGGGTTTCAGACTCTGTATTGTAAAAAACCTTTAAGAAGTTAAAACCTGTCCAGTATTGGTATAATATCCAAGAACATCATAATTATCTCAAAAGGCTATTAAAATTATTCTCCCTTTTCTCATCACGTATCAGTGTGATACACTCCTAGCAAAAAATCTCACAACAGATGAACTATAGAATCTGGTATGAGAATATAAATATTTTCAATTATATCAGACATTTAAAATATTTGCAAAAAAATTTATCTCTTACTGCTCTTTTTCTTTATTTTATTGACTTATTTTAAATGGACAATAATTTTATATATTTATGGTGTATAAGATGATGTTTATACATTGTGGAATGTCTAAATCCAAGTAATTAACATATGCATCAAAACTTGCTGAGAGTAGGTTTTAAGCATTCTTACAACCAAATAATAAATATATGAGGTGTGTTAATTATCCATTATTCTTAAATTAGTTCACCATTTATAGCTCTCAACTTCCTTTGTTGTGCAAACTTTAATACTAATTCTCCTTGAATAAAAATAACTGAAATCAAAAGCTGAGTTAGTAACTCTTTTTCTTTTAGATACACTGATATGATTTGGCTCTGTCCCCACCTAAATCTCATTTTGTATTGTAGCTTCCACAATCCTCATGTGTCATGGAAGGAACCTGGGAGGGAAGTAATTAAATCATGGGGGCAGGTCATTCCTGTGCTGTTTTCATGATACTGAGTAAGTCTCACAAGATCTGATGGTTATAAAGGGGAGTTTTCCTGCACATGTTCTCTTGCCTGCCACCATGTAAGACATGCCTTGCTTCTCCTTCACCTTCTGCCATGATTGTGAGGCCTCCCCAGCCATGTGGAACTGTGAGTCAATTAAACCTCTTTGTTAAAAATAAATTACCCTGTCTTGGGTCTGTCTTTGTTAGCAGCATGAAAACAGACTAATACAGTTAATTGGTACTGGTAGAGTGAGGTGCTGCTATAAAGATACCTGAAAATGTAGAAGTGACTTTGGAACTGGGTAACAGGCAAAGGTTGGAACAGTTAGGAGGGCTCAGAAGAAGACAAGAAAATGTTGGAAAGTTTGGAACTTCCTAGAGATTTGGAGGGCTCAGAAGACAGGAGTATGTGGGAAAGTTTGGAATTTCCTAGACACTCGTTGAATGGTTTTGACTAAAATGCTGATAATGATATGGACAATAAGTCCAGGTTGAGGTGGTCTCAGATGGAGGTGAAGAATTTGTTGAGAACTGGAGTAAAGGTGACTCTTGCTATGCTTTAGCAAAGAGACTGGCAGCATTTTGTCTGTGCCCTAGAGATCTGTGGAACTTTGAACTTGAGAGAGATAACTTAGGGTATCCAGTGGAAGAAATTTCTATGCAGCAAGGTATTCAAGAGAAAGCACAGCATAAAAGCTTGGAAATTTGCAGCCTGATGATATGATAGAAAAGAAAAACCCACCTTTTGGGGAGAAATCTTTCTGACTCCATACTTTAAGCCCAAATGGTTGTTGAACCTAGAGAAGTTTTGGTGGATCACCTCCTTAGCCATAATAAAAGCTTATGGCTTTGGCTCTTTTCTAGGTACTGTTAAAACTTCCTGGCACAGTTATACTTTCATATAACATAACTAAGTATGAATGCCTTTGGCTTTTGAGGCTGAGTAATGCTTTCACTGGTTGAATATTTCTTACTAAAAATGTTTGGAACCAGAAGTGTTTCAAATTTAATATTTTCTTAGATTTTTGAATATTTGCATTGAGCATCCATGGTGTGAAAATCTGAAATCCAAAATGTTCTAGTGAGCATTTCCTTTGAGCATCATTCCAGAACTCAAAAATTCCAAATTTTGGAGCATTTCAGATTTCAGATTTTCATATTAGCAGTGCTTAACCTGAAGTACCTCCTGAGTAGATGAGGCAAAATGGAATGTAATTAAAAGACTTGGTGAGGTCAAGAGATTTGCAGTATCACTTATATTACACTGTATTTTGGAGGGACAAAAGGTTTACCTTGGATGATTATATCACCTTTTCAACAGGCTGCTGCTCTGATAAACTTGCTGAGAAGTTTTGGTTAACATGCTAAACCTAACCTTTTTGCTACTGAGCATTTGACTTCATTCTCAGATAAGGCCCAAAATTATTTTCAGGCCTTCTTAGATTCTTGCTGTGGTGGGAGGCTGAAAAAAAAAAAAAAAAAAAAAAAGCTGTGTGAGATAAAAATGATCTGGTATTTTGTGCCATCTTCGCGACTGATTATCTAACCAAGAAGGTTGTTACAAAAATGTAGCATTAAGATGTGCGAGCTTGTGGACAACATTGGACGTGAAGTTTTTATTTTACTACCTACAAAATTTATTTTATGTCTTTCATCTAGAGTTTCTCATTTTAAAGTGGGTACTCTAGCCTTATAATATTCCTTCTAGTGTCAAACCTCTTACATCCTGTAGCCTTGTTTTCTCAGTTTTGGGTCTCTGTAGGTCCTTCACTCTTCTCTGAGCCTCTAAGTCTCCAAAACCAGGACATCTTCTAGAACTTTTGCATTTCTTTGATGGGCTTTAGGAAAATAAATGTGTTGCCACATCTTTAACCGTCTGTCTGTGTTCATTTCCATGCTGTTATGACAGAATACCAAACAAAGACTGGGTAATTTCTAAACAATAGAAGTTTGTTTGGTTCACAGTTCTACAGGCTAGGAAGTCCAAGATCAAGGGGCTATATTGGGCATGGGCGTATGTACTGTGTCATAACATGGCAGAAGGCATCACATGGTGAGAAGGAGAAGGAAGGCCAAAGTCGCCTTTGTAACTCACTCTTTTCTTTCTTTCTTTTTTTTTTTTTGTTTCTTTTTGTTGTTGTTGTTGAGACGGAGTCTGCCTCTGTTGCCCAGGCTGGAGTACAGTGGCATGATCTTGGCTCACTGCAATCTCCGCCTCAAGGGTTTAAGCAATTCCCTGCATCAGCCTCCTGAGTAGCCGGGATTGCAGGTGCCTGCCACCACGCCCGGCTAATTTTTTTATTTATAGTAGAAACGGGGTTTCACCGTTTTGGCCAGGCTGGTCTTGAACTTCTGAACCTGTGATCCACCCACATCAGCCTCCCAAAGTGCTCGGATTACAGGTGTGAGCCACCATGCCCGGCCCATAACCCACTCTTAATAATGAACCCACTCCTGTGAAAAGGACATTGATCCATGAATGAGGGCAGAGTCCTCATAACCACTTCTTAAAGATCTCACCTCTCAACACTTTTGCACTGGGGACTAAGTTTCCAATACATGAGGGACACATTCAAATCACCACACTAGCTAAACATTTCCCTCTTCTACTGATACACTATGCTATTGCACTGTTTTACAAGACACCAAACTAAATAGGGGACTACTACGTCACAATGTGAGCCCAGTGTTCTCGAGTGCCCCATTCCTACCGGGAATTTTCCACTATGTGTCTCACACCCGAACAGATTTCAAAAAGGGGAAAGTAAGAATGTTAGCGTTTGTCTTCTTCCTCTAACTTTTCATACTTTTCCTGATTCTCTCAGGGTCATTCTTGCTTTCCACCATACTTCATCTTTTCCATTTTCTTCCCTTAGGGTTCTGTATATCTTCCTCTATACTATATCACTAGTTCTTTCTACTTATGGTTTCAAGTCAACCAAGCCCGCACCCTGAAAAGTTATAGTATGTGAAATCTAGAAAACCTGTTTTATTTTTGTTTTTAGTAATATCAACGTTTCCAACCTATTGTTTTGCTTTAAATGTAAAATGTATGGTTTAAAACTCAAATGTGAATATTAGCTCTTTATCTGTGAATTTCTATCATAACAACATTTATCATCCTTTCAGCAAATGAATGCCTGTACTTAGAGAAGGTTGGTGCAAAAAAAATGGAAAGAACGGAAGGGGCACAAGATATCCAACTAGACAAGCCAGGAAGATTGTGCTCACTGAGAGAGATCAAATTATTGAGTGAATAAAATTAGAGAAGAACTGAAAGAAATTGCATGCAAAGATTCATACAAAGGATCAGTGAAACCAATAATTGCTTATTTGAAAGAATTAACATTGGTATTGGCTAGCTAGATTAACAAAGAAACAAAAAAGAGAAGTCTAAATAAATACAATCAGAAATGACAAAGATGACATTACAATCAAACCCACATAAATGCAAAAGATTCTCATATTATTACGAACAACTCTATGCACACAAATTAAAAAGTCTAGAGGAAATAGGTAAATTCCTGGAAACACACAACCTCCCAAGATAGAATCAGGAAGAACATGATAACCAAAACACAAACCAATAAGTCCTGAAACTGAATGCATAACAAAAATCTATCAATCACAAAAAGCCTTGGACCACATAGATTCACAGGAAATTCTACCAGACATACAAAGAAGAACTGCTACCAATCCTACAGAAAGTATTTCATAAAATAAAAAGCCAGGCATGGTGGCTCACACCTGTAATCCCAGCACTTTGGGAGGCCGAGGAGGGCAGATCACCAGGTCAGAAGATTGAGACCATCCTGGCTAACATGGTGAAACCCTGTCTCTACTAAAAATACAAAAAATTAGCTGGGCATGGTGGCAGGCGCCTGTAGACCCAGCTACTCAGGAGGCTGAAGCAGGAGAATGGGGTAAACCCAAGAGGCGGAGCTTGCAGTGAGCTGAGATCAGGGCACTGCACTCCAACCTGGGCGACAGAGTGAGACTCCATCTCAAAAAACCATATGAACATCTTAATTGAAATAAAAAAAGGTTTTGATAAATCCAAGATCCTTTCATGATAAAAAGTCTTAATGTATCCAGAATTGGTGGGTTCTTGGTCTCACTGACTTCAAGAATGAAGCCGCGGACCCTTGTGGTGAGTGTTACAGTTCCTAAAGATGGTGTGTCTGGAGATTGTTCCTTCTGATGTTTGGACCTGTTCGGAGTTTCTTCCTTCTGGTGGGTTCATGGTCTCACTGGCCTCAGGAGTGAAGCTGCAGACCTTCGTGGTAAGTGTTACAGCTGTTAAGGCCGCGCGTCTGGAGTTATTCCTTCCTCCTGTGGGAAGTTGTTCATTTCTCCCTGGTGGTTCTAGTCTCAAGGGCTGGCCTCAGGAGTGAAGCTGCAGACCTTTGCAGTAAGTGTTACAGTTCATAAAGGCAGTACGGGCCCAAAGAGTAAGCAGCAGCATGATTTATTGCAAAAAGTGAAAGAACAATGCTTCCACAGTGTGGAAGGGTACCCAGGTTACCACTGCTGGCTTGGGCAGCCTGCTGTTATTCCCTTATCTGACTCCATTCACATCCTGCTGATTGGCACATTTTACAGAGACCTGATTGGTCTATTTTACAGAGAGCTGATTGGTCCATTTTGACAGAGTGCTGATTGGTGCATTTACCCTTTAGCTAGACACAGAGTGCTAGACAGAAAAGTTCTCCAAGCCCCCAATAGATTAGCTAGATACGGAGTACTGACTGGTGTATTTACAAACCTTGAGCTAGACACAGGGTGCTGATTGGTGCATTTACAATCCCTGGGCTAGACACAGAGTGCTAATTGGTGCATTTACAATCCGTTAGCTAGACACAGAGTGCTAGACAGAAAAGTTCTCCAAGTCTCCACTAGATTAGCTAGATACAAAGCACTGATTGGTGCATTTACAAACCTTGAGTTAGATATAGGGTGCTGTTTGGTGTATTTACAATCCCTTACCTAGACATAAAGGTTCACCAAGTCCCCACTAGAGTCGGGAACCCAGCTGACTTCACCTAGTGGGTCCCATGCCAGTGCTGTGGGCAGAGCTGCCTGCCAGTCCTATGCCATGTGCCTGCACTCCTCAACTCTTGGGTGGTCGATGGGAGTGGGTACCAGGGAGCAGGCATAGTGCCCGTCAAGGAGGCTCCGGCCCTGTGGAAGCCCACAGTGGCAGGGGGGGTCGGGCAGCGAGAATTCAGGCAGTGAAAATTCGAGTGCAGCGCCAGTGTGCCAGCACTGCTGGGGGACCTGGTGCACCCTCTACAGAGGCTGGCCTGGGTGCCAAGCCCCTCACTGCCCAGGGCTGTCAGTGCTGGCCGGCTGCTCCCAGTGCAGAGGCCAACGGATCCCACACCCACTTGGAACTGGTGCTGGCCCACCTGCGCCACCTGCAGTCCTGGTTCCCGCCCATGCCTCTCCCTCTATACCTCCCGGCAAGCAGAGGGAGCCCATTCTGGCCTTGGCTAGCCCAGAGACGGGCTCCCCCAGTGCAGCAGTGGGCTGAAGTGCAGCTAGAGTGGGCGCCGAGGCTGAGGAGGCTCTGAGAGCAAGCAAGGACTGCAAGGGCTGCCAGCTTGCTGTCACCTCTCATTAACAGATGAGGCAACAAAGGAAATGCCATCCATGACTGAAAATGTTAAAAGCCATCTATGACAAGCCCAAAGCCATTGTCATATTGTATGGGGAAAAGCTAGAACCATTCCACTTGGAGGTGGAGACTGGAACTGGAAGACGAAGGTGCCTACTCTCACCACTCTTATTCAGTGTCATACTGTAAGTCTTAGCCAGAGCAATCAGGCAAGAAAAAGAAATAAGCATTGACATAGGAAAAGAAGAAGTCAAACTATCACTTTTCACTGATGATATGATTCTATACCCAGAAAACCCTAAAGACAGCCAAAGGCTCCTAGAACCAATAAACAACTTTAGTGAAGTTTTAAAGTACAAAATAAACATACAAAAGTCAGTAGTGTTTCTGTATACAAGTAACATTCAAGCTGAGAGTCAAATAAAGAACACAATCCTATTTAAAATAGCCAAAAAATTGAAATACCTAGGAATACAGTTAACTGAGGAGGTGAAGGATATCTATAAGTAGAATTAGAAAACACTACTGAAATAAATAAGAGATAACACAAATAAATGGAAAAGCATTAAATGCTCATGGATTACAAGAATCAATATCATTAAATGGCCATACTGCCCAAAGTAATTTATAGACTCAATACAATTACTATAAAACTGCCAACATAGTTTTTCACAGAATTAGAAAAAAACTGTTTTAAAATTTATATCATACCAAAAAAACACAGTGAATAGCCAAAACAATCCTAAGCAAAAAGAACAAAGCCAAAAGCATCACACACCAACTTCAAACTATACTATAAGGCTACAGAAACCAAAGCAGCATGATATGAGGTAGGAGACTGGCAGGAATTGTTTTCTGGTCACCACGCTGCTGAGTGAAACAGGGTATAATCCAGACAGGATAAAGTGAAGAAACCAGCATAAACAAGCAGATGTCAATGAAGGCAATTCATAGCTGCTTCATTGCTCATTAGCATAGGACACACCCACTAGTGCCATGACAGTTTACAAATGCCATGGCAATGACCTGGAAGTCACCAACCCTTTCTGTGGCAACAACCCAGAATTTACTGCCTATTTCTTAGAAAGCTATAAATACCCACCCCTAAATTTGCATTGACATGCCTCTTAGTTTGCATGTAATTGAAAGTGGGTTTACTTGAGTATAAATACAATTGCTAAGAGCCCATATGTTGCTGACTCTGAGCACATAGCCTGTGTGTTAGCCCTGTTCCACAAGGAACAGCACTTTTCAATAAAAGATTGCTGTCTAACAGCACCAGTTCACCTTTGAATTCTTTCCTGGGTGAAGTCAAGAACCCTCATGGGCTAAACCTCAATTTTCAAGTTCACCTGTGCTGCATCAGTACTGGTGCAAAAACAGACATATATTAATCAATGGAATAGAAAAGAAAATCCCGTAATAAAACCAGACACCTACCTATCTTATCTTCAACAAAGCCAACAAAAACAAACAACGGGGAAAGGACTCCTTATTCAATAAATGCTATCCCTATGTAAAAAAGTGAAACTGAACCCCTTCCTTTTACCATATACAGAAAATAACTCGACATGAGTTAAAGACTTAAATGTAAGACCTCAAACTATAGAAATCCTAGAAGAAAACCTAGGAAACACCATTCTGGACATTGGCTTTGTGAAAGAATTTTTGGCTAAGCCCCCAAAAGCAATTCGACAAAAACAGAAATTGACAAATGGGGCCTAATTAAACTAAAGAGCTTCTGCACAGCAGAAGAAACTGTCAACAGAGTAAAAAGATGACGTAAAGAATGGGAGAGAAAGTATTTTAAATCTACATGTCCAACAGCGGTCTAATATTCAGAATCTTTAAGAAGCTTAAATCAATAACCAAAAAACAAATGACTCCATTAAAAAGTGAGCAAAGGACATGAATAGATACTTCCCAAAAGAAGATATATAAGTGGCCAACAAACACATGAATAAACATTCATCACCAATTATCAGAGAAATGCAAATCAAAACCATAGTGAAATTCTGCCTCATACTGGTCAGAATGGCTATAACTGAAAAGTCAAATAGAATAGATGTTGATGAGACTACAAAGCAAAGGAAATGCTTACACACTGTTGGTGGGAATGTAAATTAGTCCAGCCACTGTGGAAAGCAGTTTGGAGATTTCTCAAAGAACTTAGAACTACCATTTGACCTAGTAATTCTGTTACTATGTATATACCCAACAGAAAATAAATTCTTCTACCAAAAAGACACATGCATGCATATGTTAATCACAGGGTTACTCACAATAACAAAGACATGGAATCAACCTAGGTGCCCATCAGTGGTGGATTACATTAATAATATATGGTACATTTACACCATGGAATACTACGTGGCTGTAAAAATGAACAAAATTGTGTTATTTGCAGCAACATGGATGCAGCTGGAAGCCATAATCGTAAGCAAATTAATGAAGGAACAGAAAACCAGCTACCACATGTTTTCTTTTTGATGTTGAGTAGTATTCCTTCACTTTGATGAATATTTTTTTCCAGTCTTTGGCCATTATAAATAAAACTACTATGAATATACAAGTACAAATCTTTGTGTGTAGAGATGCTCTTATTTCTCTCGGGTAAAAAGCTAGAAATTAAATTAATGGGTTTTATGGGAACTGGATGTTTAACTTTTTAAGAACCTGCCAACTGCTTTCCAAATTCTTATTTTGAATTTGCATAAGTGATATGTGAGCACTCCAGCTGCTCCACATTAAAGCTAACACTTCATATTGTCACTCATTTTAATGTTAGACGTTCTTGTGTGTATGCAGTGTTATCTCCTTGTTACCAGTGATTAATAATGTTCATTATATTTTCATGTGCTTGTTTGTTATTTGGGATCTTTATGTAAAATATTGGTTCAAGTCTTTTGTTCATCTTTGGGCTGTTTGTCTTAGAAGTGGTTTGTATGTATTCCACACAAATTCTGGGTACAAGCAAGTACTTACGAGATACACGTTTTTCAAATATCTTCTCTCAGCACTCTTTCTTTTTCATTTCTTGGTATGTATTTCAAAGAGCAAAAGTTTTTTTCACTTTGATAAAGCCTAATTTATCAATTTGTTCACTATATGGTTGATTTTTATGTACCCTAAGAAATCTTTGCCAAGCCCACGGTCACAAGGATATTCTTCAACTTTTCTTCTCTATGTTATACAGGTTCAGCTCATATAGTAGGTCTATAACAAATTCTTAGTTACACTATCTATATGTAAAGTTAGGTTTGAGTATTTTTTTTTTTTGACTTGTTGGCTTTTTTGTTGTTGTTGTTTTAACTTTTTTGTACATGGATATCCAAATGTCTCAGCATCATTTGTTTAAAAGATTATCTTTTCTCCACAAAATTACCGACATTTTGTTGAAAATTATTTGTCCATATATGTGTTCATCTAGTTGTGGACTCTCTTTCCTGATCTATTTATCTATATGTGATTATCACTATGTCATTTTGTATCTTCTGTTTATGTTCCCTCAAAATTCTTATGTTAAAATCTTAACCCCAAAGGTTAAGGTATTAAGAGCTGGGACTTTGGGAGGTAATTAGGTCATGAGGCAGAGCCCTCATAAATGGTATTAATGCCCTTATAAAAGAGTCTTGAGTGAGCAATTTGCCCCTTCCACTATGTTGAGGACACACCTAGGAAGTGCTGTCTATGACGACTTAGTCTTCACCAGACATCTAATCTATTGTTACCTTGATCTGGGACTTTGCAGGCCCGAGAACTGTAAGCAATAGATTTCTGTTGTTTATAAATTACCTCAAGTATAAGGTATTTCATTATGGCATCTCAAATGGATTATGACCCCAATATTACAGTTGTCTTGATCTTTACCAATTTTGACTGTCTTGAAATCATATAATCATTTACCATGATTGTTCCAGCTTTGTTTTTCTTTTCAAAATCATTTTAGTACTTCTTGATATTTTGTATTTTTATACAAAGTTTAGAATCAGCTTATCAGTTTCTAAAATCATAAAAGTCCTATTGAGATGCTGATTGGGGTAGTGTCGAATCTTTAGATCAGTTTGGAGAAAATTGACATCTTAACACAATTGAATCATTCTATTCTTAAATACGATTGTATTGGTCATCCTGGGCTGCTGAAACAGACTAGGCGGTTTAAGTAACAGAGATTTATTTTCTCACATTTTTGGAGGTGAAACACCAAGAACAAGGAGTTAGTAGAATTGGATTTTGGTAAGGTTTCTCTTGACTTGCAGGCAGCTTGCAGATAGCTGCTTCTCACTTTGTCCTTACGTAGCTTTTTTATCTATGTGCACGTGGGAAGAGAAAGAACTCTCTTGTGTCTTGTCTTCTTTCTATAAAAACACCTTTCCTATTGAATTAAACCCCCACCCTTATGACCTCATTTAACCTAATTACCTCCTTAAATGCTGTATCTCAAAGTACAGACACATTGGGTGTTAGGGCTTCAACATATGATTTGAGAAGAGGCACAATTCAGTCCATAACATTCCACTTTCTGGCCACCCCAAAATCATGTCCTTCTCGTATGCAAAATACATTCACCCCATCTCAACAGCCCCACTAGTAAATTAGTTATAGAGAGACCTGAAATAAATTTATCCTGAGGCAAAATTCCTCTCCAGCTGTGAGCTGGTAAAACCAAGATTTTGTGCTTCCAAAACATAATGGTGGGGCTGGCATGGGATGGATATTCCCATTCCAAAAGGGATGAGTGGGGAAGAAGAATGGGCAGCAGGTCTTAAATAAATCTAAAACCTAGCAAGGCAAATTTTACTGGATCTAAGGCTCGAGAAAATTTTTATTTGGCAGGATATTCTGCCATCTGGTCCCATTGGGACAATGGTCCCACCTTCTGGGCCCACTGGGGCAGTAATTGCATCTTCTTGTCACTACACAGTGCTCCTGCCTTCCTGACCACAGGCAGAAACATTGCTCCTGAGGATCTGGGCTGGTGCAACTGGATTGACTGAAGAATTCACTACACCCTCTGAAACCAAGGAGGTGGTCAGGTTTCTGAAACTGGTGGGTTGGCAGACTTGACCACTGAGACTGTGTATCATGAACCTGTGGTGGCAGTGGCAGCCCTATCAATGTCTGGATTGTCCTTAGCGTTACCTTTTCTTACTTTTTAAAGGATAAGGCGTGTTCACAACCAGGTAACACTACTGTTCAGTCCTGGCTTTTGCAGAGGTAGAGAATTAAATACACGGTAATTTCTTCTTGGAATAATTATCCAGGAACAACCCATGATGGTCTTTCACACTTTCTTCTTCTTCTTCTTTCTTTTTTTCAATATAGATATACTGAAAATTTTCCAAATCTTTTAATCTGGTTCCTTTTTACGTAACAATTCCTTCTTTAATTCATATCCTCACAAATTTTACTATAAGCAGTAAGGATAACTCAGGTTTTTCCTCCAACACTTTGCCTAGAAATATCCTCAACTAAATATCCAAGTTCATCACAAATAAATTCTACCTTCCACAAAATATTAGAACACCATTCAGCCAAGGTCTTTGCCACCATTTCCTCCAATTTTCAATAATATCTTCCTCATTTCTGTCTGAGACGTCACCAGATCTACTTTATTGTTCATACTTCTACCAACATTCTGTTCATGCTGATATATGTATTCTCTAAATAACATACATTTTCTCTATAGGTGTCCTATTTTCTTTCTGAGTTCTCACCAGAATCACCTTTATGATCACATTTCTTGAAGAGTCCCTTAAAGGCAATCTAAGCTTTCTCTAACATGCACCTCAAAATTCTTCCAGCCTGTACTCATCACTCAGTTGCAACGCCACTTCCACATTTGTAGGTATTTGTTACAATACCATTCTATTTCCTGGTACTAAAATCTGTATTAGTCAGCTCAGGCTGGCATCACAATATCAAAGACTAAGTTGCTTAAACAATTTATTTTCTCTTAGTTCTGGAGTCTCAATGTCCAAGATCACAGTGCCATTGGAGTGGGCTTCTGGTGAGAAATATTTTCCTGGCTTGAAGATGATTACCTTCTTGCTGTGTTCTCACATGGCCTTTCCATGCAAGCACGGGAAATGAGGGAGCTCTCTGATGTCTCTTTCTTTTCCTAGACAGCACCAGTTCTATTGCATTAGAGTTCCATCCTTATAACCTAATTTAACCTTATTTACCACCTTAAAGTCCGTGTCTTCAAATACAGTCTTGCTAGGGGTTAGGACTTAAACATACGAATCCTAGGGGAATGCAATTCAATCCATAACAATGATTTACATTTCTAGTTGGTGGATATTCATTAATTTCATCAGTGATTTAAAGTTTTCAGTATACAGATTTTGTATATATTTTAATTTTGAAGGAATACAGTTGTTCCTAATATTCCTTATTATATTCCTTATTAGCCTTTTAATGTTAGTAGAATCCTTAGTGATGGCCTTTCATTTTTGATATTAATTTGTATCATTTCTACCTTTTGTTTTAAATTAACAGATTTTTATTTTATTGATTTTTCTTTATTGATTTTATGTTTTCTATCCCACTGATTTTTATTCTGATCATTTTTTATTTTCTTTGTTAAACTTACTTTGGGTTTGATTTACTTATTGTTTTATTTCTTTCTTATGCAAAAACTAGGGACATTGATTTGAATTATTTTTCCTTAAATAAGCATTTAATGCTATATATTTTCTTTTTAACATTGATTTAGCTGTACCTCACATATTTTGGTGTGTTTTTATTTTCATTCGGTTTGACATAATTTCTAGTTTCTCTAGTGAACTTTCTTAATTTGTATGTTATTTAAAACTGTGTTTAATTTTAAATAGTGAGAATATTTGAAGTATCTTTAATCATTTAATTCTGGTTAATTACATTGTTATTATAGAGCATATTTAAATGATATGAACTTTTTAAATTTATTGAGCTTCCTTTTTATTATCTAGAATATAGTCTTTCTTGGTAAATGTTCCATGTTTAGTTGGAAAGGATGTATATTTTGCTGTTTTCAGTTAGAGCATTCTACAAACATCAATTCAGCCTGGTAAGTTGATAGCGTTTGTTGTTTATGTCTTTTATATACTTATTGATTCTATGTCTACTTCTTCTACCGATTACTGAGGAAACTGATGACATCTCCAACTGTAATTGTGTGTGTGTGTGTGTGTGTGTGTGCATGTGTTTTAATTCTATTATGTTTTGCTTCATGTATTTTGGACTTCTGGTTGTTGGGGTACGTATACATTTAGGTTTTTAAAAATTCATTGACCTCTTTATAATTATGAAATGCCGCTCTGCATCTCTAGTAACATTTCCTGTTCTGAAGGCTATTTTGTTTGATTCTAAGAAACAACTCTACCTTTCATTTTATTAGTGTTTTCATGGTATATCTTTTATATCCTCTATATTTGAAATAGGTTTCTTGTAGACAGCCTAGAGTTTAGTGTTATTATTTTTTTTAATCCTCTGACAAAATGGATCATTTCACTTAACTTTTTTTTTTTCTTTTTTGAGACAGATTCTTGCTCTTGTACCCCAGACTGGAGTGCAGTGGCACAATCTTGTCTCACCACAACCTCTGCCTCCTCAGTTCAAGCAATTCTCCTGCCTCAGCCTGCCAAGTAACTGGGACTACAGGCATGCGCCACCACACCCAGCTAATTTTTGTATTTTTAGTAGGGACGGGATTTCACCATGTTGGCCAGATGGTCTTGATCTCTTGACCTCGTGACCCACCTGCCTTGGCCTCCCAAAGTGCTGGGATTACAGGCCTGAGCCACCATGCCCGGCTGACTTAACCATTTGATTTGACCATTTACTTTTAACATAATTATTGGTACATTTGGTATAAATCTGCCCTTTTGCTCTTCATTATGTATTTGATATAACTTTTCCTTTTTTCCCCTCTCATCTTGTCATCATTTAGATAGAATATTTTTATGATCCAATTTTACTTCCAATATTGGCTTATAGCTATAATTCTTTTTTTATTTTGGAGATGAGTCTGGGTTTTACAATATTGATATTTAACTCATGGCAGTCTCCTGTTTCATTTAAGGTGCAAGAAACTTATAAAAATAGACTTTGTTTCCCTGTCCTTTGGGAAATCGTTGTCATATATTTTACTTCTGTAGATGCCATAAACTTCCCAGTGCGTTGTTATTATTTTTTAAAGAGAATAAGTAGAAAAAATGTATTTTCTTATACAGTTCCATTGTGAAGAATGTTTTTATTCCTTTCTATTGATTCAACATCTGTTATCATTTTCCTTTTTCCTGAAGAATTCTCTTTGATATTTCTTGTAATTCAGCTCTCCTGGCCACAAATAAGCTTTTTCAAAAAGTTTTCATTTTTTTTTTCCATTTTTGAAAAATGATTTTTCTTTTTATAGAAATTTAGGGTGTTTTTTTAATACTTTCAGTACTTTAAAGGTGGTATTCTCTTCTTCTGTATTACATAAAATTTCACAAGAAGCCAGCTGCTATTCTTATTTTTGTTCTTCTGTATGTAATGTGACATTTTTTTCCTCTGGTAATTTTAAGGTATTCTCTTTATCACTTTTGGTTTTTAGTAATTTGATTATCATATGCTGTGTGTGTGTGTGTGTGTGTGCATGCGCACATGTGAAGTCTTCTGCTTGGTGTTTGTAGCGGTTTTTGATCAATGAGTTCATAATTTTTATCAAATTTGGAAAACATATAATCATAAAGTAGGAGTAAAGGCAACCTACAGAATTAATAATTAGGTGAGAGATGACGAGAAAGCGTGCCACGACAGATTTGAATTTCAATATACAGTTAAACTTAAAGCTAATCCTGACACAGGAATATCTCAATAAATAATTGGTCAGAGCCAATTTGATTTAAATTTTATCTACCTCAAACTCGAACTAGGAAATTCAGAATAGTTTTCTAGCAAATATGGAAAATTATACTGTCAGATAAATCATACATTTTATATTATTTTTCTTCACAAACCCAATTTTAGTTTTCTGATAATATAAACAACTGGGTGTTTACATTTTAATTATCTGTTTAATTTCTTCAAAAAAGAAGACGTACTTTAGTCTTACCTTTTATTCAAGGCCCTCAATCTTTTATAAAATTTGTTAGTTATAATCTTAATAACCTACTCCTTGCAAATTATACAATCATTAATTCCATGCTCAAGGATAAATAAAGTCACCTTCACCCGATCAATATACAGTAATTGTTTGATATCTTTTATAGGCAAAGATAATTTGAATGAAATAATAAATATTGATTTATATCAATTACTGTACGGTCCTTCATATGCTTAATTTATACATTCACAGTCAGAAAAAGTGATTCATGTTTACTATTTTGAGTTCCTGGGAAGATCTCAAGTTGGTACTCCATCTTTTAGAATGGGACACTATTTTTAACAATAAGACTTTTTGCCTGGGAAATGGCTCGGGATCTCAGCCCAAAGAGATTTTTATAAAACGTTTCTTCAAAAAAATTATAAAATAAAATTATTATTTTTCTTAGGCCTTTAGAAATTTAATTACCTATGTGCTGTGTTCATTTAGGTAGCAAAACAATGTTGCAAATTATAGCAGAGAATCTCAGATTTTCTCTGTTGACAGAAATATGATATATGGTTTTAAATTAAGGTTCAATATTATGTGTGCCTTGATGTCTGGGAAAAACTGTGATGATCTAATGGTCTCAAGTTCCACTCTTTATACTCCCACCGATGAGGTCTTTTGGTCAAAATACCCTCTTTATCAAAGGGACTAGACAAAGTGCCTGCTTATCCCTCAGTAGTAGGCTTCAGCTCTCTGCCTGCTGCTTGAATTATTCAAACAAACCAATAATACCCTCCCATGAGAATGAGTGCTTACCTCACCAACCTCATCATTTGTTGCTACAAAGTTTGCCTTCCATAGACCTTGTTTGTTCACCCTGTTCCCAAGTGAAATTTCCATGGTGGTTCTGCCTCACATGCTATATTCTCTTCCCCCAGGCTGTCAGCATATGTGACTAATAAACTGCAGTTTGGCTCATCTGTTCAATGTTAGATGTTGTGTGTTTATAACCCTAGGGTAGAAATCCCTCTTATCAATGGAGTGAAGAGGAAGTGATCAAAATAGGAAGTATAAGTGGTAAGTTTATAAAATTGTCTTCTCTTTGCTCGTGTGATGGAAAAACACATTTGTATTTATCCTGTTTCCATCTTATCTCCCTCTCCTTTTGTACTTTTATAATTTTTGGCCTCAGAAATTCCTCAGGGAAGAAAATAGAAATTGTTGGAAGTAAAACTACTTCCCAAAGTTTTGTGAAAGCCTGAGCCATACAGTTGAAGAGAATGAGCTAGAATAAAGGAGGATGGAATTATTTGATGCAGCAGGGATTAAAAAAGAGGTATTTTCTTCAGAGCCTATGGCTTTGAAGTTCACTTAGGAACTCTGAAACTTAGTCTGATTGTCAAATATTCCAAAATATTTGAAAATATTTGTGAAATATATTTCATGTCAAGTCCTGTTACTGTGATACAGAAGCAGTAGTCATCGGTTTATGTGGACTATGAGGTCTTGGATAGGTATGAAGAGGAGAACAAATAGTCCTCTTACATAATTAAAACCTTTATTGGCCTACTGTAATGAGAACTATGTGTCAGATTTAAAGTGATTTAGGTAAAGAAATGGGAATTTCATTAATATACGAGTTCATGGTTTACAACTTCAACAATTGCAGACATTAATTCATGTACTTGAACTGGCCAATGAACAAGCAACCAATTACCATTTTTTTCACCTGTGGCAATCTTTTCACATCTGAGTGAAAATTAGGAATTGCAACTGAGCAATTAACTTCTCTATTATAAAAAGATATTGATACAATAGCTATCAATAAAATATCAATGCATTGATATTTTAGGTTTCAGCATCACTATGAAATGTATCACAGAATGAGTTCAAAATATTAATGTCTATTTAATCAATTCCATTTTTTTACTGTATCATTTGCAATGTCTGTAATAAAAATAGTACTTTCTATCATTTCCCATTCCTTCAGCCCCTCATGCAAAGTAATATGTTTTTAGACTCCCTAAAGCCTTTCTACATTGAGGTGCATCAAACTGTAATTCTTACTAGTGTGAATAAAATGTGACAAGAGGATTACCTGGGAGTTTTATATTTGATATTTCACTCATCAACTTTTATGGTAAAGTGGCATATTTCTAAAAGCTATAAATGCATGAAACTTGCAAATATTAATGTTTTATATCTCAAAGGTGGAGCTCATTGTAGTAGTGAAATAAACACTGAATAAAGAATCAGAAGACTTAGATCCATGTCCTGGGGTTTCACTAATTCCCAATCAATATGATCTTAAGTATAATTTCTTTAAGCTTCATTTTCTGCATCCATTCAGTGAAAATTCAATAACTGTCTTACTAACCTCAGCAGTTATTGTGAGAATCAAAGAAGATAATGGATATAAAAAATATTCTGCAATTAGTGAAGTATTCTATAGATTTGGGTTGTTATTATCTATTCCAAATTTTCTCTTTATGGATGAGGAAACAAAAGCTTTTATTTTTTAGTCATCCAAAGAAAAAAAAACTTGAGAAAATATGGCAGAATAGAACATTTCTACCATCATCTGCAACGAGAATCATCAATTTTGACAACTACTCATGGATAAAAGTACTATTGTGGGAGTTTGGGGTTTTAGCAGAAATTTTCCAGCACAGTGTTGCAGCAAAAATATAACAATAGACACAATAAGAGAGTAACAACAGTTTTACTTTACTCACATCACCATTCTTCCAAGATGTCACAACTCTGTGCTAAGAGCAGCCCATTCAGCTCCCACTAGCCATGTGGAACATTGCCCAAGAGGCCCACTTTTTTTGCATGTCACTCAGAATACTTAGATGATTGGCACAGCTATGTGGTTGGAAGAGGCTGAAAGCAGGGGTGATGGGTCATAGACCCTCCTAACTGTCTATGGAATCCATTAGAAAGCTCACTCATAAGCTGCTTGAGATGTCTCATCTATGGATTCCCAAAAACTGGACCAGAAGCATTTCAAGTGCCCTATGCACCCCAGCCTTTCTCCCCATGCTAGCTCCCTGAGTTTACTGCTGTAGACAACAAATACAAGTATCTCACACAAGCAGACAACTCAACTATGAGGGATTGGGAGAAAGCACACAAACTTGAGCATTTCTAAGAATATCTCTAAAGACAAAAACTGGTTAAGGCTATCGCAGCACAGCTTTGCTTCAAATAATTGAGAAAAGGCATACAATTTTTAGAATTCCCTCCAGGAGAAAACAAAAGATGTGGAATGAGAACATATATAGAAAAATTCTGTCTATTTTATCAGAGACTAGGATTGCAACCCCTGCTTTTTTTTGTTCTCCATTTGCTTGGTAGATCTTCCTCCATCCCTTTATTTTGAGCCTATGT
>NW_012115489.1:5566394-5569782 GCF_000951035.1 Colobus angolensis palliatus | reverse complement strand
AAAAAAAAAAAAAAAAAAGAAAAATTCTGAAAGAGTCTCACAATCCCTAGCTAGGAAAACTAATGAAGGAATTTTGCTTCCAAAGCACTTAACAAACACTGGAAAAGGTGACTGCATCTTCAAATATTCAAACACCTACACAAAGATACAAAACATGATAAAACAAAAACCAAAGAACCATGATACCACCAAAGGAACACAGCAATGTTATAGTACCAACCCCAGAGAAAAGGAGATCTACAAATTGGCTGGCAAGGGATTCAAAATAATGTTATTAAGGAAGCTCAACAATCTATAAGGGAACAAATAGACAATTCAAAAATGTTAGACAACACAGTATGATCAATAAGAGAATTTCAATAAAGGGATAGAAATAATCAAAAAAGAACCAAATGGAAATTCAGGAGCTGAAGAAAACAATGAAATTAAACAAAAATGCATTAGAGAGCATCAATAGCACAATTAATCAACAGCAGAAAAAAATCTGTGAACTCAAAAATGGGTAATTTGAAAATATCTAGTCAGAGAATAAAATGTAACAGAAAATCCAAAAAGTAATGAAGAAAGCCTACTGAATGTGTGGAACAGCATTAAGAGAGGTAACTTTTGAATTATGGAATTTTACCAAGGAGGAGATAGAGAGGTCCAGAAAACTTACTGAAAGTAATAATAGCTGAAATCTTTCTAAATCTTGAGGACTATATTGACATTCATGTACATAAAGCTTAAACATTTTCAAATAGATTCAACCCAAAAAAGACTTCACTGAGCCACATTATAATCAAACTGCTAAACATCAAAGAGAAAGAAGTTTGAAAACAGCAAAAGTAAAGAGGGTGATCATATACAAGTGAACTCCCATAAGGATATCAGTAATTTCTCAGCAGAGACCTTGTAGACCAGAAGAGAGTGGGATAATATAATTAAAATGCTGAAAGAGATAACAACTGTCAACCAAGAATGCTTCAGCCAGTAAAACTATCCTTCGGAAATGAAGGTACAATAAAGACTTTTCCAAACAAACAAAAGCTGGGAGAGTTCATCACCACTGAAGCTAACTTACAAGAAATACCAAAGGGAATTCTTCAAGCTGACATAAAAGGATACTAATTAGTAACATAAGATTTTATGAAAGCATAAAACTCACTGGTAAGGTAGGCACACAGTCAAATTCAGAATATTCCTACTATAATGGTGGTGTTTAAGTCACTTATAATTTTAGTATGAGGTAAAGGACAAAATGTTAAAAATAACTATGGCTCTAAGAATTTGTTGTGTATACATAATATAAAAAGGTACAAATTGTGACTTCGAAATCATAAAATGTGAGTGAAGGATAAAAGCGTAGAGTTTTTGTAGGTGATGAAAATTAAGTTGTTATCAGCTTAAAATAGACTATCATAGCTATAAGGTGTTTTATGCAGACCTTATGGTAACCATGAAGCAAAAACCTATAGTAGACATATAAAATATAAAGAGAAAGGAATCAAAGCACACCAATACCTAAAATCATCAAATAACAAAGGGAGTCAGCAACAAAAGAAGAAAATAACAAAGAATCTACAAAACGGCCAGCAACAAATAACAAAATGGCAATATTAATTCTCTACCTGTCAATAATTACTTTAAATGTAGATCAATTATATTCGCCAACCAAAGACATAGAATGAGGAAACATATGAAAGAAAAAAAAAAAACAAGTGCCAAGTATCTGATGCCTACAAGAGATTCACTTCAGCTTTAAGAACACACATAGATCAGAAGTGAAGAATAAAAGAAAAAAGATATTCTATACAAATGAAAACTGCAGGAGAGTAGAGGTCATTGTATTTTTATCAAAGAAAGACTTTCAGGCAAAAGGTGTAATAAGAGATAAAGAAGGTCATTGCATAGTGATAAAGGAGGGAATATAACAATAAGTATATGTGTACCAACATTGTAGCATCTAAATATATAAAGCAATTATTAAATGACCTCATGAGAGAAATCGACAGCAATACAATTATAATATGACTTGAATAACTCACTTTCAACAACGGATATATCATCCTGACTGAAAATCAATAAGGAAACATTGGCCACAAACTACACATTTATTTATTTATTTATTTATTTATTTATTTATTTATTTATTTATTTATTTATTATTTGAAACATAGTTTTATTCTTTTTGCCCAGACTGGAGTGCAATGGCATGATCTTGGCTCACTTTGGCCTCCACCTCCCAGATTCAAGTGATTTTCCTGCCTCATCCTCCTGAGTAGCTGGGATTACAGGTGCGCCCAGCTAATTTTGTATTTTCATTGGCGGTGAAGTTTCACCATGTTGGCCAGGTTGGTCTCAAACTCCTGACCTCAGATGATCTGCCTGCCTCGGCCTCCCAAAGTGCTGGGATTACAGGCGTGAGCCACTGTTCCTAGCCGGACACAAATTACACTTTAGACCAAATGGAACTAATGAACATACACAGAACATTCTATGCAACAGTGGTTGCATATTTTTCTAAAGCATACACAAAACATTCTCTAGAAGAGATTATATGTTAAGCCACATTACAAGTTAAAGATTGAAATTATGTCAAGTATTTTTTTCTTCCTACAATAATATGGAACTAGAAAGAAATAACAGGAGGAAATTTGAAAAATGTATAATTATGTGGAAATTTAAAAATATACTCCTGAATATCCAATGGGTCAAAAAATTATAAAGGAAATAAAAAATGTCTTGAGACAAATTTAAATAGGAACATAGTATACCAAAACTTGTCAAATATGGCAAAAGCAGTTATAAAGAGTCTTTTTTGATAATAATGTCCTACATAAACAGAAAAGCAAAGATTTCAAACAACCTAACATTATACTTCAATAAACTGGAAAGACAAGAACAAACTAAACTCAAAGTTAGCAAAAGGAAAGAAACAGCAAAGATCAGCACAGAAATAAGTGAAATAAAGACTAGAAAAGCAATAAAAATGATCAATGAAAGTAATAATTTGCATTTTGAGAAGGTAAACAAAACTGAAAATCTTTAGCTAGACTAAGAGAAAAAGAGAAGACTCAAATAAAATTAAAAATGAAAGAGGAGACGTTACAAACCAAATAACACAGAAATTCAAGGGCCATGAGAGATGACTATGAATAATTAAAAACCAAAAAAGTGGATAACCTAAAAACAATAAATACCTAAAAATATACAACCTACCAAAACTGAATCAAGAAACAGAAAATATACAGACTAATAAGAAGCAAGGAAGTAATCAGTAAATAAAAAGCTCTCAATAAAGAAAAACAGTATCGATGTTCATCAGGGATATTGGTCTAAAATTCTCTTTTTTTGTTGTGTCTCTGCCAGGCTTTGGTATCAGGATGATGTTGGCCTCATAAAATGA
>NW_012115489.1:5540470-5562302 GCF_000951035.1 Colobus angolensis palliatus | reverse complement strand
AAAAAAAAAAAAAAAAAAAAAAAAAGAAAAACAGTACCTGATGATTTCACTGATGAATTCTACTAAACATTTAAATAAGAATACCAATTGTTGCCTGTAATCCCAGCACTTTGGGAGGCTGAGGTGAGTGGATCACGAGGTCAGGAGATCGAGATCATCCTGGCTAACACGGTGAAACCCCATCTCTACTAAAAAATATAAAAAATTATCCAGGCGTGATGGCAGGCAGCTGTAGTCCCAGCTCCTCTGGAGGCTGAGGCAGGAGAATGGTGTGAACCTGGCAGGCGGAGCTTGCAGTGAGCCGAGATAACACCACAGCACTCCAGCCTGGGTGACAGAGCCAGACTCCATCTCAAAATAATAATAATAATAATAATAATATCAATACCAATCCTTCTTAAATTCTTACAAAAAATTAAAGAGGAGGGAACACTTCCAAACTCATTTTATGAGGCCATCACTATGCTGATACAAAAACCAGACAAAAATACTATAAGAAAAAAAATTATAACCAACAGCTGTTATTCATATAGGTGCAAAGGTCCTCAACCAAATACTAACAAGCCATATTTAACAGCAAATTTAAAAGATCATTCTCCACCATCCAGCGAGATTTATATCTGGGTTATAAGGATGGTTCAACATACATAAATTAATAAAGATGATACTTTGCATATACAGAATGAAGGACCAAAATCATATGATCATGTCAATAGATGCAGAAAAGGCATTTGGTAAAATTTACCATCCTTTAATGATAAAAATTCATTTTCAACAAATTAAGTATACAGGGAATATACCTCATTATAATAAAGGCTATACATGGGAAGACTATAGCTAACATCATACTCAAATGAAAGCAAAGATTTTCCTCTAGTATCGGAAACTAGACAAGGATGCCCACTTTACCAACTTCAATTCAACATGGTACTAGAAACCTTAGACAGAGCAATCAGTTAAAAATAAAAGCATCGCTATAAGAAAAGAAGTAAAATTATCTGTTTGCAGATGACACAATCTTGTCTATAGAAAGCCTAAAGACTCCCTCTTCCCTGTCCTGAAAAACATGGTAGAACTAATAAACAAAATGAGTGAAGTTTCAGGATCTAAATCAACATACAAAAACCAATTGTATTTATCTACACAAATAACAAAATGTCCATAAAAGAAATTAAGAAAACTATCTTGTTTATAATAGCATCAATGGGAATAAAACACACAGGATTGTATTTAACCAAGGAGGTAAAAGATGTCTACCCTTGAAACTATAATACATTAGTGAATGAAATTGAAAACAATGCAAATAAGTGAAAAGAGATCTCATGCTCATGGTTTGGAAAAATTAATATTTTCAAAATGCCTATACAAATGGCATTTCTTATAGAAATAGAAAAAACTTCTGAAATTCATATGGACCCACAAAAAACCCAAATAGCTAAAGCAATCTTGAATAAGAAGAACAAAACTGAAAGTATCAAACTTTCTGATTTAAAATTATATTACAAAGCTACAATAATCAAAACATGTGATACTGAGCTAAAAGCAAATAGAAAGACAAATGGAGCAAAATTGAATGCCCAGAAATAAATTCATATATATATGAGTTTATATATACAGTCCGTGAATCTTCAACAAGGTGCAAAGAATGCATAATCAAAAAATGATAGTGTGTTGAACACTATCATTGAAAAAATGATGTTGGCAAGATTAGATATTCATATGCAAAAAAATCTTGAAATTGGGTGCATGTCTTATATGGCATGCAAAAATCAACTCATTGTGAATCAAAGATTAAAACATTATATCTGACTCTATATTCCTAGAAGAAAATATGTGGAAAAAGTTCATGATATTGAACTTGGCAATGATTTTTTAGATATGGCACTAAAAGCACACACAACAAAATCAAAAATAAACCAGGGAAACTTCATCAAAAGTGAAAAGTTTCTGCACAGGAAAGAAAACAATCAACAAAATAAGAAGGGAACCTATGGAATGTGAGAAAATATTTGCAAACCTATAAAGATTTAATATATCCTATACCTGGTTACTATCCAAAATATAGAAGGAGCTCATATAACTCAATAGCAGAAGACAAATCATCTGATTAAAAGTGAGCAAAGGACCTAAAAAAAACATTTTTACGAAGAAGAGATATAAATGCCAGCAGGTATATAAAAAGGTGCTCAACATCACTAATATAAGAAATGCAGAATGGCTATTTTCAAAAAGTAACAAGGTAACAATTTTTGGTGAGAATGTGGAGAAAAGAGTACCATTATAGCTTTTGGTGGGAATATGTTCCAGATATTATGGAAACCTGCATGGACATTCTCCAAAAAATTAAAAAAGAACTACCATATGATCCAGGAACCCCACTTCTGGGTATTAATTCAAAGGAACCATTAGTGGAAATGTAAACTCATACAACCACTATGGAAAACTGTGGAGATTCCTTAAAGAACTAAAAGTAGACCTACATTTTGATCTAGCAATCCCACTTCTGGCTATCTACCCAGAGAAAAAGAAGTCATTATACGAAAAAGATACTTGCACATGCATGTTTATAGCAGTACAAGTACAAAGCAGTACAATTTGTACAATGTTTATAGCAGTACAAGTACAATTGCAAAAATATGGAACCAAATGCCCATTCATCAACAAGTGAATGAAGAAAATGCAGTGTGTATATACCATGAAATACCACTCAGCCATAAAAAGGAATGAAAGAATGGCATTTGCAGCAACTTGGATGGAATTTGGAGACCATTATTTTAAGTGAAGTAACTTAGGAATGGAAAACCAGACATTGTATGTTTTCTCTCATTAAGTGTGAGCTAAGCTCTGAGGATGTGAAGGCATAAAAATGGTTCAATGGACTTTGGGGACTCCAGGATAAGAGAATATACACTGGATACAGTGTACACTGCTCAGATGATGGATGCACTAAAATCTTGAAAATCACCACTGAAGAACTTATTCATGTGACCAAATGCCACCTGTTCCCACCCAAACCAACTCTTGGAAATGGAAAATTTTAGAATAATATTTCATAAGTCTTTTGAATATTCTTTACCCTATATTTTATTCTTGCCCCTACATCAATCTCCACTGTTTATGTATAAAGTAAGTTAAAAATCTATCATTTTTCAGTGATTAAATATGTCTTTCATACCATGATTACTGCCAGTTGTCCACTTGTGGCTACTAGAGGAATGAATTTTAAGGAACATGGGCAATTTTTAGTTGCAGGCATAAACACTAATTCCCCAGACTCCCTGAATATAGCAAAGTGATGTCAGGTCTGGATAAAATATGGCAAATGCTTTTGCTATGATTTTGTGCAACCTTCAAAAAGTTTTCTTTTTGTTTATTTTGTTTAACTAGAAAACAGTCTCTCAACTTTCTTTGCCATGAATTCTGCAGAGCTCAGACCATTATGTAGCAGATAATAAGATTCAATGAATACTTGTTAAATAAATAAAGTCTGGTTTTTATGATGTTAATTGAAACAAGTTATTGTTACTAAAAGTCTCTTCTGTGTACTAAAGAAAAAATATGATTGATAAACTCAAATATGTTGTGGATCGACAATTTCATAAATGATATTGGGGGATACGTAGAAAAACAATTCTTTCATAAGATTTTCTTTGTTGATGTCTAGAGAAGTGAAAGATGGAGTGGGAAGAGGCATGTGAGGAAGAAATATCAAAATTCAAATTTTATAATGAAAAAGAGCAAAAATTTACTCTGTAGGCCACAGATAGCAAGAAATTTCTGAAGGAGAGAGAACATATGTGGACAGGAAATACTAATGTTAGCAATAGAAGAATTATAGGAGATTTCTGAAACAAGGTATTTACAAATAAACAATGAAAAGTACTGAAAACTGAAGATATAGAGAGAAACACATTTAGAGTTCTAAAAAGAAGAATTTCTCAAAGTTTTTTCTTTTAATATATGAAAATTGTTGTGTTTTCTACATGAACGTGTCTGCCATATGAAATGCAAAGCAGTATTAAGTTACTTTCTTGGTTTTATGCCTTTCAATAAAAGCCGAGGCCCCACTGGATAGAGAGTATGGCATTTGAAAGAAAATTCTGGCCCAGCTGGTTACTTAACCTCTTGGAAACTCAGCTGCTCCTCTTCAAAGCACAGATATAATCATGAGGTTTACTGAGATGATTGGATACCTAAGTACTCAGCCTAGTGGCTTGGCATGTGATCTTCCCTTTCCCTCCTTCCTTCCTGACTTCTTCTCTTTTCTCTCATTCTTTTTTTTCCTCTTTCCTGCCTTCCTTGAAGAAAGGAAAAGTGCTCTGTACATAAAGGAACTTAAGAGCACTAAGGGAAAATTCGACTTAACCGTCATTTATTCTCAATGTCCCTAATATTCCCTTGGATATCCCTTAATACGGAAGCAAAAGCAATATGTGGTGTGGTCCCTCTATAATATTTGGGAAGAATCAAGATTTATGCCTATATCACAAAGAGCCATATGTAAAGGAGAAAATCCTGAATTAAATAGAAGCAAGTGTCATATAGTATAAAAAATAATGTCTGTGGCCTTGTGAGGAGGCAGAAAGACTGATCCTACTGATCAGTTGTAGTCAGAGCAGACTACCAGACTGAGACTACCAGATTAAGGCACTCTTTTCAGGAACATCACTTCTTCTCTTAAAGAATAAGAGAGGCAATTTTTACACAACTCATTTATGGCATCTCTGTATTGGACTGTGGTCTCATTTGTGCTTCATACTTATAAATAAAATAAGATGAATTATGTTAAGTAAATACTCAAACTGGAAAAGGATATACTTATTTTGAAAGAGTTTTTTAGAGAATGTAAATTTACTTAATCTGAAATTTCTGGAATCACACAGAATTGTGGAATAGGATACTTACAAGATTATCACAAAATTAAAACATTCCGGTTGAAAGAAAATTTATGGTTTTTTTCTACTTTATTACTACTCTCATCACTTCACTTCTGATAGTAAATATGTGGGGGTTTTTTTCCTCCATACCAAGCAATTCTCCACTTCTCCTCTAACACTGACTAGGTGTCCTAATAGAATATAACTCAGTTCTGACACTGTCCACCTGGAGTTAGTGCCAGATCCTTCAGGCTAAAGATTCAGCCCTGCTAGACTTCCTCCATTTCAGATACCAACTGCAAGTCCAGGTTCTCACCTGTGATTCTGGCTAGAAATGGAAGGTTCTCATCTCCCTCTCATGTAAAGTAATTTGTCAGAATGGCTCACAGAACTCAGGAAAACAATTTACTTACCAGACTATCAGTTGATTATTAAAGAATACAACTCAAAAACAGCCAGATGGAACAGAAGCAGAGGGCAAAGTTTGGAGCTTCCATGCCCCTTCCAGATGGCCACCTTCCCAGCATCTCCATGTGTTCAGCAACCGGAAGCTCACCAAACACTTTTGGTTAGAATTTTCATGGAGGGCTCATTACTAGCTATGGTTGATTAAGTCACTGGCCATTAATAATTAACTCAACCTCTAGTCCCTCACCCCTTTCTGGAGGTCAGGGTGAAGAGAGGTGGGGAGAGGGAAAGTTCTAATCATTTAATCATTTGCTTGGGTCCCCTGGCAACTAGTCTTTGCTATGGGACAAAAGAAGGTGACAGCAGAGACCAAATATATATTTTATTATGTAACACCAGTCCGGAAGGGAAAAAATGAAGTATAATGCTAGAGAGATGAGAGAATTTTGATATTTATTTCTGTCCTTCTTTCAAACCCCATGTTACTGGCCAAAGAGTGTCAGCTTAAAATTAAACTACCATCCCTAGGGAAACTTCTGCTATCTTAAGGAAAATGTAATTGAAAATGAAAAATATGACTTTTGTGTTTTGTTAGTTTCCGATCTCTGCTATAAAAAGACTTGAATATTTCATTAGACTTCTCACCCCAAGGATGTATCATGCTTCTTCTTCGAGGACATTGCAGCTATTACAGTGTTTATGTCTAGGAGAATATTAAGATACATGAAGGTAATTATCAGGTTTGAAAACACCTTGGTAGAGTCTGAGATCTCACAAAATATGCAGAGACCCAGTGCATCAACATCCCATATTGGGAAGAATTGAAGTAGGCATACATAGACCTTCTCTGCCAATCTAGACTAGCTGTTAGAATATTTTTTTTAACCCAAACAACTGCAAGCATGCAGCAAGAATTAAATATACAGTTTTCATTCACATAACTTTTATTTCATGCTTCCTGCTTTACTATTCAAGCATGTATGAAAATTGTTTTGGAGCCTAAATGGTGTGGTCTGTGTGTTAGCTTTCCATGTGGCATTGTAACAGAATCCTATGCCCTCTATAAAACCAACGATACTGGATATACACACAATGTTAAAAATAAATGTTACTCAGAAGGTCAGGGGGCCCACAAAAACAGATGTTCTGGCTTAGGGATCATCATTTAACTTGTTGGTATTACATCACTATTTTGTCATCTGGATCCAAATAGAAATCATGGCAGTGTCAACACTTTGTTAATATTCTGGGGGTAGATGAACCAGCAGCGTGCCTCATCTGGTAAGCTTTGAGAGAAGCTAGCAGCTAGACTTCTCATTAACTGGGTATGACTTGGCTTGCCACAGGGTTGGGAGGCATTTTTAAAGCTGAGTTACCCTTGTAACAAATGCCAGATGCCAGGCTGGATTTATAAACATGCGCCAGGTTTCAAATAAATCTGGTCAAACTTGAAAATATTAATGTGCTGCATTGGAAACTCTGTGTTCTACTTATTTTGCTTTCCAAAGCTTCACACATGAGGTTTAAGTAATGAATTCCTGGGACTCCGGAGTGGGAAAGTGGAAGGAGAGCTAAGGACGGAGGTGGGGATGTGATTTGACAGGAATGGACCTGCTCTATGTAAGGCAAAGAGGTTGTAGTGCGAAGAGGTAGCACTTCTGTTTCACTAAAAAAAAAAAGAAAAAGACTTTGGCATCCTAATGGATCATTTTTATGCAATAAGAAGGGTTTATCTCCTATTCTTTCAATGTTAAGCAGTAGGGAGTTGGAAGCTATGAAACATGAGTTGTAGACTTTGCTTTTACCCACCATTCTGGGTCTCAGTGTTACCACATGCAAAATTAATGTAGTAATTCTTATTCTACCTGTAGCACAAAAGTTTTAATGATTAAACTAATGAGATAAAACTGTGAAAGTTTTGTCACTCTGAAGATCCTCTGGAATATTTCAGGGATGCAGTTGTATTCTCTATAAATATCTACTTGATTCCATTGTTATATATGTTTTGAAATATTACTTAAATTGTCTTTTGATTTTAAATGTTTACTAAGATGGGATAATGTTTGAGATCATCACTGAATTTGAGTATATGCATCCTGTGCTTTGTTTTACCTTTTGCTTTTCTTTCTTTCTTTGAGACAAGGTCTTACTCTGTTGCCCAGCTGGAGTGCAGTGGCCTGATCACAGCTCACTGCAGCCTTGACCTCCAGGACTCAAGTGATCCTCCTGCCTCAGCCTCCTGAGTAGCACAGACTACAGGTTCATGCTACCATGCCTGGCTGAATTTTGTATTTTTTTGTAGAGACAGGGCTTTGTCATGTTGGTCTTGAACTCCCAGACTGACCTGGAACTTCTAGACTCAAGCAATCCACTCCCCCTTGGCCTCCCAAAGTTCTGGGATGAGGCACTGTATCTGGCCTGATTTTTCATACATGGAAATAATAGAGTAAACATTTCAAATGGAATTTTTTTGTATTAAAAAGAAGTTCAATATTTGTAAATGACAGTCTTCCTCAGAACATAATACACTGATTATTTCATATAGGGTATAGTATTTTAGGACATCAACTAAATCAGGGTTAAATTCTGGTTTTGCATTTTGTGGTTGAGTGACATTGAGAAAGTAATTAAGAACTCGGTACCTCAGTCTGCATATCTGTGAAATGGGGATATGTTTTGAAGTTAAAAAGATGTGATGCATAGAAAATATTTAGTATAGTTCCCAGCTTACAGAAAGCACACCAAGAATGTCAGCTGTTAATATTGGTTATTACTTATAAGTCTGATGAGCAACTAAGGCAGGACGTTTAAGTACATTTAATGTAAGCCACAAAGTTAGTGGCAGAGCTAGGATTTGAACCCCCAATAGCCTGGCTCAGAATAGCCTGCTTTTAATTATTTTGCCCCTCTACTGAGTTACTGTTATATTAAAATTTTCTTACAAATACGTTTTTAGAAGAGCATTCAATGCTCAATACATTCAATTCTGGCTAACAGACATATTTTATAACTTCCATTCCGAAAATAATTAGGATAAATTCTTTCCAAATATGCAGTCATGAGGTGGGGAGAGAGGGGAGGGATCGCATTAGGAGATATACCTAATGTAAATGACGAGTTAATGGGCGCAGCACACCAACATGGCACATGTATACATATGTAACAAACCTGCACGTTGTGCACATGTACCCTAGAACTTAAAGTATAATAAAAAATATAAAAACATAAATATATATAATCAGCATGATAGCTTTGGTGCAAAAGACAAAGAGACTTGATATGTATTTACATTTAAGGTTTACCTATTCTGTTTATCCTTTCTACTTAACACTATGCTTTCAGGTTACAAAGGTGAGTAGCACATGGTCACTGTGTGAAGTTCAGTGTGTTGGGGACACAGAATGAGAATCAATGTCTTTCCAGTGCACCCGCTGTTCTGATGGTGCTGTCACAGAATTTCAGAGAAGAGACACTTGAATCAGTGTCATCATAGGGTTGGGAAAGGGTCCCAACCTCATAATACTCATATGTTAGAAATACTCATAAATTAGAGGATGGCTTGAGCTGAGTCTCGGTGGTTGAAAGGGGTGGGGAAGATTTCCATGCAAAGAAACTGGGAAATCAAGGTGTAAAGGCCTGAAAAAGTCTGGCAAATTCAGGAGTGAGTATGTGTCAGAATGACTGGTAGGCAGCGATGCTTTCTGGATGTGGTAAGAAAATGGACCATCCAGGTAAAGAAATACATAAAGGGATATGGGTTCTGTTTTGAAGGCAGATCTTTGGCAAGATAATTCTGATAGTGAATGAATAAAGATAAGAGAGGCATAGCCAGAGGTGAAAAACAAAACAAATGGAAAAAAAACAAAAAAAAGCAATAAGGATGTTTCCACCGTAATGCGGGTAAAAAAAAGTGATGATGGCATGGCCTACAGTGGTAGCAGATGGGATACAAACAAGGGGCAGAAGTAGAGAGAAATTACAACCGGCATGTGAGGAAGTATACTTGCTCAAGACACAACCTGTTCCTTAATACCTTTTAGGCATTTGTGTTTTCTAATTTATGTAACTCCATCAATTGTTTGGTGCCTAAAATTTGAAAAAAAAAAAAAAAAAGTATTGTGTCTTAAGGCAGTTTCCAAGAAAACATGCATCATTAGGTATCACATTCAGAAATCTGAGTGACACTTGACTTCATCTAGCTACTCCCAGACATATTAGTGATTTTCCTTCTGCTTTAAAATTCAATTCCATCATTCTTTCAACATAAAGAACACCCAAACAAAATGTGATGTTTGCGGTAAAAACTAATTTTTTTGGATACTAAGCACTGAATTTAAAAGATGTAGGTACAAACCTTCAGATTGGCATAATGTAATACTTCAGCTTAATCTTAGTTTACTTCTCCGGACTTCAGTTTCTTCATTTGTAAAATGAGTATATGTTGGTTTAGAATTTTGTTCTTAATTATTGGGGTGCACAGAACTCTTTGAGAATATTAATTAAGATAAGAGGAGCGTGGCTAGAGGTGAAAAACAAAACTAATGCACAAACATAATCAATAAGGATGTTGTTGCTGTAATCCATCCAGGTAAAAATAATGATGACCTGGATTATCTAGAGAAACGATCACACCTGTGTGTCAATGAATGCCGCACAACTTTAGAAGTGTCTCTGTATCCTTTCTGACGTCTGTTCATGAATGCCAAAATAAACATCTCAGAGGCAGATGATCTACAAGGTCCTTCCCAGCAATCTACACATATTTACAGACAGAAAATCAAGGAATAGGAAAACAGACACAAAAAGAGTAGAGGAAACGCTGGCCTATTCCTGTCTTGCTAAAATCACTTACCTTGAATTAGTACATTAAATCCTAATGCAAACTATACAATCATGTTGATGTAAGTCTTTGTAGCTTGACCAGTTGGATAATGTGCCTCTTTCTATAAATTATTTCTTAAGGTAAAATCTATCTTCATATATCTAAATTAAAAGCTAGTCAAGCCAAATAAAATAAAACCACCAAACCAAAACAATTTTTTCTTTTCTATGACAAAGGAAAATTGCTTTTTTTCACGTGGGTATTTATGTTGCCTTAAGAGCATTTCCGATAAAACTATCTGAAAGTATTTGTGACAGTTTGTACTATGGAGATATACATTCAGGCTGTGCTATGTATGTGTGTTTAATGTGCAAGGAAAAATACTGAGAAGCGCTTTTGTATTTTGTTTTCAGGCCTGATTAATCTGTCCTTATGCATTCTTTTAGTTACAAATGTTACAAATAATAACTGTACCTGTCAGGTTGGAAAGACTTTCTAGAGGATTTTGAGTTTACATGCCTTACATGTAAACTTATGTTTTCTTCATTACTTAACAAAATAACAATGTGTGTTTATTTAGATCTCCAAAGCATCCAGCTATGAATCATTTTTCCAACTTGGGAATTTTCAAATTGAACCACTTTTAAACAACCCGTATCAAGTTCTTATTTGGTTATTTTTTTGGTAGACTAAAGTCTAATCCTCTCTCTAAATCTAAAGTTAGTTGCAACTTTGATATGATGTTTGACTCTTGAATAAATATCATAAACAACTACAGTGACCAAATTATGTATGAATTTCAAAAGTTATATTTAGTACAGGTTTCCAGCAACTGTTTTAGTAAGCTTAGCACACTGTGGTTTTATTTCAAGTGGAAAATGCACTTGGTTCCTCGGGATTCCCAGGATTTAAAACACTCAGTGAATCAACAAAACAAAGCAAGAAAAATCACATTTTTTTGAGGAATAAACAATACATATAAGATTATAAAAATCAACAAAAAATGAAAACTATTTCTAAAAACTCTTTAATATTTAATTATTCTAATTTCAAGTACAAAAATAAGCCATATGATACGTTAACTTTTTTTATTCTGAACATGATGTATTTGGCTTTGCAGAGTGGCAAAGGTAACATTTTGCAAACATCTGGATACAATCAGTGTTTGGAAGGTATGAACTTAGTGGCTAAGACACTAAGGTTTGAATCCATCTCTGTGGAGTCTGACAGAGATGGATTCAATTATTGACTCTAGCTCTTGCTGACTCAGTTTCTGAAAGAGGACAAAGGACAAATTATTAATCTGAATGTAAATTTTCTTTTTTCTTTTCTTTCTTTTCTTTTTTCTTTTTCTTTTTTTTTCAGAAAGAAGCTGTTGCCCAGGGTGAAGTGCAGTGGTGTGGTCACAGCTCTGGGCTCAAGCGATCCTCCTGTCTCACTCTCCTGAATAGCTGGAACTACAGGTATGGGCCACCATAGCAGCTAGTATTTTATTTTATATAAAGACAGGGTCTTGCTATGTTGTCCAGGCTGGTCTTGAATTCCTGACCTGAAGCGATCCTTCTGCCCCTACCTCTCAGAGTACTTGGATTAAAGGAGTGAGCCATTGCTGCAGGCCCAATATTCTTAACTGCAAAGTAAAATAATAATTTCTCTTCTTCATAAGACTGTTTAAAGGATGAAGTGAAATCAAGTGTATCACACTGTTTTAATGGCTCTATGTGACTTTCATGTGTTTGAACAGCCTCTACTTCACTCCTTCCATCCCCCATTAGAAAGTAAAGTCTATACACAGAGACATTTTATTTTTTTCACCATTGCATTCCTCAGAACAGTACTTGGCATATTGTGAGTGTTTCATAAATTATGAATCAATGAATGAACACTGAATACCAGGCTGAAAGAACTTTATTTTATTTTCTACAGCAATGAGAGCCACTAAAAGTTTTTAAGTGCATGTAGGGTTAAGAAGTGGTAGCCAAATAAGATAGTAAAAAATATAAATCTAACAAAGCATGTAATAGATGGTAGGGAGATAGGGTGAGGATCAACAGCAGAGGGAGGAATACGTGCTTAGAACTAATTTCATACAACTTTAGAAAAATAAAAGTGAGTTTCAAAAATCTTCACCCTAAAATAAGTAGCTCCGCATGCCTTTCTGGTCCTGGTAGTTTACAGTGAACTCACCATTACTAAAATTTCTCTCCAAGAGCTCACCTTCAATCCTTTCTTATATATTAGAAAGGAAAGTGGTTGCATGGGAAGAGTATGACCTGTACTGAGTAGAAGTCTACGTGGATTCACCATTCTTCCCACTTAGGAGAAATAGGACAAATGCTGAAATGGCATTTATCTAGGCATACTGTCATCTTCCTTTTGAAATTTACACATCCACTCTGTTCCAGAATGATATTTATTAACTTGGATTTGTATGATCAGAGATGATGGGCCATGTACAGCCTTGCTCATGCTCTGAGCCAAAAGTGAAGTGCCCTTGGGATTTCAACAGGAGCTCTGAATTTTGAGAACTATGCCACATGCAGGACAAGATGAATAATGAGTCATGTTGAGTAATTGGCTTTCTTATTTTCAGAGTCTGTAAAGGGAAATATATATATATAGTACTGCTTGGATATGAAATTAAAGGTTTTCAGCTAGGTCAGTTAACTTACCATGGCAGATATACACTGACTCTCGACAACAGGTCTTTCTTGCTCCTAAATTTGCCTAAATAGAGAATTCATTTCTTTTTCTGGTAAACCACAGGGACTGCACTCTTTTGGAAAATGCCTTTCTTCACTGAACCTATTGTAGCTAAGTTCATTTCATCCTTTGCATCTCTAAAAAGAATTGAAAAATAAAAGGACACATTTTAGTGAGTGTTTATTTTTTCTTATCATTCCACAATTTGCTGTATGGTCCTTGTTCCATTGACATAAATAAAAGATTGTTTCTATCTCTGAACTTGCTTGCTGAAACTCTCACAGCAATGACTGTTCCATCCCATGGAAATCCCCTATCCACTGGCACTTCCATTGTTTCTTTGCTAATTATCATCAACTTATATTCATATATTCACATTCCTTCCTTCCCAGATTAGATTTCATGGAAAATCATCAAATCGCCTCCTTTCAAGCTGTCGTCACTCTCTTGCTCTTCGACCTCTATTATACTCATCAGAAAAACTGTCAGCCCTTTTTCAGCCTAATAGCCACGAGCTCTATGCTTGCATCTGAGTAGTTGATACTTCTGCACATAATCTTACTACCCTTCTGAGCAGCCACACTTTAAAAAGATGGACTTCAAATTTCAGTTGACCATTCAGCAATGTCTAGAAAACCCACTGAATTTGTATTTCCCTTCCCAAATCTTGGGAAGAGAGGTAAAATCATTATTTTACTTCCCAAAAGTAAAAATTCATTATTTTATTTCCCAATCTTTGTCTCAGCATCTCCTCTCTGCTCATTATGAGCTGATTATCTTAGCAGATATCTCAGTCATCGTGACATGTTGGATACAAATGGTTCATCTTCTTTCCACAAAATCTATAACCTCCTTGCAACTATATTGCCTCTGTGCTCTCTCTATATATGACAAAGAATCCCTGTTTCCCATAAAGACCTTGATCTTCCAGGAATCAGAATCTCATCCCTTCATCTACTCAATGATTTTACTCCAGCAATTACTCCCTCCTCCTCTTCACCACCCCATCTCTTCTGCAGGGGCAATTTCTCTTTTTCTATCGAATCAGTTCCATGAAAAATACCCTCAATAATCTCCTATCCTTTGTTCTCATGGCGTCCCCAGCTAAAGCCAGCATCTATGCAACCCATAACAGAAAACTTCTTGGAAGAGATGTCTTCAGTAGCTTTTGTAATTTGCACCTTTCATTCTTTATTTTATGGCTTCAATTTGTAACTAGGATAGCTGAGTCAAACATACAGAGTTTAAACTTTAATAAATTTTGTAAGCCTGACTTTCATGAAGATGATATTAATGCGTATTCTCACCAAAAAGTCTTATTTCCACTACATTCTTGATATGTTGAAAGACTTAATAAAAAATCTATTCTCTTGTAGTGTGGTAAAAGTTCTGTGATTATGTATTATAGTTTTAAAAAGAGTTTTAATAGTAATTAAATTAAGTTTTACATTAAAATACCTTGATTTACTTCAAATTTTATTCTTTTATACTTGAGAAACAATGACAATAATTACAATTTTTTTATACTTGAGAAACAATTACAAAGACTGTGTGTTTTTCTTTTATCCATTTCTGAAAATAATAGCACAACCCAAGGAAGATTGCCTACATATGTTCAGATCCTTAGCAACCTGTATTTTTCAGCATATGCCCTAAGGTTATAGCTTTAGAAAAGTGTAAATTACTTTATTCAACAAGAATAACTAATTCATCTTCATCCAGTAGCATGAATGCTAATGAGCTTGTAAGTATATTTGATATTATAATTCCTCAAGAAGCTAAAATACAAAATTGGTTTACCAAATTTATATTTTAGTTTGTTGTGCTTCAAAACATAATTAGCAATTGTATCTGTCAGCCCACAGATTACTTGGGCCCAGTTAGTGTGTTTGATAAATTTTTTTAATAACCCTGAAAGACATTAACTTAATAAAAATATGAAACTTTGCTTAGCCATCTGAACAGCTGATGGTAGCATCTGTGGAGTTCATAATCCATTTTTCACATTTAATAAATTTGACTATTTACTTGTTTGGTTGGATAATTGCAAATGATAGTTGAAACAACCTTTTAAAGACATCTAATAAATTTGACTGTTTACTTGTTTGGTCACATAATTGGACATGATAGCTGAAAACGACCTTTTAAAACAAATTAAACATCACAATTTCATCATCTTTTATACATAAAAAATTTCATTGTGCAAAATCAGTCTTGAAAGTTGTTTAATAGATGATAATATTTGTCTAAATAAGATTATACAATCTTTTCAAAATTTCTTTTTGAAGGACATTGCACGTTTTATTTTCTATGATGGAATTGTATCAAAATCCCAAAGCACTCTCAGAAGAACATATATTAAAATTTGAAAAGTAATGACTGTTAGTGACAATTTTCAGAAGATTTCCCTGGACAAACACTTGGTTGTAAGCCTATAGTGATTGATATTCCAGTGAAAATTTTACAGCTTTGAAGACAACTAAATCACAAACAACATTGGAAAACATTTAAGAAATACAGAAAATTTAAATGTTGATGAGTCAGTGAAGCAAGTATAAGAACTTAAAAATTGTTTATCCACTTTAGAAAATAGTTTTTCATTATTAAACAAAGTTGAAGATGTACATCATTTCTTGTTACTCAGAAATTCTATCCATGGGATTCACCCACAACTGTGTATTTTCACTAGCATATGAGGTAAGAAATTTCACAGCCATTGTTTGAATATTAAAAAAATGAACCAAAAGTGAAGTCCATAAAGAGTTGAAGGAATAAAGAAAATTTTTGCTTCAATATGGTCAATATAGAAGTAGAAATACTACCTAGTAATGAAAATCAGTGTGACACACCTACATGCAACATTGAAAATAAAAATCAGGACATGATGTAGAACTAAAGTGCTGATTTTATAAGATTACATAAAATAGGATTCCATTTGCATAAATATTAGAAATATTCAAGTCAAGAAGCATTCTGTTTAGGGATATAAATGTACTTGGTGAAACTCTAACAATAAACAAGACAAAGATAAAACATAAAATTTGGAATAGTGGAAGAAGTGAAAGAGTGGAACAAAGAAAAGTGGTTGTGGATATTCAGGTGTGTATTGTATTTTTACTATATACCTTGGCTATGATTTGTAAATCTTACTTTGTGTCTATTTAGTATTTAACAAAAATAAATTTTCAGTTGCCCAACTGAACATTTTAGGAACTAACCATTGGGAAAAAAAACTCTTGTTTTCAATGTACATCTTGGCTCTGTAATTTTGTTGCTTTAGTTAGGACTCCTTTGGAAATCAACTGAGCAAACTCAAAAGGAGGTAGGATACATTCTAAAAATACTGATGCCTCCGGCAAATTATGTCCAGCCAGGCTTTATGGCGCCTAGAACTGAGACATAACACATTATGAATGTGGCAGATATCCTTCTCTTTCTTCCCCTTCTATCTCCTTTTCTCCCTCCTGCATGTCTTCTGTGCACACTCTTGGGTTGCCTCTTCTGCTATACCCCCTGCAGACCATCTTCCTCTGCTCATCTACAGTTTCCTTTCTGAGTATACTGACTCAGGTCCCATCGTTACATGTCCTTTCTTAAATGTACCTCCTTCAGTTGTCAACAGTCTTTCTTGTATTTTTAGTATAATTCTCAGGAAACAGAATCTGATTAGTTACTGCACAGCCATCATTTGTACTGACTATCAGTCAACTGTCTGCCATTCATTCAATTAGGTATGGCTAGCACAAAAGTGAATACCCAATAGAGGCTTAGGTCTGGACAGATTTCCTAAGAAGAGAATGTGAGGTAGGAAAGCCACTTCAGAATTAGCCTTATACATTTACGTTTATGTTACATTGAGCCTTATGCAAGTTTCTCCATTTGGGGCATGTTGGTGCTTCCAAGCGGAGCTAAATATTCCCAAAAATAAATGAGCATTTTCCTAATGGATGTTGTGATCTCTTTCCCTTTCTGCATTTCCATTCTCCAGGGTGATGTTTTGCTACTCTAGCAAGAAATCAGAAGAATGACAGTTGGATTGTCCTCCACTGAGATGACAAATTCCTTGATAAAGTGTTTTAGGTTTCAAAGAAATGTCCCGTAGCAAATGCTTCCTGCCTAATGTTAACCTCTGCTTTTCCTTTCCTTTACACAAGTTGGTAGTAAGATGGAATTGGTGAAATTCCCATACTACTTTTCTCTTCCCTGTAGACCTACTAGATCATGTCAATTTGATGAGACAGATTATCCATTTAACTTGTCCCTATGTGCTGCAGGAACCAAAAGGAACCATTGAAAATATATGCGTGGAGCAGTCACTTCTAACTCTAAAAAGAAAGCCACTGTAGGTAGAATAGAGTATTTCTTCCTGTGTCTGGATATTCTCTCTTCTGGACTCTGTTGTTTATATTTATGGAACGGGAGTCTACAAATTGCATTTATCAGCCTCTCACGTCTGCTAGATTCTTGTTAGGTTGTGCCAATAGGAGGCACTTGAGGGAGAAGTTAGTGGGAGAGCCAAACTTTCTGCTTCTGACTTCAGTACTGGGGTGGTTGCACTGGGAGTGGGGAAATTCTTGACTTTAAGAACATGGGTAGGGGCTACCCCTTTCTGGTAGGTTCCAACTTTGACAGACCTGATGCATCTTCAGCAATCCAGGACTGATTATGAGTGTCACCAACAGCACAGTGGCAGGTGCAGCCAAATGGTCTCTAGATGAATGGTTTTAACTGCTTTGTATCAAAGAAGTGCCACCTCTTATTCTTTTCTGTTTCTTTAGCTCCCTCCACTTCTCCTACTTCTCTTTGTTCTTCTTGTCCTTCCAAAACTTATGTAGATAATTCCCTGTGTTAAATTCATTCTGTTTTAAATACTTGGGTTACTTTTTGTTTTCATTGCTAGACCCATACCCATACACTGCCACTATCATTTTTGGCTCCAATTAGGCCAAAGCTTCTGCATTGCTACTTTGCCCCAGGCTGAGAAGGAAGGCCATCTGTCTGCATCTGGGAATAAACATTTGAGAGCGACACTAGGAACCTGAGAATGCTTTGTGGTTGTGCACTTCACAGTGTCACCTCATTCTGTAAGTGCTCTGGATTCTTAGGAAATAAATCCAAGTACACTATATATATATATTTAAGAAAACAGTAGCCACATTTTTGAAATAAAGTCGGTGTTAATTCTTACAGTGTAAGGTTGATCTTTCAAACATTAAAATGGAATATTTTTCACACATGGCCTATTTTCAATTCCATGAAATGTGGTTTCATAGTAGAATGATTGTTGAAGTGGTTAGAATGCTTTTCACTCTAAGTTGAATCTCTGTGCTTGACAATAACATTTGATGCAATTAAAAATTTGAAGGCATTTAAAACATTAGTTTCAAAATTTGGCCATAAAAATAAACCACTTCAAGACAAGAATTAATGAATTGTGAATGACTCCCTCTAGAGGCACGGACAGTCAGGCATAAAATTTAGACATGATTGTCCCTGTTTTTGAAAAATCTATTCCAGGGCTCTACTTTAGACTATTTTAAAAGTCTAATTCCATCTAAGTTGGTCACCACCAATCACTTCCCACTGTATATGATTGCAGCCCTTATGCACTAAGACAAGTTCTAAAACTAACATTTGAATGTGATTTTCATGTCCTTTGCTCTTTTTCAACTTTAAAATTGTGCATGTATCTTTCCATCTCTGCTGGACAAGTGGGACTAGGGAAAGCCATAACAAAATTCTATTTGTGAGCAAGTGTTGGGAAAACATAAAAAATGTGAATGTTACAGAAGCTGGTAACTACTTCTTCACTCTTTTCACAGACCCATCCAGAAAGAGTTTACAAGAGGGCATATTTCCAGAGAGATGTATTTGTAAAGACATTCTAGAATTATATTCAAGTACATGAGACTCTTTAAAGATAGGAGAGTATCTTAATACAAATGCTTCTGAATTCCCAAACGCTGTGCTTGAAAAAAAAAAAAAAAACATTAAAGTCATAAAAATCAGAACTGCAAAAATAGTGACATGAAAATAAGGACCAATGAATAAGAGCTTAAACTGGGCCTGAGATAGGAAGAATTGTCAAGGTTTATAAGCACAGTCAGATCATTAGAATTTCACTGGATTCAACTTCAAAATAAATGAATGGGGGAATGACTGCCAGAATCATTAAAATTTTCCATAATGGTGATATATTTTTGTGTGTAAACTTGAGGCCAAAACTAAGAAGCTAAAAACAAACAAACAATGAGTGAAGCTTTGGTCTATTGCTGTAGTCTCTGAAAATATATTTGCTATTTATTAAGTGGAAGTGGATCATTATAAAGGTCTTCATCCTCATTGTCTTCATGTTGAGTGGTGGCTGAGGAGGCAGAGAAAGAGGAGGGACTGGTGTTGTTTCAGAGATGGCAGAAGCTAAAGAGGTGGAGGAGATGGAAGAGGGAGCAGGAAGGGCAGGCATACTTGGTGTAACTTTATGGAAATACATAATAATTTCTGCCTGATATTTTTTGCTTTTTCATTAAAAACTGTTTCTATGTTAATACCAATCCTTCTTCTATCTTTTCAGTACCTGTATCATATATAGAAGGGTGCATGTAATAAGATAAGCCAAAAGCAGTCTTGAATAACCTGAAACATTCTCCCTGATCACCTAATGTCAATTTATTTATCTATTGATTTATTTTTTGATACTGCTTTTGTGACTTCCTTACCATCTGACACTGGTTTGGAATCACTGAATTTCATCAACTCATCATCTTCTGTTGATTCATCTGGTGTGGTGCCTATTAACTCCAAGATACATATCTTGAAATGCTTCATCTTCTACCCTTTTTGCCATATCCACAATCTCTTTCATGATTTCCTTGATTGGCTCTGTTACAAATCCTCTGAAGTTATGCACAACATCTAGACAGTTTCTTCGGGAGGAATTTATTATTTCTTGTTTGATGGCTTTTGTGGCTTTTTCCATAACAATGTCATCCTCAATGGCGTAATTCTTCCAGATGTTCTATTCTTTCATGATGTTCTATTAGGATTCTTTGCCACAGCCTTGACACTTCTTTCCATAGAATACCGTGTGTAATGAGTCTTAATGATCCTTCTGACTCCTTATTTAGAGGTTGAATTAGAAATGGTGTGTTTGGAGGCAAGTAGATCACTTTAACACCCTTGGTGTCAAACTTATAGAGGTAGCTGGGGGCATGGTCCAATAAAAAGCAGTTACTTAAGCAAGGTACTTCCTGACTTTAGGGACAAAGCATTGACAGAACCAATCCAGAAAAGGATTCTTATTTTCCAGACTTTTATTTATTTATTTATTTATTGTAAAACTAAAAGACTGGATGTTTGTGTTTATCTTTTCCTTTTAAATCTCAGGGGCTGGTGACATTATAGATAAGGGCAGTCCTGGTCATAAACACAACTGCATTTGCACAAGACAGTATAGTTAGCTTATCCCTTTCTGCCTTAAATCTTGTTATTCAATTATCATCCTAATAAATGTCCTTTGTGGAAGTTTGTTGTGTTTTTTTCCCAAGAATAGGGTACTTTTGTGTGTAATAAAAACCTGTTGAGGCAGATAATCTTTCTTCTCAATGATTTTCCTAATGGTATCTGAGAACTCAACTGCTGTCTCTTGGTTATCAGAAGATGCTACTCCTACTATCTTGACATTTTAAAACCACATCTCTTTCTGAAATTATCAAACCATCCTTTGCTAGTATTAAATTCTCTAGCCTTAGATCCTTCACATGGTTTTTGCTTTCAGTCATTATATAATGATTTCACTTTTTCTTAAAACATATTAGAGACTATGGGTACGCTTTTCCTACAGCAATTCTGCACCCACATAAAAGCTGTGTTTTCAATATGAAATTAAAAGAAACTGTATTTTACAAAAAATGCAAGGCTTCATGCCTGCTGGTGTAGCTGCAGTGAAAGCTTCACAAATTTTCTTTTCTTTTAAAATAATGGTTCTTATGCTAGATTTATTTATCTGGAAATGGTGGGCATCCACAGCTGCAGATGTCAGTCTATGGTACACATCAAGCAATTAAAACATTTTTTGTGTCATTACTTTGCTTCTCGGGAACATTTTCAGCATCACTAGTGGCACTTCATATGGGTACCATAATATTACTCAAGGTTTAATGTGTTATACTAAGCACAATAAAAATATGCAAGAACTGAAATAGATCATTTTTGCTACAATATGCAAAAGTTGTACTGGAGAGACAAACTGCTCATAAGGAGATGATTGGTGTCACACAGTGTTTTAAGCAAATACTTGCAACTCTTGAGATCACTGCAATAGCAACAAGAGGTCAATAAAAAATTATAACAGTAGTACAGTATATACTACAGTTAATTTTAGGCAGTTATGATTTAATACTGCATCTTTGAATTTGTTTAAATTTCTCTAGAATGCAATGGTAATATATGTGGCCTGTAAGTGTCTATGTGTGTTTTGGTAAATTTTAAATTTTTATAATAGATTTCTGTATATTTTGTGGTAGTAAATAATAAAATAGACTAGTATTTACATATGTTTTATGCATTCATAGCACACCTAACTTTTTCTTATTTTTTCCAGTATTTCTAGGCTACATGGTTCATCTGCAAATTTCTGTAAATTGTCACAAATCTTTAGAAAAGTTTTCAATATACTTACTAAAAAATGTACATATAATTGGACTAGTGAAGTTCAAATCCACGTTTCTCAAGGGCCAACTGTACAATATAACAGAATGAGAATGAAAAGTGTGAAAGCCCAGAAAATTGAAGTGGGATTTGACATCAAGTAATCTGCATATCTACTTTACTTGGAGATTCTGAATTTTCTATCGAAAGATAGAAAAAATCTTCTTATGGTATTAGGTCTAACATTTAAGTCTCTAATCCATCTTGAATTAATCTTCGTATAAGGAGTTAAAACCCTAGAAGAAAATCTAGGTAGTACCATTCAGGACATAGGCATGGGCAAGGACTTCATGTCTAAAACACCAAAAGCAACGGC
>NW_012115489.1:5528338-5539795 GCF_000951035.1 Colobus angolensis palliatus | reverse complement strand
TTGGAGAATGACAGCTGCAACTGTAAAGGGTAGCAAGCACTTATTCATATAATTAAGTGGCTAAAAATGCAAGGGAAATGCTATCACGATGTTCAAAATGGATTCCATAAGACTCAAAATATGCCCTTAAATTCAACTTAGTGAATGAAAAAAAAAAAAAAAAAACCAAATTCCCTCATACAAACTTTTTTTTTTTCTTAAGACAGAGTCTTGCTCTTTCACCCAGGCTGGAGTGCAGGGGTGCAATCTCAGCTCAACATGGCCCAAGTATACATATGTAACAAACCTGCACGTTATGCACATGTACCCTAGAACTTAAAGTATAATAAAAAAAAAAAAAGAAAAAATCTTCTTGAAAATGAACGTGCAAGACATCAGAATATTTAGGTCTAATCATTAATAGTCAAACTAAAGAAATGGTCTCTCAAATCATGCCTCTCTTTTCTTTATGCTTACAATACCTAAATGTGTGTTCTGCTGCATAAGTTTTCCTGGAGAATGGCTACAGTCATTTTACTTTCTAAGTCAGCAGTGGTTTTTCTGAGTGGAAATGCAATTGAATTTTTTTGCCCAGTTGTCTTCAAGGAATCTGAAACGTGACTCAGACTCACTCTTCTAAATTATTAACTAGAGCACAAAAATGGAGAGATCTCCATAGATAAAGTTTTGTATCATGTAATCTGAATGTCCCTGCATTTTTTAACATCCTGGCATGGCCCCAAAACACTCCTCCATTACCCTTCTCTTGTTCAGTTTTTCATTGGGTTTTATCCAAGTTCAGAATAAATTACCTTGGCAATTTTAAACACTTGCACTTCCTCTCCCCTTGGATCTAAATGAACACAAATCATTTCTTTTCCATGGAAAGAACCAAGATAGTTTGTTTCCCCTCTCATCAGTGAATCAAAAGAACTCTATTTAGCTGTTTGGCCTTTGTTCTCCTAAATCAAACATGCTGTTTATCACTAAAATTAATCATTACTTATAGGCTCATTGACTAAACCAATACACCGGCAGAAATTTAAGTATGCTAAAAGTAATTCGAGTAAAACCTAATACAATCATGGTTTGTTTTTGAAGAAAAGAAAAAAACAGCTATGAAAAGTCACTTGCAACCTAACTTACTTATTCTACTGAAAAACATTTTTTTGTTTTTAGCCTGAACCCTCTTTTCTTCCTAGCCTATTCTCTCTACAGCAGATTTTCTTATTCCATTCAACACACACATGCCTAGTCCAATCTACCTTATATTTTCTTTTTAATGCTGTGTCTACATAGCATTGAATTCCATTGATTTTTCTCCACTATATTTCCCATACATATATTGTATCAGGCTGTTTTTCACATTACTGTAAAGAAATACCTGAAATTGGGTAATTCATAAGTAAAATAATTTCTATTTTGTCTCATGGCACCACAGGCTGTACATGAAGCGTAGTGCTGGTATCTGCTTCCAGTGAGGGTCTCAGGAATATTACAATCGTGGCAGAAGGTGAAGGGGGAGCCAGCATAACATACGGCAAGAGAGAGAGCAAAAGTGAGAGGGCAGGCTTCATGCCCTTTTAAACAACTTGATCTCACGTGAACTACCAGAGCAAGAACTCACTTCACTTATCGCCAAGGGGATGGTGCTAGGCCATTCATGAGGAATCCACATCCATGATCCAAATGCCTCCAATCAGGCCCCACTTCCAACACTGGGGATCACATTTCAACATGAGATTTGAAGAAGAAAAACATGCAAATTATATCATTTCAATCCTGGCCCTTTAAATCTCATGTCCTTCTCACACTGCAAAATACAATCATCCCTTCCCAATAGTACCCCAAAGTCTTAACTCAATCCAGCATCAAATCAATCAAAAGTCCAAAGCCTACAATATCATCTGAGACTCATCTCCTTCTGCCTGTGAGCCTATAAAATCAACAATGAGTTATTTACGTCCGAGATACAATGGTGGTATAGGAACTGGGTAAAAATTCCTATTCCAAAAGGGAGAAATCAGCCAAAAGAAAAGGGCTACAGGCCCTTTGCAATTCTGAAACCCAGCAGGGCAGTGATTAAATCTTAAAGCTACAAAATAATCTTTTTAAACTCCATATCTAGCATCCAGGGCACACTAGTGCCAGGGATGGGCTCCCAAAGCATTGGGCAGCTCTAACTCTGTGACTTTGCAAGGTCACCGCGGCTGCTTTCACAGGTTGGAATTGAGTGCCTATGGTTTTTTCAGGCTCAGGATGCAAGCAGCTGGTGGCTCTACCATTCTGGTTTCTGGAGGGTGGCAGTCCTATTCTCACAGCTCAACTAGGTAGTGCTCTAGCAGGGATTCTTTGTGGAGGCTGTAACCCCACAATTTCCCTCAGCATTTCCCTAGTATAGGCTGTCTGTGGGGGCTCCACCTTGTAGCAGGCTTCTGAAATACATCATACAATATCTGAAATTTAGGTGAAGGCTGTCAAGTCTCCTTCACTCTTGTATTCTGAGCACCTGTAGGTTTAATGCCATGTATAAGCCACCAAGGTTTATCACTTGAGCATCCTGGAGCAGCAGGCCGAACAGTATCTGGGCCCCTTTGAGCCAAGGTTGGAGCCAGAGCAGCCAGGATGCAAGTAGCAGTGTCCCAACGTGGAGCATGGCAGCTGTGCCGTGTGCCTGGCCCCTGAAAACATTGTTTCCTCCTAGGCTTCTGGGCCTGTGATGGGAGAGGCCGCTTAGAAAATTTCTGAAATGCCTTATAAACCTTTTTCCCATTGTCTCAGATATTAGCACTTGGCTCCCTTTTAGTCATCCAAATCCCTCTAGCAAGAGGTTGCTTGAAGCCTGCTTATATTAGTATGCTAAAAATGTATTTTTGCTTGTTTTCTGCCACATGGTTAGGTTGTAAATTTTCCAAATTTGTATATTCTTCTTCTCTTTTAAACATGAGTTCCAACTTTACGTCCCTTCTTTGCTTCTGTAACTGTTCATAGGCTGTTAGAAGCAACTAGGTCACTTTATTTTATTTTATTATCATTATTTTTTTAGATGAAGTTTCACTCTTGTTGCCCACGCTGGAGCGTAATGGCATGATCTCGGTTCACTGCAACCTCTGCCTCCCAGGTTCAAGCGATTCTCCTGCCCCAGCCCCTTAAGTAGCTGGGATTACAGGTGCCTGCTACCATGTCCAGTTGACGTTTTGTATTTTTAGTAGAGACGGGGTTTCACCATGTTGGTCAGGCTGGTCTCAAACTCCTAACCTCAGGTGATCCACCCTCCTCAGCCTCTCAAAGTGATGGGATTACAGGCATGAGCCAGGTCACATTTTAAATGCTTTCCTGCTTAGAAATTTCTTCCACCAGATGCCCTATCAAGCTTTTCCAATGTGCCTTATTTTGTTGTTGTTGTTCTGTTTTGTTTTGTTTTGTTTTAGGCTTTCAGCAGCCTGAAGCCATGGTTTTAAGTTACTGTGTCTAGTCATAAGTGATAAAGAGGGATGAGGAGGGAACTTTACTGGCCCAACCAGAAACAGAAACAAAGAACCCATGACTGTATTCTCTCCCTTGGACACCACTGAGTCATTGATCTTAAGTTCGGCGTTCCATAGACTTCCTAGGATGTTAACATAATGTAGTCAAGCTCTTTGGTAGGTTGCAACACAGGTGACCATTACTCCACTTCCCGATAACTTTCTCATTTTCGTCTGAATCATCATCAGCCTGGACTTCACTGTTCATATTTCCATCAGCATTTTGGTCACAATCACTTAACCAGTCTCTAAGAAGTTCCAAACTTTCTCCCATCTTCTTGTCTTCTGAGCCCTCCAAACTCTTCCAACCTCTAACCATTATCCGGTTCCAAAGCTTCTTCCATATTTTCAGGTATCTTTATAGCAATACTCCACTTCTCATTATCAATTTTCAGTGTTAGGCCATTTGTCCATTGCTATAAAGAAATACTTGGGGCTGGGTAATTTATAAAGGAAAGGAGTTTAATTGGCTCATGGTTCTGCAGGCTATACTAGCATGGCTCCATCTGCTTCTGGTGAGGCCTCAGGAACCTTACAATCACAGCAGAAGATGAAGGGGGAGCAGGTACATCACATGGCAAGAAAGGTACGGAGAGGATGAGGGGGAAAATATCACACTCTCTTAAACAACCAGATCTCACATGAACCCCAGAGCGACAGCTCACTCATCACCAAAGGGATGGCCCAAGCCATTCATGAGGAATCCTCCCACATGATCCAAACACCTCCTACCAGGCCCCATCTCTAACACTGAGGATTACATTCAACATGAGATTTGGAAGGGACAAACATCCAAACTATATTATATGTAAATGTTTTTTAAAACAGTAATAAAGGGTTAGGCTTTTATTTTTGCTTAAAGTTGGACATGTAATATTTTTCTACAGATTTTTAGTATCTTTCTGTTTATCTATATTCAGTACAATTTATCTAACCACCTAATGATAAACCTTTTCCCTAAGACAGAAAAGTTTTCCCATATATACATTAAAATGAATGAAAACTAGTTTATTTACCCCTCTCTACCCAGGTAGTTACAAATCTATTGCAAGTTTCTAAGAAGTTGGGTCCGAGAAAACCAGGCCACACAATAGGAGTACAGAGAACAGAAGCCTGCCTTTCGGCCTCAACAGCTGTGTCTTTCCATGCATCCTGATATCTCAGCTGCTGCAAGGAAGCAATGATCTGAGATAGTTAATATTTTGCTTCCATAAAGAATTTACTCCTCTGTCAATGGAATTAGACTGTATTTCACTTTCCTTCTTGGTGCTCAGAGAATAACAGAATAACCACTCCAGCAAGTACTTGGAGACTGTAAACATTAATAAAGGTTAATAAAGCATTTCAATTGCTGAAGAAAAAGTATCATATGGCTCAGTCAGATAGGAATTGAATTGTCCTGCTTTCAGGAACTAGCACTAAAACAATCTCACTAGTTGTTACAAATCAAGCTAGAAAGGTCATAGAAAACATCGTGATATCTTGATAGTGGTTATCTGAGCTCACAAAATCACCCTTTGAGATTAAGATTTAAATTGCAGGGCAGAATGTCTTCATTAAATTGTACTCCCAGAGTTGCCAATTTAGGCTTAGCTATAATAAAAAATGTAGAAAAATGACTTAAAGAATTTTCTCATATATTCAAAATTTGGTTAAGAATATGAAAATCTTGGTTAATTTGTCAAAAATCACTTACTTAAAAATTCTTTATATATTATGACTTTATATGTGCAAAGCTTGAATAATATATTCATGAAAAGTAGCTAATGAAATTAATTGTGCATACATATGATTAAAATGTACCTACAGAGAATATAATGTGTCAGGCAGAAGTATGAATGATAATTTCAGGAAAGCTGCATTTGTACTCTGGTTCCACTCTTTTCCAACAGAATTGGAAAATTAATATAATGAGAGATTGAACTTTTAATATGCTCATGAGTTTCTCACTATATAAAAATATTAATTTCATAATTTAGATTAACTCATGTGAAAGAACATTGACCAATTAGAGAAAGGTCTAGTGCCATATAAATTTAGTGTATATTTTACTGTGCAGAGATTTGATAGCCACAAAAATGAGAGCACTGCTCTTCTGAGAAGTGTCAGCCTCTTCTGATCCACATCACCATCTCTGTGCTCTCCAATCTGCACCACATATTCCACTTACCCTCTACATCTTCACTTGAATGTGCAACATACCTTTATCCATTAGGTATAGGGCTAGAATCTCCCTTTTTTCTCAAACTTTGGGAAGGTTTGAGACTGGAAAAACATGTCACAAAACTACAAAAAGGAAAACTTCAAAATCCAAACAATATATGATAATGATGTCCATTATTTCAATAGCCACAAACTGATTATTATACAGTGAGTGCATTTTAGACTTTTGTTACAATGTGTAATATAATTTCCAAAAAGGTAAGACTGTCACTGATATGGTTTGGCTGCATCCCCACCCAAATTTCATCTTAAATTGTAGTACCCATGAGTCCCAATTGTCATAGGAAGGATCCAGGGGGTAATTTAATCATGGAAGTGGTAAATCTGATGGTTTTCTAAGGGGCATTTCCCCCTTTTGCTCAGGACTTGTCTTTGCCATCCCCATGTGAAGAAAGATGTGTTTGCTTCCCCTTCTGCCATGATTGTAAGTTTCCTGAGGCCTCCTCAGCCCTGTGGAATTGTGAGTCAATTAAGCGCCTTTCCTTTATAAATTACCCAGTCTGGGGTATGTCTTTATTAGCAGCATGAGAAAGGACTAATACAGTCACATATTGATAAATGCCCTTAAGTGGCTTTCACTCAAACCCCAAATATTCAAACAATTCTCAACTTCTTCCTTCAAAACTTTCCTCCTCATTGTTCACCAATATAGCACCAAAACAGCGCCACCGGCAGTCTGGTCCCTGAACAAGAAAACGTTGCCTCCAAGTTTCCTCAGAATATTACTCCTTCCCTCGATCCTCCCTGTCCTCCTTAGGGACTCATTTTTCTTAACTCCGGGCTGGACTCCAGGCTTCTAGTCTCAGAGTTCTAGTACTTTACTGTGTATAAATAAAATTTGAAGTACATTTTTAAAACATAGATTTCTGGGCTCCATCTGCCAATTTGACTGTGATTCAGTTCATTTTGGGTGAGGCTTGGGAATCTCTTTGTTTCTTATCTTTTGAGATGCTCCCCCAGTGATTTTAACCCCCACTTTGTGAAATATTGAAATTTTTTCTTCAAAGAATAACTACATTTATCCCAAAACATTTATTTGCTTCTTTTGGCCTACAATAATTCCTTGCAGTCAGAATAAATGTCTATCTTCTCACCATGGTGCTCAAGGTTCTCTGCTGCAACTTTTGCCATATTCCCAGGCCCACCTTTGTTTCTCAATACAGATAGTGTTCTTATTTATATATTTTCATTCTGGCTAGCACCTTCTCCTCCTTCAATGCTCAGATTGGGCACTACGTTGTGATGGTTAATGCTGAGTATCAACATGATTGGATTGAAGGATACAAAGTATTGATCCTGGGTGTGTCTGTGAGGGTTTTGCCAGAGGAGATTAACATTTGAGTCAGTGGGCTAAGGAAGACAGACACATCCTTAAAGACTACAAATGAATATAGAGCAGGCAGAAAAATGTGAAGAGGTGAGACTGGCCTAGGCTCCCAGTCTACATCTTTCTCCCATGCTGGATGATTCCTGTTCTTGAACATCAGACTTCAAGTTCTTCAGTTTTGAGACTCAGACTGCCTCTTCTTGCTTCTCAAATTTGCAGAGAGTCTCTTTTGGGACCTTGTGATCATGTAAATTATATATATATATATCACTCCAAGGAGACTTCTGGCCTTTTATCAGGGTAACTGTGCACTGGGGACAGGGATGATTAGACAAATTGGAGACTACTGGACCCTGACTCTGAGCTGATGTTGATTCTAGGGGACCCAAAACATCATTGTGGTCCTCCGGTTGAAGTAGGGGCTTATGGAGGTCAGGTAATTAATGGAGTTTTAGTTCAGATCTGACTGACAGTGGGTCCAGTGGGTCCCTGGATTCATTCTGTGGTCATTTCCCCAGTGCCAGAATGCATCATTGGCATAGACATACTTAGCAGTTGGCAGAACCCCCACATTGGCTCCCTGACTGGTAGGGTGAGGGCAATTATGATGGAAAAGGCCAAATGGAAGCTGTTAGAGCTACCTCTACCTAGAAAAATCGTAAATCAAAAACAGTATCACTTTCCTGGAGGGATTGCAGAGATTAGTGCCACTATCAAGGATTTGAAAGACATAGGAGAGGTGATTCCCACCACATCCCCATTTAAATCTCCCATTTGGCCTGTGTGGAAGACAGATGGATCTTGGAGAATGACAGTGGATTATCGTTAGCTTAGCTAAGCAGTGACTCCAATTGCAGCTGCTGTACCAAATGTAGTTTCATTGCTTGAGCAAATTAACACATCTCCTGGTACCTGGTATGCAGCCATTGACTTGGCAAATGCCTTTTTCCCTATTCCTGTCCATAAAGCCCACCAGAAGCAATTTGCCTTCAGCTGGCAAGGCGAGCAATATACCTTTACTATCCTACCTCAGGGGTATATCCACTCTCTCTCTCAGGGGTATATCCGCTTCCTATCATAATCTTATTCAGAGAGACTTTGATCACTTTTTCCTTCCACAATATATCACACTAATCCACTACATTGATGACATTACGTTGATTGGATCCAGTGAACAAGAAGTAGCAAACACACTGGACTTATTGGTGAGACATTTGTGTGCCAGAAGATGGGAAGTAAATCTGACTAAAATTCAGGGACCATCTACCTAAGTAAAATTTCTAGGAGTCTCGTGGTGTGAGGCCTGGTGAGATATTCCTTCTAAGGTGAAGGATGAGTTGCTGCATTTGGACCCTCCTACAGCCAGGAAAGAGGCATAGTGCCTAGTGGGCCTACTTGGATTTTGGAGGCAACACAGTCCTCGTATGAACTTAAGAAGGCTCTGCAACAGGTCCAGACTGCTGTGCAAGCTGCTCTGGCACTTTGACCCTATGACCCAGCAGATCGAATGGTGCTTGAGGTGTCAGTGCCAGATAGGGATGCTGTTTGAAGCCTTTGTCAGTCCCCAATAGGTGAATCACAGTGGAGGTCTCTAGAATTTTGGAGCAAGGCCCTGCCATCTTCTTCAGATAACTACTCTCCTTTCGAGACAGCTCTTGGCCTGTAACTGGGCTTTGGTGGAAACTGAATGTTTGACTATGGATCATCAAGTCATCATGCAACCTGAACTGCCTATCATGAACTGGGTGCTTTCTGATCCATCTAGCCAGAAAGTGCGCTGTGCATAGAAGCATTGCATCATCAAATGGAAGTGGTATATACATGATCGGGCTTGAGCAGGTCCTGAATGGAAAAGGAAATGACATGAGAAAGTGTCTCAAATGCCCATGGTCTCCACTCCTGCCACTCTGCATTCTTTCCCCCAGTCTGCACTGATGGCATCATGGGGAGGTTCATATGACCAGTTGACAGAGGAAGAGAAAACTAGGGCCTGATTCACAGATGGTTCTGCACGATATGCAGGCACCACCGGGAAGTGGACAGATGCATCACTACAGCCCCTTTCTAGGACATCCCTGAAGGACAGCAGTGAAAGGAAATCTTCCCAGTGCACAGAATTTTGAGTAGTGCACCTGGTTATGCACTTCACATGGAAGGAGAAATGACCAGATGTACGATTATATACTGATTCATGGGCTGTAGCCAATGGTTTGACTGAATGGTCAGGGAGTTGGAAGAAGCATGATTGGAAAATTAATGACAAAGAAATTTGGGGAAGAGGTATGTGGATGGAACTCTCTGAATGGTCAAAAACTGTGAAGATATTTATATCCCATATGAGTGCTCACCAACAGGTGACCTCAGCAGAGGCAGATTTTAATAATCGAGTGGATAGGATGACCCATTCTGTGAACACCATTCAGCCTCTTTCCCCAGCCACACCTGTCATCACCCAATGGACCCATGAATAAAGTGGCCATGGTGGCAGGGATGGAGGTTATGCATGGGCTCAGCAACATGGACTTCCACTCACCAAGGCTGACCTGGCTACGGCCACTGCTGAGTAGCAGAGACCAACACTGAGCCCTTGATATGGCATAATTCCTCGGGGTGATCAGCAAGCTACCTGGTGGCAGGTTGATTAGGTTGGACTTATTTCATCATGGAAAGGGCAGAGGTTTGTCCTCTCTGGAACAGACACTCTGGATATGGGTTTGCCTATCCTGCACGCAATGCTTCTGCCAAGACTACCATCCATGGACTCATGGAATGCTTTATCCACTGTCATGGTATTCCACACAGCATTGTCTCTGACCAAGGCACTCACTTTATGGCTAAAAAGTGCAGCAGTGGGCTCATGCTCATGGAATTCATTGGTTTTGCCATGTTTCACCTCATCCTGAAGCAGCCAGATTGATAGAACAGCAGAATGGCCTTTTGAAGTCACAATTACAATGCTAACTAGGTGACAATACCTTGCAGAGCTGGAGCAAAGTTCTACAGAAGGCCACGTATGCTCTGAATCAGCATCCAATATATGGTACTCTTTCTCCCATAGCCAGGAATCATGGGTCCAGGATTCAAGGGGTGAGAGTGGGAGTGGAACCACTCACCATCACCCCTAGTGATCCACTAACAAAATTTTTGCTTCCTGTTCCTGGAACATTGTGTTCTGCTGGCCTAGAAGTCTTAGGTCCAGAGTGAGGAACGCAGCCACCAGGGGACACAACAGTGATTCCATTAAACTGAAAGTTAAGATTGCCCCCTGGACACCTTGGGTTCCTCCTACCTTTAAGTCAACAGGCTAAGAAGGGAGTTACAGTGTTGGTTGGGGCGACTGATACGGACTATCACGATGAAATCAGTCTACTACTCCACAGTGGAGGTAAGGAAGAGTATGCACGGAGTACAGGAGATCCATTAGGGCATCTCTTAGTATTACCATGCCCTGTGATTAAGGTCAATGAGAAACTACAACAGCCTAATCCAGGCAGGACTACAAATGGCCCAGACCCCTAAGGAATGAAGGTTTGGATCACTCCACCAGGAAAGAAAAAAATCACAACCTGCTGAGGTGCTTGCTGAAGGCAATGGAATACAGAATGGGTAGTAGAAGAAGGTAGTCATCAATACCAACTATGACCACATGACCAGCTGCAGAAATGAGGACTGTAACTGTCATGAGAATTTGCTCCTTCTTTTGTTAATAACGTGTTTGTGCATGTATACACTTGTACTAAGAAAATATCTTCATTTTAGTTATTTTTCTGATATGTGACTTAAGATTTATTGACTTCATATCAGCATTTAAGTACTGTTAACTTTATGTGATAGGATTTGGGTTGGGTATTGGTGTGTTTCTGGTTGTATGAAGGATAGTTGTAGGTGTATGTAAGGATTATGTTAGGTGTAATTATGACCTTGTTATTGTCTTTATTTGAAGATTATGTATGATCTCACGAGATATGTATAGGTTCAAGTTGACAAGGGGTGGACTTGTGATGGTTAATACCAAGTGTCAGCTTGATTGAATTGAAGGATACAGAGTATTGATCCTGGGTGTGTCTGTGAGAGTGTTGCCAAAGGAGATTAACATTTGAGTCCATGGCCTGAGGAAGGCAGACCCACCCTTAATCTGGTGGGCACCATCTAATCAGCTGATAGAGAATATAAAGCAGGCAGAAAAACATGAAAAGATGAGACTGGCCTAGCCTCCCAGCCTACATCTTTCTCCCATGCTGGATGCTTCCTGCCCTCAAACATTGGACTCCAAGTTGTTCAGTTTTGAAACATGGCTCTCCTTGTTCCACAAGCTTGCAGGCAGCATATTGTGGGACCTTGTGATTGGGTAAGTTAATAATAAACTCCTATACATATTTTATATTATATATAAAATATATA
>NW_012115489.1:5522593-5528143 GCF_000951035.1 Colobus angolensis palliatus | reverse complement strand
ATACACATATCCTATTGGTTCTGTTTCTTTGGAGAACCCTGACTAACTAATACAGATGTATAATCTAAACCTTGGCTATATATTATATATATATAATTAATCATGTCCCTTTAGAGAACAGTGATTAATACGTACCTCCACCAGGGTATATTTCCTCATTAGTCTCATTTGGGTTAGGTGCCTTTCTTCTCATAGCATCTGGTGCATGCTTCTACTGATCTTGAAATATCTAATCTGTTTAAGTCTTTGGCTTCTACCCTAGCCTATGAGATCTTGGTCATTAGAGGCTCTTTCTTGGATGTTTAAGTCAATGGCATCTAGCACAGGGCCTGGCAGGTACTCGGCACTCACTAAATCAAGTGAAATTGAAAACAATTAGTTTGTAAGTTGGGTCCTCTTGCCTTCTACCTTTGTGCAGTAGAGAACTTTAGGCAAAGGTATACAGGCCATACTTTAGTTGAGGTAGACTAGACCATGCCAAAGTAACTCCCAAATTTCAATGGCTTATCGCAATAAAAGTTTATTTTTTGTTCATATTACACAAATATGAGGGCTTTGCCACCCAAAACCCAGACAGACAGATGCTTGGACATCTCAATATGAAGTATCAAGACTCCTTAGAGAGCTTCTCTTGAATGTTTTAGTAAAATAAGACCAATTCCACTTTTATACCATAATTCATAAACCGGAACTTATCACACACACTGCTTAACCTCTTAAAGGCGGAAAGTGAGGAGAAGCACATGAATATTTGACAAAGGGTAAATTTCTCTACCAACAGGACCTTGTGTGTGGAATTTAAATTTCTCTGAAGTTGATCCCACAAATCTATCTGAAGCCATCATTCTTGAGACCGAATGACTATTTTGTTTGTGTACAAGGCGTAGTAAGTTGAAAACTTGGCAATCAACTAATCAGAACAGACTCAATTAGAAACTCTTTTAATATATTTTATCTACAAAGGATGATCAGATAAGTAAACAAAATAGTGTAAATATTAATTTTTCTGGTTATTTTTCATTCATTTAAAACTGATTGGATTAATAAAATCTGTCACTTTTTAATCAGTTCAACATCCTTTCTTTTTGGTTCAAATTAATTTGGATCATCCTAGTTGTGTGTGTGTGTGTTTATTTGTATATCTTCATTCAGTGGCGTATATGCCAAGCACATTCATTCTGTCCATAAGAGGACCTTGGTGTTCTTACAAATGTACTTGGCCTTGCTAATTCCTATGTGTAGTATGCTGGAAAAGGCCAATAGAAATAATGGCAATTTTCTACAGACTTGGCATACATTTCCTCAAAATGCTTGATTATTTGTTATCTCTTGTAACACATATTCAGTAGTTTAACTTTATAGGTGTTTTGGTAGGTTGGGCTCTTTAGTTATCAAAACTGATTTTAAATAAAATATACTTAACTGCTTCCTTGTTAAAATATAACAATTCCTGGGAGCTGAGGCAGGTGCAATCATCCTGTTTCAGATTTCACTCACATCTTACTGATTAAGTGACTGGTCAATACAAGCACAATGTACTAAGTTTCAAAGAATGATGCAAACTGAAAGTGGCAGTTGCCAAAGACTTTGATAAATATTGTTTCTGTTGCTTAGTTATTCACTGGTTGTAATTCACATAAATTTTGTCAATTGGTAGCAGCAATAATTTAAAAATAAAAGAGTAGTTTGGAACAGTGTTAACTTTAACTTCATGAACAATTTACTGTCATAATTGAAATGGGCCAAGTGTTTATTTTGAGCTAAAAATGAGATTAATATTATAGAGGTTAATGGTACTGATTGCAGTATGTGTCCAATTCTCCTTGAATGAAGTGATTATTCATAATCCACTTCAAATAATGAAGGAAATTGAAGAATGGCCCATTAAGAGTACTTGCCTAAGCACTACCAGCAATCTAAAATTGGAAAAATATAGAGTATAAATTTGAAACTGTTACCAGTGGCTGAAATTCAAGTTACCCCTAGTTACTGGTTGCCTATTCGTATGAGTCCATAGCACTCCTTGCCTCCTCAGAAGCAATAATTTGACTAAGGGGCATAAAGCAGATAAAGAGACAGAGTCAAGTTTCAGAACAGGAGTGGAAGTTTACCAAAAAGTCGATAGAACAGGAAAGAAAGGACAGAACCTTTGGAAGAGATCCAACTGGGCACCTGAAGGCCAAAGAGAGAAAAGAGCCCCTTTCACCCTGATTCTGGGACTTTACAGGATGGCCCCTTTTCCATGATACTTCCCCTAGTGTGGGATTTCCGCATGCGCAGTGCTTCCCTTACCTTTTGGAATTGATCATGCGCGGTGTGTTTAGGGAATGACGCACATGCCCATCTGATACTTTTTTTCCTTTTTCCAGTGGAACGTGCCCCGGAATGTCATACTTCGCCATTTTGTCTATTAACATGCATGCCCAAGAAGCTGCTTCTCCCTGGGGTCTGCTTTCAGCTAACACTTTTAATGTTAACAGGTATGGACCATCAGGAGATTGCCTCTCCCTGGCTTCTCAATTATCATTTTTAGAGAGTCAATGTGATCATTGCTGAACCATCACTGGACATTTCTAGTGGGTAGGGGAAGAGCCCTCTTCTGCCCTGCTCATGCCTAACTACCTGTAACAAAATGATACTCTCTAAGAATAAGAACTCTCTTAAGAAAACAAAATGCGGTTGTATTGCCCCTTGTAGTGATTCTATCTGGACTGTTTTATTAATCTTTCCTTTTGTATTTTGAAAAAAAGAAGGGAAAATTTTAAGATCTAGAGTTAACATAAAGAGAAATCTGAGGCTTTTTTGTGACAATCTGGTAAATCAGTCTCTAAGGCAGGAAGAAAATCTTGAACTTTTTTTTTTTTTTTTTTTTTTTGAGACGGAGTCTCCCTCTGTCGCCCAGGCTGGAGTGCAGTGGCCGGATCTCAGCTCACTGCAAGCTCCGCCTCCCAGGTTCACACCGTTCTCCTGGCTCAGCCTCCCGAGTAGCTGGGACTACAGGCGCCCACCACCTCGTCTGGCTAGTTTTTTGTATTTTTTAGTAGAGACGGGGTTTCACCAGGTTAGCCAGGATGGTCTCGATCTCCTGACCCCGTGATCCACCCGTCTCGGCCTCCCAAAGTGCTGGGATTACAGGAAAATCTTGAACTTTTATTCTTAATTTACAGGTACACAGATCAGTGTTTTCTAATTCCATTCCAATGTTTCCATTTCCAAAATTTCCAAAATGTAAATTTTTCACAAAGAGAAAGCTCTGTGATCAAGTAATTATAAATCATTTTGCATCTTCTATTTATAGAGACATAATGTATATTTTTGTATTCAAGAAAAATTAAAGAGTTCCTTTTAGAGAAGAATTGCATTTAATTTTTTTTAATCCATCAAACACACCCATTTTCTTTTTTTGTTTCAGTTACATCTATGAACACTTCCCAGAGCACATCTTTTAAATCATGTTCTGCTGTAATAAGTGGGAAATGAGAATTACCAGCTGATCTTTTCTCCATTTGCCTGTTGTCCTTATAGGTAAGAAGTATTTAGTCATGGATCAGCTGCTGTATGTTGTGATTTAAATGTGGAAATAGAATCACTCTACTCTTAGCTTTCATCACCCTTCCATCACTCTGTATAACTTAATTTGTTTAAAATTCATTTTACTGCTGTATTTTTTGAACTGACACATGGAAGTGTTCCAGCCTATGCCTAATGTTCAAATAGCAGGGTAGGGATATTACCCTGAGGAGGACAATTACCATATTGTCCTCAATATGAATGAGAACCTGATTTCATAAACACTACCTGCCTGCTTTCCATTTGTTGAAAATGCAATGATTAGAATAATGTTCTTTCACAAAAATCCTTTTGGATACATAGGAAGTATGATTAGAGTCAGCTATTATATTTAGAGCAGTAGTTTCAAAAGAGATATACTAGGACTCAAATATTCATTAATGTAGTTGGAGGGCCATATGTCTTTTGATACATTCCTACTTTTTAACTATGATTTTGGTGTGGCTTTTAGGAAATAAAACTTAGTTACTCTTAATGTATATGCCCACATCCTACATTAATATAAGTGGGCCGATTTGATCTTTAAGAGGAGGACTAGTATGTCCTAAAGGGAACTAAACTTACACCCATCTCTAACTCTTTAGAAAAAAAAAAAATTAAGACAAAGACAAAGGTCATTTTGTATACAAAACATGCTATCTGTAAACCTGCCTCCCCGAAGGATTCTGAGTATTATTTAAGCATAACTAGGAAAAAGATCAGGGTGTTTTTCACTTGCAATAGTCGTTCTCTTTCTTTACACGCAACAAAATCCACATAATTATGACTGTATATATTAGTATGCACACATCCTTAAAGACAAGCAACATGACTACTATTTTAGACCCTGTAAATATGCTTGCGTATTGGAGATCTGCCAAAAGTGAAGTTGGAACCAAGACTTTATAACTTAAGTCCACTAGAAGAAAGATTTTTTTCTTTTGTTTCTAAGAAGAAAGATCCAAAAAAAATTCGCCAGAGTTTTCACCAGAGGAAAAGTTTTACCAATTACCTGGGTCACCAGTTTCAGAGTTAGCATATCCATCAAACTTTCATGGTCAAGAAAGAGAATGAACCAAAAAATTCTTGCTATTTTGGTGCAGTAAAGAAGGAAATTTATATTTTTTTCTATTCTAAAAATTGACTTAGGATTTTGTAATAGAGTATGGGATCTTTCTTATCCTGTTTCCCAACATCTGCACATTTGAGATTTCTATTCAATGCCTATTGCAGGATTTTCTAGATCACCAAATGCACTGTTGGCTACCATTGTATATAAAATAGCTGAGTCAAACATCATAGTAGTAGGTATGCTTCATAATAGTGTATTTGATGTTATCCAACCATGACGTGGAACTGCATCTTAAATAATTGAAACTTGGATAAGCATTTGACAGAAATTTATTCAAGGTTCTTGATTTAGAGTATTACTTAGATGACCAACTTTCTGTATTTCCATTTCCTTGTTTACTTAATTTATTAATCACTTATTTATTCTGATATGCATCCAACAATCCTAAAGATCCAAAGGAGATAACACCTCTGACCTCCAGTAGCTTCTGGCCCAGTGAGGAACAGAGAGATCTTGGTTACTGTACTATGTTAAAAGTGCTATGACTATGGAAAGCACAAAGTTCCCAGGAGTTATGCTCAGCAGCTAACAAAACTTAGGCTGGACGGTACAGAAAAGACTTCTCAGGATAGGTGAAGATGATCTCAAGCAAGCTGGGAGGAGTGGTTGTGAGAGAAAGGTGAAAGGGAGAGAAGCAAGTTGGGAGAAAGGCAGAATGGTTAGGAGGGTGCTGCAGGAGTCTAGGAGATCAATGAGTATGGACTGACTGGAGGAGGGGCAGAAAGGTGGGATTCCATTGAGAAGTCTTTGGTCACTGGGACATGAAATGGGAGGTTGAGAGCAAGATGGCCGAATAGGAACAGCTGCAGTCTCCAACTCCCAGCGCGAAGGACACAGAAGACCGGTGATTTCTGCATTTTGAACTGAGG
>NW_012115489.1:5419672-5517123 GCF_000951035.1 Colobus angolensis palliatus | reverse complement strand
GCAGCACACCAACATGGCCCAAGTATACATATGTAACAAACCTGCACGTTATGCACATGTACCCTAGAACTTAAAGTATAATAAAAAAAAAAGAAATGGGAGGTTGAATAATCTAGAAGGTTGCAAGGTGACTGTCAGGTTTCCAATATAGACTTCTGAGTAGCATGGACAGAACACGACTCCAAACTCTATTGAAAGCATTCCTTCATTTTGGCTCCCAAAAATAGACCCAAGAATGCTGAGCTCAGTCAGGGCTCTAAGTTCCTTAGAGAGTCCTACTTACAATGAATTAAACAAATTCAATATATACACAATGAATTAAACAAATTCAGTCTATACAGTGATACAATTCTGTATCTGTTTAAAAACGACACAGGGAGATGGGGCATAGAGATAGTACAAAGTTAATGTATCTAAGGTGATGGTGAAACAAAGTTAATTTTTAAATTTAGCTAATTATAGAAAGCCCAGAAAAAACAACGTCTTTTCTTGCCTTGAAGTTTATAATTCCTGTTGCAAAAAATATGGTTGATGGAATGATTTGCATAACATTAAAATCCTGATTGAAGTTTTTCTATCTGGGCTTACCTAGAACACCAGGAATAAAGAATTTCGTAATTTGCTAATCTTTGCCAGAGGAGACTTCAGTTTTCACTGAGACTATAAAGGGTTAAAGTTAGAATTGTCAGCAACCAACAGAACATCTAAGATCAGTACATCTCACTAGGGAATTGCTTGGTCTATTCTGGGTAGATTTTAAGCCAAGATTTGGTAAAATTCCTTCTCTGAATGCATTTGTCAAAGCAGCAGGATGCATGAAAGATCACTGAGTTTATTTTTAAATGACAGAGGAAGGCTCCCCCATCTTTTATCTCATTTGAGTTTGTCTTTGTCTCCAAAATGGACTTCAATGTCACATTCAGTGTCATATTCAGTGTCACATTCATAGAAAACTACAGAGCAGTAAACTCTAGCCAGAAGTTATAAAAAGTATAAGGACTACATGGAAATCTAACTGAAGAAGCTGAAGACAAAATCATGGGGTATATGTAAAAATAAGGTGAAGCTGGCAAAAATAACATAGCAAAAGAGAAAATCCAGCATTCTTCAATGTGTGCTTATTTTATGCTGTCTTTCTAAAGGGCAGCTAATTAAAAACTGACTCTTATCCAACTATATATGAGACAGGTGGTTTGCCTTTGGTAACTTACCAAGTCACAAAGCAAGACGTTGGTGATGATGGGCACAGACAGTTTTAAGCCCCGTAGCAAGGTTCTATCCTCTAAACTATCATTAATACTGCTTTAAACAGTGATACATAGCAGTTTGACATGATTAGTTATCTGGCATAGGTAGTTATCTTGTGTATTTTCTTAACTGGTAAATAAGTTTCCCAATCCCCAAAGCTTTATCTTTTAATGTATTGATACTGATTTATGCCAATTTTATTATTATTATTATTATTATTATTATTATGAGATGGAGTCTGGTTCTGTCGCCCAGGCTGGAGTGCAGTGGCGTGATCTCGGCTCACTGTAAGCTCCACCTCCCAGGTTCACGCCATTCTCCTGCCTCAGCCTCCCGACTAGCTGGGACTACCAACACCCACCATCATGCCCAGCTAATTTTTCTATTTTTAGTAGAGACGGGGTTTCACCGTGTTAGCCAGGATGGTGTCGATTTCCTAACCTTGTGATCTGCCCGCCTCGGCCTCCCAAAGTGCCAGGATTACAGGCGTGAGCCACCGCGCCCAGCCAATTTATGCCATTTTATTTTTAATACCTGTTTATTGGTGAACCCAAATGAAAAATTTTTAAACTTATAACCTTGAGAATTATCAATCCAGCATGTCTGATTTTCGCAAATAGGGAAACTGACATTCATAAAAACAAAGGAATTTTCGACAATCGCATTGCAAATATAGACTCTCTGCCACTAGACTATAGGACTTCTGCCACCTAGAGCTTGACTTTTCCCAGAATTCCTGTTTCTCCCCGTTATTTGGTGCAAGAAGCCTATTCCCTGCAGCTCTGATGAAACACTGCCAGTAAAATATTTCATTGAAACCACTAGAGTTTTTGCTTTGTTTGGCCTTTGCATTGTTTCTAGTGACCCCAACATGTTCAAAGTCAGACTGACTTTGTGGCCACTTTTTTCTTCTTAAATTCCATTATAGCACCTACATTCCATGAAGAGCATTGCAAATGCTTATATAACCCACATCTCTAATAAAGCCACACATGGTTCCCTGGTCTCTATTTCTCAATAAGTATGTAACATTTATCATCAATAAATTGCAATGTGGTGGTCCCTCGCCAAAAGGCTAAAAAGGAGGTAAAAGTGAGAGGTCCGAAGAAGGCCATATAAAAGGCCATGTGCATACATCTTAGTCTGGCATTCCAGGCTCTTCATAACCTGTTCCTGCTCAGTTAATCCACGTTTACCTTATGTCAGGTAAAAGGAACACTTTGCTCCTAGGAGAACAAGTATTTTTAATGTTTTTTTCAGGTCAACTCAGATCCACTTTCTAGTAGCCTTGCACCCCACCACTGCTTCATCCAATTTGGATACAATCATGAATATTCTTATTGCTTCCACTTCCCTCTCTGAATCTAATAATTTATATATAATCTCACCTTGTTCACCTGCTTTCTTTACTCACCCATCCACATCTCTCTCTTTTATCTCTGAACTTCTTAAATACTTTTTTTTGCAGTACCACATGATGAGTCTTAGAACATATTTTACTTGACATTCGACTCTGTTTACATAAATTCTTACATATGTGTTCTATTCTGCAACTGGCTTCTAAGGTCTTGGAAAACAAGTTGGTGTTTGTGCAATTTAGTTTCTCCTTAAGGCTGTGCATACATGGTTCTATTTTGTTGGACACATGGTAGGATTGCACTTTCTCAGTTTTCTTTTTAAATCAGGCACAGCTTTATGACTTGCTTTAGACAATAAAATGTAACAGAAGTGATATATACATATATCATTTAAAGGCATAAGCTTTCAGAGCTAATTTATGGATCACTTCATTCCCATCTCCTGCCATGAGATACAAGCATTAAGATAGAGCCTCTATCAGCTTGGTTCCTTGAATGACTACAATGGTAGACTTTACTGTCAATCTGTAATGCATATATGTACTCTCAGTGAGAAATCACTAGTAAGATTTGATATACTAGTAAGATTTGGGTATTCTTTGTTTCTGTAACATAACCTATAACGTCCTGCTGAGTTAAGCATCCTAGATAAATGTTGTACCTGCAGTGGATGGCCAGTAAATACTTGCGAAAAGTTAACAGAATTAACTAGACACTAAAACTTATAATTCATTTTGGAAAAGCCCCAGTGATAACTAGTAAACATAATCTGGAATACCAGTGAGAAAGTAAAAACAGCGAAAAGATGATTTTTGTGCTGATTTACCCAAAATGAAACTTAACAATTTCCTTTAACTCTGATTGACCTTTGAAGTACTGTGAAAGTCCCGGAACAGCCTGAAGTTGCAAATATTTGATAGCTCAGTTACTGGAATATTCATTTCTAAGGCCAGTTTAGAAATGGGGAGGCGGTAAGACAGGAAAAGCTGAAAAAAATGGATGTTTTATAAAATAAGCAAATTGTGGAAGTAAGCAAATAGAACAGGGATTTTTAAAAATTATTGATATTACTTTGAGCCAGTCTGAGATGCATTTATATATTGCAGTTATATGTATTATCTTCATTTAATATATATACATGTTATATGCAGAAACATGTCAAAAAGCACAGGAGGCAGGCTGTCATGTGTTTTTTCAGAAAGAAGAGTAGACAAAGCAAACTGTAATGACTTGGTTATTTACATAACTCACATAAAAACTATAAGTAGCACTATCATGACAAGATTTGCCCTACTCACAGTCATTTGCATTTTGCATGTCATTTTCAAATAAACTTTATATATGTATATAAGTGTGAATCATGGTGAAATTTCTTAAAAATAACATAAAACATTGCAATATCCATTTAGTTATCTGTACTTTCATTATATAATTCATACACTATTATTCTACAAACATTAATTGCCAACTCAACTCTAGTCTATGCAGTGCTCCAAAACAGAGCTGCTCAAATTTTAAGGTGTATATTATCATGAGGGGATTTTATTAAAATGCAGATTCAGACCCACTGGGACAGGGACTGAGATCCTGCATTTCTTACAAACTCCAAAGTGATGTGGATGATGCTGGTGTGGAGCACACTTTGAGGTACAAGTTTCTAAACATAGTTTGTCATGTTGCAAATGGCCTGCCTCAAAACTAATCCTCCTCTTAGCCCTCTGAGAGGTCACAGCTCACTGTAGCCAGTAGTCATTGCTGAGTACCCTGCTCAGTGACTCCTCAGAGGTGCATCCCATGGTCATTTCATAAAGACTGAATGAGCAGTAGCATCCAGCACTCATTAATTTTTTCCGCTTACTGAGTATGGCCAAGGACAAAATCTACCATGTGGATTTCCATTGCCAAACTCTTCTCTACTCATGAAGATAAGACCCATTGAAATGATAAAGAATATGTGTTTCTGGGAGCCATGTTGAAAAATGTGCAGCTCAACCTGAGGCCTATCAAGGAAAGGGAAGCAAAATAAGTAGGTGAGGCTTCCTGAAGAGTAGAGCACCAAGTGGCCCCGTTGAATGTCTGTCTTCACATATATCTGCTGCTTATGTTCATTTGAGGCATATATGGCCTTGCCAGTAGCATCCTGGCTAGCTTAGGAGGATGATGATGCATAAAAGTTTTGTAAACTAGAGCTTCTTCATTGTTCTGAAACACTGGAAATGAAAAAATTTGAATCTTAAGTACATTTGCATTATACCAAGAAATTCCCACACTATGTCTATCCATGAAGATAAGAAATATCTGTTAGTTACTATGAATATATTCCTCTGTTGATAATTTTTTAGCATCTATTTTTGGGAAAGTTTCTCATTGATATTATCAAGAATATAAAGATAAATCATTAAAAAGTCATCAGAAATTTTTCAGCTATTTCAAGCACAAAGTCTAATATAAGAAACTATGTTTGGGACAGCCAGCTCATATTTTATGTTAAAAGTTTATAAGGATTGTATTTTAAAACTTCATATAAGCTTAATATTTAATGTGAAAACTAGTCTTTTTATTCTATTTTCTTAAAATTACATAATATAATAAATATAATTTTATCAGTTAAGTCCCAAATAAATGCACTAAATCTCCAATTTACCCCAAAGTGCCAAATAAATATTATAATTCATATGTTTTTTGTGATATATGAAAGCTAGAAAAGCAATATTCTTGGTACTATAGCAGTAAATGAGACAAAGTCCCTGTTCTCATGTAGCTCTCATTCTCATAGGAGAGAAAGAAAATAGTAAATTAATTTATAAATATGTAAAATATCAGGGAGAGTTGCACTTTCCAGAGAAACGTAAAATGAGTTGTTCTATTAAGCAGTAACAGTGTGGCTTCCTTCAATTGGTGATCATGAAGGCTTCTGTTAGGAGGTAACATTTCAGTTGAGCTCTGAAGGCCAAGGAGAAGCCAGTTATGCAGTATTGAGGGTGTAGGTATTACAACAGAAGAAATAGCCAATGCAACAACCTTCTGGCTGGAAGTATTTAGCTTGTAGCAGGAAAAGAAAGGCCAGTGTGGGTAATTACAACATTGTAGGCAGAGGGATATGGTCAGAGATGATCTTGAGAAGATCCTCACAGGTCAGATTATGTGGGATCACAGTAAGAAATTAATTCTGGGCATTAAGAGAAGCTGTTGATGGCTTTAACTGGGAATGTGGCAGCATAGAGCTAGTGTTAAATTCAAGGCCTCTGGAGCCAGCCTACCTGGGTTCAGATCCCAGCTCTGCTGTTTTCTAGCTATGTGTTACGGAAAAGCTATTTAACTTCTCTGCGCCTCAATTTCCTCCTTGTAAAATGTACGTGACAATAGCATCTGCCTCACAGGGTTGTAAGAATTAGACAAGTTAAAATTTGTAGAGCACACAGAATGGAGTTTGGCAGGTAGAGAGGCTACAAAAGGGTATGTTTAGTTAGGAACACAGATAGTCTGAAGTTTGTTTGTAAAAGATTATTCTGTTTTTACTGTCAACAATGGATTATAGAAGTACAGGGAAATAATCAAGGCTACAAATTGGAGACTACTCAATAGAAGTTGGCTTGGACTAGGATGGAATTTGGGGTAAATAGAAACAAATATTTATAATTACATTTCAGTAATAAGGAGGTTATAGGACATCAAGTTAGAAAGAAAATTTTAAACATATAGTTAATATTATTGAGACCTGCACATATTGCCCAGGTCCAGGTGAGTAAAAGTAAATTTAATCATAAGAAGGTTTAATATTTTGCTTCTCTAACAACTTTTGAAGGCTTCCATTTGGTAAGTCTGTGTTCTCTGAGGACTTTCAGAGCACACCTCTTTACACCTTTTCCCATCAAGCATTTGCCAACATATTAACAGAAGATTATCTGGTGATTATCGGCTTTGCTGATGCCCAGGTGTTCTTCCTTAGCTTGATGCCCACTTGTGAATTCTTCCAGCTCTCACTGACTTCTATAGCTTGTCCCTTCAGGATTAATCCTCCCTTTCTAGAATCAAAGTCAAGATATGTTACAGTCTGTCTACATCTTATAAATAATCAAATTTCCTTCTTCTGGGACCTGAGAAAGGCTATATTTCCCAGCTTTTGATGCAGTTAGGTTGGGTTAAGGAGATGCAAGCTGGCTAGTGGTTGTATTAGTTCATTCTCACACTGCTAGAAAGAACTACCTGAGACTGGGTAATTTATAAAGAAAAGAGGTTAATTGAATTAGAATCACAGGTTATACAGGAAACATCGTTGGCGAGGCCTCAGGAAACTTACAATCATGGCAGAAGGATGAAGGGGAAGCAAGTCCCTCTTCCCATGGTGGTGGGAGAGTCAGGGGCATGCAGATCATGTGAGAATTTTGCCTTGAGACAACACTAGGGGGATGGTGCTAAAACCTCAGAAACTGCCTCCATGGTCCAATTACCTCCCACCAGGCCCCACCTCTAATACTTGGGATTCCAATTCAACATGATATTTCAGTAGGGACACAGAGCCGAACCATATTAGTGGTAGGTGAATGAAAGTGATAAATACGACCTCCAGCCCACGACTTCGAATCTCCTTGGAGTCCTGCAGTTTGATCTCTCTTCCCTCACATGGCCGGGGCCACACTATGAGAGTAACCTGGAATTCTGAGGTGTCATGGGAGAAGAACCACACTAGATCATAGCATAATCTATATTAAACTGTAAAGTGAGTGGGAAATAAACAGTTTCTTGTGTTGAACAACTAAGATTTTGAAATTGCTTGCTATAACTATTATAATTAATTATACAAGTTAAGACTATCAGATGATTCCAGCAAGAAACAAGACTCACTTGATAAAAATTTTGTTCATCAAGTTTTTTAAAAATTAGGATATAGGTAGCTTATTGGTGAAGGACTATATATCACATATTTTTCAGTGCAACTTCTCAATTTTTTTTTTCAAAAAAATTAATAAAATTACTGCAGGTAATAATATAAAGTTTTGTGCAAGATGCTTTGGGAGGTACCAAAAGGAAAGTTTTCACCTTTGATAAATCTACAGTTTGGTTTAGGAGACAAGAAATAGAAACAACAACAACACAAAAGTCATTGCAGCCAAATAAAAGATGGGGTTAATGGCCGGGCGCAGTGGCTCACACTTGTTATCCCAGCACTTTGGGAGGCCAAGGTGGGTGGATCATCTGAGGTCAGGAGCTCGAGACCAACCTGGCCAACATGGTGAAACCCCGTCTCTACTAAAAATCAAAAAAAAAAAAAATAGCCGGGCGTGGTGGCACGTGCCTGTAGTCCCAGCTACTCTGGAGGCTGAGGCAGGAGAATTGCTTGAACCTGGGAGGTGGAGGTTGCAGTGAGCCAAAATCATGCCACTGTTCACCAGTCTGGGTGACACAGCGAATCTCTGCTCTTCCCCCAAAAAAGATAGGGCTAACTATAAAATAGGAAGTGTAACTATTGGGGTTAACTACAAAATAAGTATAACTGCTGAGTGCTATGGTTACAGAGAAAGAGATGCGAGGTTGTGGGTGGAAGTCTAATGAGAACATTTAACTTTTCACAATGCCTGCAGAGAAAAATTAGGGAGGTAAACTACAAGAAAAGCCAAGTGATCAATATAAAGTTAGATAGCAAGGGGGAACGGTGTTCAGTAAAAACGAACTCCCATCAGAAATTAGGAAACTTACATTCTTTTTACTTATTTTTCAGAAAACCTTTGCTTCTAAGTAAATGAAATCTGTATTAAAGCATGCACGCAAAATACACTGCTTCCTTCTTATTACAACATCAATGTATTGCCTGTATTAGTCCACAGGTACTCATTTCTGTCCCTAAAATTTCTTTGTATAATGTCATTGGATTAGACTCAAGAATTGAAATATTAGATGAGTTTTAACACACACATACACGCGCACACAATTTACTATACATTTTTAAACGTATGTAGTAGTTGCTTTATATTTTCTAGCAACAGCTTTTAAAACTTAATTTTAAAAAGGTATTATCTTCTCTGGAGAATTATATCTAAGGCAATGATTTCTTCAGAGAGTTCCTTTAGGTGGAGCTCTTTTTTTCTCATTCTGACAACATACAAGTATTATTTATTTATTTTACCCCAAAGGAGATAGCTCAAGATTAACAAATCTCAAAGTGCTGAGTGCCTAATATAATGACTTTCCAAAATGACTTGCCTTCAAGTTTTAACAGTTCCTGGTCACACATTTGCTTCTGCAATCATACATATAGACAACTTGAATAGGTAAGCAGCCCTTCCACAATCAAAATGTGTTATTCATACAAAAACCTATTATACCTCTTCCCTTAAGGATTTCCTAAGTAATTCCTTACAAAAAATATATTTATTTCATGTCAGTTTGACAGGTCCTTTTAAAAAAGTTTTGAAATACTCCTTACCAAAAAATAGAGTGCTGTAGTACATAATAACTGAGATCTATCTATATAAAAGGAAAGTGTTTAGGCACATGTGTCATCTGGAAAATGGTAGAAAATGCTAAAATATGTAGACTACATAGAATAAGTTAGACAAAACAATCTGGCCTCCGATTTGAATAAAAATCAATCTATTTCCTGCAATCACTCAAGAAAAATCTCACAGGGGATAATGCACGGTCAAAAAAATTTTTAAATCCTCCTTTTCATTTCTCTCAACACATAAAGCAACTTTTCTCAAAATTACTTTCCTTCCTTGCTGCATTACAAAATGCAGAACACACCAATTCTCGCCAAATTCTATGTCTCAGGCACTGTTATCTCATTTTAGTACCCTGTTCTTATGAATATCAATTTATTTTCTCCCATCAGGCCCCTGCTAGTTCTTTCCAGACTAGGCCTAGCTCATTGATCTGATTCTTATCCCCACCAATTACCCTGCTCTACAGAACAGACCCATGAGTCAAGATACAGTCTACAGGGGCTGACAGTTGACTGGGAGAGGGTTAAATCACAGACATGAAGATTAATTTGGGACAACTTTCGTACTTTCATTTCAGAACATGTATAAAACCTTAATGTAATATATAGAAAAATCCCTTGAAAAGAATATAATGGCTTTGGTTATATACCTGAGTCTAATATTTATTAGAACAAGTGGCAATAGCAAAATGTATACTATATATTTATGTAGTGTGTGTGTATGCATACACATATATATCTGTGGTATATGTATATACTACTATGTGTGTGTGTATATATGTATATGTGTATATACACACACACATATAAAATAGCAAAATGTATTGAACTGTGCTTGTCCATTATGATCACTATCCTGAACTTTTATATAGCTTTCCCTGACACTATTCTATGTCTGAGACCATGGGGAGTCAAGTCAATAAATAAATACAAATATAAATAAACATGTGCTTGTACATAAATACAAATAAACTCCAATTCTATATTGTCTTTCAATTAGTTCCTCTTTGCATAAAAACATCTTTTCAATAAATGTAATTATAACTTTTTAAAAGCAATGTAAATTGAGAAAATAATTTTCATCCTGTTCTAAAATATATTATTTTCTAAAAAGGTGATCAATCTCTATGATTTTTTCCATCATAGTTGAATATGTTTAAACATTTTCACATGAACTTTCATTTTGGACTCAAATGAAATATAATAAATGTTTAATCATCACTTAACCTTACTTTTTTCCTGTATCAAAATAAGTTATTTTTGAAAAGTAAAAATATCTTACATATTCATGAATGTTTGCATTTTCATTTAAGTGGAGTAGAGGTAAATTATGTACTTCCGGGGAACTAAGTTTAGTCATAATGATTTTTGTTAGAGATTCTGATTACTTTGGACAAGAAATAGGGAAGGAATGACAGAATGAATACTTGATGAGAATTCAGGAGGCCTGTGTTCTATTCTTACCTGGTATAATAGAATATATCTTACTTGTAAAATTTCAGAGTTGCAATTAGCTTGTTTTTAACTTGTAAATTGAGGAACCAAACTGAGTGAACTTCACATTTCTTTTATCTCTAGTAGCTTAGATATCAAATACAGAATGCCTTCACCATTTTGCTCAGTACTTTCATGTGATACTAAAATTTGCAGTAGTTTTATATTAACCAGTACACAGTGTATTTGAATTCAACCCAAATATACAATTAATCTAATGCCAACTGCCAATACACTGTCTAAAAGTTGCTCAGCTAGACTAACTAAATATTTTACTAAATATTTTACCAGTTGAAACTGTTTTATCAATAGCACAGCCCTCTGCAAATCCAGAGAAAAGTGTCATCTTCTTGAAGATAGGCCAGAGGTTGCATTACTACCTACATATAAATTCAAATCAATAATTTTAAGAAACAATACTCTTTCTCTTGCTCTCACCCCCCACTATTTAAACTAAAGTGGAAATTTTAAATTTCTTTATATTGTTCCTACTTTCATCATATCCTTTACCATTTTCCTATGAAATATTACTTTCTATTTTATATTGTATGTGTGTGTGTGTGCGTGTGTGTGTCTTTTCTTTTTCTACCTGCCGCAAAAAAAATAAATAAATAAATTATGATTGTATTAGTCCATTTTCATATCACCGTGAAGAAATACCTCAGACTGGGCAATTTATAAAGAAAAAGAGGTTTAATGGACTCACAGTTCCACATGGCTGGGAAGGCCTCACAATCATGGCAGAAGGTGAAGGAGAAGCAAGGCATGTCTTACATGGTGGCAGGCAAGAGAGCATGTGCAGGGGAACTGCCCTTTATAAAACCATCAGATCTCATGAGACGTATTCACTATCATGAGAACAGCACAGGAAAGACCTGCCCCCATGATTCAGTTACCTCCCACCAGGTCCCTCCTACAACACTTGGGGATTATGGGAGCTGCTATTCAAGAGATTTGGATGAGGACCCAGTCAAACCGTATCATTGATTCTCATTCCCTTGGTGAAATTTCTAATAATTTTGTGACTATTTTGCTCTGTCTCTTATTAACTCTGACTCTGAATAAAAGTATCTAAAAATATGTCTTAGCTTTTCATGCTCTACATTAAAACTTCTAACAGGTGTCTCAGTTAGAAAAGTGAACTTTTTCAAAGTTCCCACAGTTATCAGCCTTTGACTTGAAGAAACTGTTATCTTTACACTTACGTATTACTTCTTTTATCTCTTAGGCATTTTCACTTGTATCATATGAATATGTGCACTGCTTTAACCTCTCCAGGGAGACTTTAGTGTGTCTTGAAATGTCTTATTATCCTTCTATCTCATCCTACCTCCTTTTCTTTCCCTATGACCCTCACATATGGCTGGAATGAAGGGAGGTAGGTGATGAGGCAGGCATGAGTTTTGGAGAGGAGGATGCAGAGAGGGGAGCCAGAACATGAGGTATTGTATGGGCAACTTTCTTAACTACAAACTTCTAGTTTTGGGCTTGGCTTCCTGAGAATAAAAATTATTTTGGGACAATGAAGGATTTTTTTTTTTTTTTTTCCTGACACAGAGTCTTACTCTGTCACCCAACCTGGAGTGCAGTGGCACGATCTCGGCTCACTGCAAGCTCCACCTCCCAGGTTCACGCCATTCTCCTGCCTCAGCCTCTCAAGCAACTGGGACTACAGGCACCTGCCACCACACCCAGCTAATTTTTTTGTGTGTGTGTATTTTTAGTAGAGACGGGGTTTCACTGTGTTAGCCAGGATGGTATCAATATCCTGACCTAGTGATCTGCCTGCCTCGGCCTCCCAAAGTGCTGGGATTACAAGCATTAGCCACTGCACCAGGCCTCTTTTTTTTAAATTTTATTTTATTTTAAGTTCTAGGATACATGTACAGGATGTGCAGGTTTGTTACATAGGTAAACATGTGTCATGGTGGTTTGCTGCACCTGTTAACCCATCACCTAGGTATTAAGTCTCTCATGCGTTAGCTATTTATCCTGATGTTGTCCCTCCCCATTCACCCACCCCCAAGACCTCAGTATGTGTTGTTCCCCTCCCTATGTCCATGTGTTCTCATTGTTCAGCTCCTACTTATAAGTGAGAACATGTGGTGTTTGGTTTTCTGTTCCTGTGTTAGTTTTCTGAGGATAATGACTTCCAGTTCCATTCACATCTCTGCAAAGGACATGACCTTGTTCCTTTTTATGGGTGTATAGTATTCCATGGTGCATATGTACCACATTTTCTTGATCCAGTCTATCGTTGATGGGCATTTGGGTTGATTCCATGTCTTCGCTATCGTGCATAGTGCTGCAATGAACATATGTGTGCATGTATCTTTATAATGGAATAATTTATATTCTTCTGAGTATATACCCAGTAATGGGATTGCTGGGTCAAATGGTGTTGCTGGTCCTAGGTCTTTCAGGAATAGCCACACTGTCTTCCACAATGGTTGAACTAATTTACATCCCTATCAACAATGTAAAAGCATTCCTATTTCTCCACAGCCTTGCCAGCATCTGGTGTTTCTCAACTTTTTAATAATTGTCATTTTGACTGAAGTCATAATATCTTATTGTGGTTTTGATTTGCATTTCTCTAATGATCAGTAATGTTCAGTTTTTTTTCATATGTTTGTTGGCTGCATAAATGTCTTCTTTTGAAAAGTGTTCATTCATGTCTTTTGCCTACTTTTTAATGGGGTTGTTTATTTCTTGTAACTTTGTTTAAGTTCCTTGTAGATTGTCAGATAAACAGATTGCAGAAAAATTTCCCCTATTCTGTAGGTTGTCTGTTCACTCTGATGATCGTTTCCTTTGCTGTGTAGAAGCTTTTTAGTTTCATTAGATCCCATTTGTCAATTTTTGTTTTTGTAGCAATTGCTTTTGCCATTTTCATCATGAAGTCTTTGCCCATGCCTATGTCCTGAATGGTATTGCCTAGATTTTCTTCTAGGGTTTTTATAGTTTGGAGTTTTACATTTAAGTCTTTAATCCATCTTGAGTTAATTTTTGTATAAGGAGTAAGGAAGTGTTCCAGCTTCAATTTACTGCATATGGCTAGGAAGTTCTTCCAGCACTGTTTGTTAAATAGGGAATCCTTTACCCATCGCTTGTTTTTGTCAAGTTTGTCAAAGATCAGATGGTTGTAGACATGTGGTCTTATTTCTTAGCTCTCAATTCTGTTTCATTGGTCTCTGTGTCTGTTTTCATACCACTACCATGCTGTTTTGGTTACTGTAAACTTGTAGTACAGTGTGAAGTTAAGTAGTGTGATGCCTCCAGCTTTGTTCTTTTTGCTTAAAATTGTCTTGGCTATATGGGCTCTATTTTTGGTTCCATATGAATTTTAAAGTAATTCTGTTAAGAATATTAATAGCAGTTTAATAGAAATAACACTGAATCTATAAATTACTTTGGGAAGTATGGCCATTTTCATGATATTGATTCTTCCTATCCATGAACATGGAACATTTTCCATTTGTTTGTGTCCTCTTTGATTTGCTTGAGCAGTGATTTGTAGTTCTCCTTGAAGAGGTCCTTCACTTCCCTTGTTACCTGTATTCCTTGATATTTTATTCTCTTTGTAGCAATTGTGAATGGGAGTTCATTCATAATTTGGTTCTCTGTTTGTCTATTGTTGGTCTATAGGAATGCTTGTGACTTTTGTACATTGATTTTTATCCTGAGACTTTACTGAAGTTGCTTATCATTTTAAGAAGCTTTTGGGTTGAGACAATGTGGTTTTCTAGATATAGGATCATGTGTCATTTGGAAAGAGAGATTGTTTGACTTCTCATTTTCTACTTGAATATCCTTTATTTCTTTCTCTTGCCTGATTGCCGTAACCAGAAATCCCAATACTATGTTGAATAGAATGGTGAGAGAGGGCATCCTTGTCTTGTGCCAGTTTTCAAGGGGAATGCTTCCAGCATATGCCCATTCAGTATCATATTGGCTGTGGGTTTGTCATAACTGCCTCTTATTATTTTGAAGTAAGTTCCATCAATACCTAGTTTATTGAGAGTTTTTAACATGAAACAATGTTGAATTATATCGAAAGCCTTTTCTGCATCTACTGAGATAATCATGTGGTTTTTTTCCTTAGCTCTGTTGATGTAATGAATTACATTTATTAATTTGTGTATGCTGAACCAACCTTGCATCCTGGGGATGAAGCCAAGTTGATCGTGGTGGACAAGCTTTTTGATATGCTGCTGGATTCAGTTTGCCAGTATTTTTTTTGAGAATTTTTGCATTGATGTTCATCAAGGATATTGGCCTAAAGTTTCCTTTTTTATTGTATCTCTGCCAGGTTTTGGTATCAGGATGATGCTGGCCTCATAAAATGAGTTAAAGATGAGTCCTTCCTTTTCAATTATTTGGAACAGTTTCAAAAGAAATGATGCCAGCTCTTCTTTGTACCTCTGGTAGAATTCAGCTGCAAATCTGTCTGGCCCTGGACTTTATTTGGTTGTAAGTTATCTATTACTGCCTCAACTTCAGAACTTCTTACTAGTCTTTTCATGGATTCAACTTCTTCCTAGTTCAGTCTTGGGAAGGTATATACATCAGGGAATTTATCCATTTATTCTAGACTTTCTAGTTTATTTTTAAAGAGGTGTGTATAATATTATTTAATGGTCATTTGTGTTTCTGTGAGGTCAGTGGTAATATCCCCTTTATCATTTTTTATTGTATCTATTTGATTATTCTCTCTTTTCTTTTTTATTGCATAGCTAGCAGTCTATTTTATTATTATTATTATTATTTTTTCAAAAAACCATCTCCTGCATTCATTGATTTTTTGAAGTGTCTTTCATGTCTCTATCTCTTTCAGTTTCACTCTGACCTTACTTAATTCTCATCTTCTGCTAGCTTTAGGGTTTGTTTGCTCTTGGTACTCTAGTTCTTTCAGTTGCAATGTTAGGGTGTCAATTTGAAACCTTTCCAGCTTTTCAGTATGAACATTCAGTGCTATACATTTCCCTCTTAACACTGCTTTAGCTGCATCCAAGACATTCTGGTACACTGTATCTTTGTTCTCACTGGTTTCAAAGAACTTCTTGACTTCTGCCTTAATTTCATTATTTACCCAGGAGTCATTTAGCAGCAAGTTGTTCAATTTCTATGTAGGTGTGTGGATTTGAGTGAGTTTCTTAATCTGGAATTCTAATTTGATTGCACTGTGCTCCAAGAGATTGTTTGTTGTAAATTCAGTTCTTTTGCATTTGCTGAGGAGTGATTTACTTTGAGTTATGTGATCAATTTTAGAGTAAGTGTCATGTGGTACCAAGAAGAATGTATGTTCTCTTGTTTTGGGGTAAAGAGTTCTGTAGTTACCTATCAGGTCCACTTGATCCAGAGGTGAGTTCAATCCTGAATATCTTTGTTAATTTTCTGTCTCCATGATCTTTCTAATATTGACAGTGGGTGTTAATATCTCCCACTACTATCGTAGGGGGGTCTAAGTCTCTTTATACATCTCTAAGAACTTGTTTTATGAATCTTGGTGCTCCTGTACTAAATGAATATATATTTAGGATAGTTAGTTCTTCTTGTTAAATTGAACCCTTTACAATTTTGTAATGCCCTTCTTTGTCTTTTTTGATCTTTGTTGGTTTAAAGTCTGTTTTTGTCAGAAACTAGAACTGCAGCCCTTGCTTTTTTCTGCTTTCCATTTGCTTGGTAAATTTTCCTCCAACCCTTTATTTTGAGTCCATGTGTGTCTTTGCACATGAGATGGGTCTCTTGAATACAGCACACCAGTGAGTCTTGACTCTATTGAGCTTGCCATTCTGTGTCTTTTAATTGGGGCATTTAGCCCATTTATATTTAAGGTTAATATTGTTATGTGTGAATTTGATCCTGGCCTCATGATGCTAGCTGGTTATTTTGTAGACTTGTTGATGTAGTTGTTTCATAGTGTCATTAATCTTTGTACTTCAGTGTGTTTTTGTAGTGACTAGTAATGGTTTTTCCTTTCCATATTTAGTGCTTCCTTCAGGAGCTCTTGCAAGGCAGGCCTGGTGGTCACGAATTCCCTCAGCATTTGCTTGTCTAAGAAGGATTTTATTTCTCCTTCACTTATGAAGCTTAGTTTGACTGAATATGAAATTTTGAGTTGGAAATTCTTTTCCTTAATAATATTGAATATTGGCCCCCAGTCTCTTCTGGATTGTAGGATTTCTGCTGAGAGGACTGCTATTAGTCAATGGGCTTCCCTTTGTAAGTGACCTGGCCTTTCTTTGCCTTTCTTTCTGGCTACCCTTAACATTTTTTTCTTCATTTTGACCTTGGAGAATTTGATAAGTATGTGTTGTGGAGTTGATCTTCTCATGGAGTATCTTACTGGGGTTCTCTGGATTTCCTGAATTTGAATGTTGGCCTGTCTTGCTAGGTTGGAGAAGTTCTCCTTGATGATATCCTGAAATATATTTTCCAACTTGATTCTGTGCTCCCCATCTCTTTCTGATACCCCAGTCAGTCATAGGTTTGGTCTTTTTAAATAATCCCATAGTTCTTGGAAGTTTTGTTTGTTCCTTTTTATTCTTTTTTTCTCTAATCTTGTATGGCTGTCTTATTTCAGCAAGATAGTTGTCAAGCTCTGGAATTCTTTCCTCCACTTGGTCTATTCAGTTATTGATACTTGTGAAGATGCATTGTGAAGTTCTCATGTTGTATTTTTCAGTTCCATCAAATAATTTATATTCCTCTCTAAACTGGTTATTCTGGTTAACACTTCTGTAATGTTTTATCGTGTTTCTTTGCTTCTTTGCATTGGGTTAGAACATGCTCCTTTAGCTCATCAAAGTTTATTATTATTCACCTTCTGAAGCCTACATCTGTCAATTCATCCATCTCAGCCTTTGCTCAGTCCTGTATCCTTGCTGAAGAGTTGTTATAATCATTTAGAGGAGAAGAGGCACTCTGGCTTTTTTTTGCATTTTCAGCATTTTTATCATTGACTCTTTCCTCATCTTCATGAGTTTATCTAGCTTCTATCTTTGAGGCTGCTGATCTTTGGATGGGGTTTTTGTGGGGTCTTTTTTGTTGATGTTGTTATGTTGCTTTCTGTTTGTTTTTCTTTTAGCAGTCAGGCCCCTTTTTCATAAGACTGATGCAGTTTGCTGGGGGTCCACTCCAGACCCTATTCTCCTGGGTTCCTCCTGTACCTGGAGGTGTCACCAGTGAAGGTGCCTCCCTTGGCTGGGGGTGGGAGCTTCTCTTGCCCTGTGTGGCTCCCGGGTGGGCCGTTACACCACCCAGCTTTCCTTGCTCTCCGTGGTTGCGCCAACTGCCTATCAGTCTCATTGTGGGAACTTGGATATCTTAGTTGCTGGTGCAGGATTCACTTGCTGTTTTTATTATTCTTGATGGGAGCCTTTGACCAGAGCTGTTTCTAGTTGGCCATCTTGGTCCAAACAATGAAGGATTCTACAGCAGGGAATCACATAATGAAAGTGTGCATTTTGAGAGGCATGGAAAAATGAAGAGGTAGGCTCAGAGTTGATAGTTTATTTAACAATCAATAATAATTTATGTGAAAACAACAATGACAGTGACAGCAGAAAAAAAAAATAAAGTTGGGAGCCAGTAAGCTCAAATTCAATGATACTTTTCAAACTGTATATTGCTACCCATTAGTGAGTAGTAAAACTAGTTTTGGAGGCCTTACCTAGTATTTTCTGTTTCTTCGCATTTGTGTTGTTCATTTTATGATCTTTTTCCATATCTATATATAGTAACAAAATTATATTTGATATTTACTTTATGCTTTTACTTTATCAGACATAATAAAAATAAATATTCTTTTATAAAACCTTGTTCCATTTATATGTGTATGTATGGAGTGTCTGTGTGAGTGTGTGTGTGTGTGTGTGTGTGTGTACTAGGTGAACATAGAATATGTATTTCTGAGACAGAATACTATAAAGGCTAAGTCAAGAGCATAAAAATTGGACCATGTTGCCTGAGTATTTACTACCTGCATGACGCTGGTAAATTTAATTCTTTTCTTTATTTTTTGCCTCAGATTCCTTATCTGTGAAATGAGGTATCTGTAAAATGAGATAGGGAATGACTCACTTTAATTTTTAGGAAGATTTTGGTTGGTAACCTGTATCAGGTCTATATATGTTATTCCTTTCATGTTTCTCTCCAATGTTATACAATTTTTCAGCCAGAAATTTTTCTGTAAGATATTAGGTCTATGATAATAAATCTTTCTCACATGAAATATACCTGTGAATTTCCCTTAGTGGTTTGTTGACTCAAATAAACACACAAAAACATAAGAAAGTTACAAAATCAGACTACTGTTGAAAGAAGAGAGCATAAGGAATCTATAAAAAGTCTTCTAAATTTTCATAGAAGCAATAGAATCTTGGATTAAATTTTACTTTATATAGGTGAACATTTATTTGTTTGTTTATTTATTTATTTATTTATTTTAGCGGTATGAGTTTTAAATGGTAAAGAGGAAACAGAGGCATCAATTTTATTTCCTTTTCTTTTTCTTTTTTTTCCCCAGGCTGGAATGCAGTGGCATGATTTCAGCTCACTACAACCTCCACCTCCCAGGTTCAAGTGATTCTCCTTCCTCAGCCTCCCAAGTAGCTGGGATCACAGGCACTCACCACCACACACGGCTAATTTTTTTGTATTTTTAGTACAGACAGGGTTTCACCATGTTGGCCAGGCTAGTCTTGAACTCCTGACATCAGGTGATGAGCCCGCCTCAGACTCCCAAAGTACTGGGATTACAGGCATGAGCCACCTTGCCCAGCTGATAATTTACTTATGATAGGAAAAAAAAAATTATTTGAGAAAAATGTAATTTGATTTTTTAAACATCATTGATAGTTAAAGTACAAAAGTATCCACCTATCTCCCTTGACTATGTAAGAAGTTCTAGCTTAAGGCTATATTTATTTCAGAACAATTATCTAAACTTGGAGCATTGATGTTAATTTAGTCTCCAGCTAAAGGTTAACTTCAGCTGTGATAGGAACAAACAAGCAAGCACAGATTTCTTTCTTTTCACTTGACTTGGGCTGGGTGTGCTTTGATGGTGAAGGAGGGTGCAAGTGCCTGTGGATACAAGTGAGAGATCAGCCATTAAGGATTTAAAGACCCTAACCTATGTATGTTGCGCCCTCTGCTGGTTACTAAAACCAGAGTCAAGAAGTGTCTATGGACAATGAAGTAAAAAAAATCTATAAATATTCTTAGTACTCTCAAATATGCATTCACTGTAGAATGGGCATAAAACCTTTTTCCTACATCCAAATTAGAGTATTCAGAGGATCAGAGCTCTTTTATTTGTAATACATAATTCAGTTTACACATGACTTCGGTTGGCTATGGCTAACACATAGAAACAGCACAACAGAAAAGTTAGTTATGTGGAAATATAACTTTTGAAACAGATAAAATGGAAATTATTTATTTGAATAACAAAAACCATAATTATGCATTTTCTTTAAATAACCACTTCTCATAGAAATATGTAGAACGTTTAAATTATGTTATTCTACTTACATTAAATACTTATAATAGTTTAATTCAAATGCACAGTTGAAAAATACCTCTGTTGGGGGAAGAAACCATTTTAGGACTCCACATACATTATCTTGACTCATTTCTTACATGGAGAGGAAGCAAGCACCCAGGAAACCAGATTGAGAAACTGAGTTAGGGTTAAGTAAGACCTGTCCTCATGTGAAGAGCTTCCTCAACACTTCTTGCCTCAGTTGTAATTAGTCCAGGGCGTTGGACCAGTGTTCAGTTCATAGGTGAGCATCAGGTAGCTCAAACTGTGGGGCTCAGGTGGAAGCACTGGCGAACCTGATGCCTGTACCTCAAATCCATTCTCTCTGAATGCCTTTCTGATTTCTTACAGGGAGATTTAATAAGAATGCCTTTCCTTTACTTATTACAAAGATGAGGTACACATTATATGCAACTTAGACACCTTTCATCAAAGACCACAAAGAAGAAGAATTCATTCTGGTCCTACCCCTTTTGAGATAAGTGTTCACTTTTACTCTATTCACAATTACTGTAAAGTAACTGCAGGAGTTAGCATTGATCCTAAAGCATATATTGAAGCTAGAACTTGAGGGAACAGGGACTAATCACTCACAGGGGCCTACAAATTACAGATCTTATTGAATAATATCTCTCCAGTGTGCATATATGACCACTATTTTAACTGTTAAAGGGACTTCCAGTTACACACTGGAAGGGAAAAAAGACAGAGTAATATCCAGAAAAACAGCACACTAGACTCCATTCTGACCACAAGTCCCCGGATATGGCTGCCAGTGACGTGAATGAAGGAGATTCATGCCAGTAGAAACAAGGCCATGGGCAAGGAGATGTCTTAGCACTGCGTAAGGCAAGTCATGGTGGGAGGAGTCAGCAAGGCAGTCAACATTTACCTTTGCCTGTAGTGCAGAAGCAGAATCAGAGTGTTGAATATTTCTTTTTCTTTTTAGAGAAAGGAATAAACAAGGAGAAGGAATGATTGTCATTCTTTTAAAACCAGAAATAGGAGAGAGATATTCACATACCATGTAGTGTGTGTGTCTGTGTGTGTGTGTTTACACACACCTACACATGAGCAGCAGAAACATATTAGCAACTCATTAGCAATGTGTCTTTTACTAAATATTAGGGTCACATTTCTTTCTCTGTAAAAATAAGAGGTTAGGTTAGTTAAATGTAGTATCTCTTATAGTCCTTAAAGTCTATGAGTCTGTACATCTAGCCAATTTTACTTGTTTATAAAAATGTTTCGGAGGAAAGGCTGAAAATGTTATGAAATTGGCAGAGTGACAGGAATCAGCTCATCTCTCTCAAGGAAGTTTCATGAGGGAAATAGATGTATGTTTATTTGTTTGTTTGTTTGTTGTTTTGAGACGGAGTCTTGTTGTGTCACCAGGCTAGAGTGCAGTGGCCCGATCTTGGCTCACTGCAATCTCCACCTCCTGGGTTCAAGTGATTCTCCTGCCTCAGCCTCCTGAGTAGCTGGGACTACAGGCATGCGCCACCATGCCCAGTTAATTTTTGTGTTTTTAGTAGAGACAGGGTTTCACCATGTTGGCCAGGATGGTCTCTATCTCTTGACTTCATGATCCACGTGCCTTGGTCTCCCAAAGTGCTAGGATTACAAGCTTGAGTCACCGGGCCCGGCTGTGGATCTATGTTTATGAAGATATTTATCTAAAGTTGGCACTTAATACATACATTATCAGAATCTAGATAACTAACAGAAAGGTTTTCTTTGAATTATTTTTAAAACTAAGTTGACAAAACCTTAAATAGAGTTTTGAAAGAAAGGAAAGGCTGAGTTTGAAAGGATTGGGGTGGGTATGACAAGCAAGGGAAATGACATAGTTTAGAATTTTAAAGTGGGAAGTCCACTTAAAATTAATGAATGCAGTTTTCTACTCAGACACAATTCCAGTCCTGAAAAACCTGGATATATTTTAGGGGAAAAAATCCACAAAATAGAATAAAACCATTATTCCATTAAATAATGTTAACTAACTAGTATTAAGACTTGTGAGTGAGAGTGAGTGAGTGTTAGCCAGGTAAATAAAGGTAGAAAAGGCACTCCAGAAGGAGGAAACACCACAACCAAAGGCAAGAAGATTTCAAGAGGCATGGAGGGTGAGGGGCATTGCGGGCATTTCCACATTATGAAAACATAAATTATGAAATAGGGAATAGTGGGCAAATTTAACTGAAAAGATGGTATTTATGTCATGTTCTATGACAAGCTAAGAATCTTAAGATTTATTCCATTGCTAGTAAGGGCCTTAAGTAAGCTTGTAGTACAGCATAATTAAAGCAACCCAGCCAGAGCATGGAGGCTGTATTTGAAAGCAGCAGAACTAGAAGCAGGCTCTTTTAACAGCCAAGTAGTGATTCTTAAGTTGAGACATGAATAGAAATTTTCAGAACATAAAAACAGCAGAATTTGTTTAATTGCTTGGTTTTGTAAAATAACAGAGAAAACTCCCCAGATTCTTGGTTCCAGTAACCATTGACAGAGATCAGAAACAGGGAAACAACAGGGCGGTGGATGAAGAAGAATTTGATGAGTATGCACATGACTGTGGCTATGTTGAACGTGGGTTGCATGTGAGTTATCTAGATAAGTATGCCTCACAGATGCCATATTTAAAGATCAGAGGCTCAGAGACAAAATAAATTGATAATCACTATCAAAGATTGAATACGACCTAAACATAGTGTTTAAATTATTGGATAGAATTTCATTTAAATTCAATAGAATGTAAACTTTTTTGTACGATTGTTTGTTTTTGTCATCACTCAATAGATAAACTCATGAAAAAATTAGATAAATTACAAGAAAAATATGAAACTTTTGTTTTTCAGCACAACTGAATTTTATGAGCAATTTGGTTGCTCCTTCTGTCTAAAGCATTTTGCACATTGTAAATATTCAAGTAATGGTGACTATGACTATTAGCTAGAATTTAACATCAATTGGGGACTGGGAAAAACGCTGGAGATGTGACAATACTTGTTTCTTCCAATAGTAGAGCCTATAAAATCCCACAGGTGAATTACGCAATTAATTAATGTTTTCATAATTAGGTGTCTAGTGGAGTGAAAATAAGAAGAATAGACAGAGCTGGGTTAAGGGAGAGGACACTTCAAAAACAGATGGATTTTGTTGGTTTTGAAAGTATTACAAAGAAGCAAATGGAGAATACCTGGAAAAACAGAAGGAGACCGATGGAAAAGGCACTTGTGTGTTGCCAAGGAGTATGGACTTGATCTTGTAGACTGTCACTGTTTAAACATAGAGAGACTTGAACAGCTATGGGTGTTTTGATTTTGTTTCTTATTTTGATTATGGCATCTATGTAAAGGAACATTGAAGCAGTGATAATTAGTCAGGTAAAGTTATGAGCAGAGAGAAACAGGGATTAAGGTAACAAGAATGAAATGGGAGCATGATTAAAAAGACTTTTGGTAGGAAAATCTATAGTAAATGTTGTCTGACTCAGTATAAGGATTGTGGAAGATGGAATTATATATAATATCCTGAAAGCTCTACTTTAAGATGAAATAGTTTCTTGATGGTGCATATTTACCTCACTTTCCTCAAACTTTGCTGTGAAAAATTTAATCAATTTATTCCTATGTGATAGATGAATGATTGACACTTAATTTTTGTATTTCTCGTTACTAGGTAAGAAAACCCAAATCATATCATTGTTCTCACAGATTTTCATATAGAATGTTAATTCTGAATTAAATGATTCTCCTTAGCATAAGACTTTTATTATTGCTTTTTATGATCCTTAATTCCATTAATATTACTGGTAGTACTTTTTTCTTGGTTGTACAAAAGTTGTAACATTTGTTTAATGCAGATATGTTAAAAGTAAAGGCCCTGAGTTAAAGTTAGCAAGATTAGGCTGGGTGCCGTGGCTCACACCTGTAATCCCAGCACTTTGGGAGGCCGAGGTGGGTGGATCACCTGAGGTCAGGAGTTCAACACCAGCCTGGCCAACGTGGGGAAACACTGCCTCTACCAAAAATACAAAAATTAGCCAGGCATGGTGGCGGACGCCTGTAGTCCTAGCTGCTCGGGAAGCTGAGGCAGGAGAATTGCTTGAACACAGGAGGTGGAGGTTGAAGTGAGCTGAGATTGCGCCATTGCACTCCAGCCTGGGTGACAAGAGCAAAAACTCCATCTAAGAAAAAAAAAAAAAAAAGTTACCAAGATTAGAACAATTAAGAGTTTCAAGAAATATGTTCTGTAAGTGGTGAATGTATGGAAATGCTAAAAGCGTGCATGACATGTTCTCTTATTCATTAAATTTTTAAAATTTTATTATCTAAATCTAGATTTACATTTAGATGCTGTTCACTTAATTAGCCTTACATGTTTAGTGTTTCTCATTGTTCTAAGTCCAAGTGGGCATGTATAATGTATATTCCAGGTTCACATTATGAATTAAAACCCAGTCATTTCCTTCACCCTCCAGAATTCTCTAAACATTCTGAGAAATAATCTTGCTCTAATTTCTATATGGCCTTTGAAAACAGAGTTTAATTTTAAATTGGAGTTAAATGCTCATATAGAACAAATGTTCTTTAGTTATACAAAAGCCACGCTGAATTCCATAGGGCAGCATTTCTCAAACTTTGGCTCTTCATGTTCTACAATTTTGCAATGCACACCTTTAATGTTTGACTCAGTAAGAGATTGCTGAACTCATATCTGCTTCTTCATTCAATCCATTGCAATGTATTGTTTTGGTTTAAGTATACAGAAAAACTTGGCTTACAAGATACATATACAAAAAAGAAAGGTATATTTTAATAAACTTTTTAGATAATTGGGCATATCGTTTTGTATGCCACAAAAATATGACAAGTAATAGTTTCTTGGAGGTTAGTAGTAATGTAGAGTCTTAAAATATATCACTATTATACTCGATTGCATTGAAATCCATTGACCTATCCTGCAGGTTGCATGACTGTTTTATTCATGCGTGACTCAGTCACATTATGCACTGGTTGTTTGGAAAATATTGGTCCTCTGATTTGTGAATATCTTCCAAATTTGAACACATTTCATGATTCAATATCATGTGCATGTAGTCTTGGAAAATTCCACTGTATACTTTGTAAGAGCGGATATGAAAAAGGCAAATAATGACTTGACTATAATAGTGGAACTTCTTAAAAGTGTTTGGGGGCCGGGCGCGGTGGCTCAATCCTGTAATCCCAGCACTTTGGGAGGCCGAGACGGGTGGATCACGAGGTCAGGAGATCGAGACCATCCTGGCTAACACGGTGAAACCCCGTCTCTACTAAAACATACAAAAAACGAGCCGGGCGAGGTGGCGGGCATCTGTACTCCCAGCTACTCGGGAGGCCAAGGCCGGAGAATGACGTAAACCCGGGGGGGCGGAGCTTGCAGTGAGCTGAGATCCGGCCACTGCACTCCAGCCCGGGCGACAGAGCTAGACTCCATCTCAAAAAATAAAAATAAAAAATAAAAAGTGTTTGGGGACACCAAAGAGTTTGTGGATCACACTTTGGGAATTAATATTCTAGGGAAATTGGCTTCCTTTTAAAAAGAAAATAAAATCGCTGGCAAAGTTTTATCTTTGGCTCACCTGTGCTCTCTGTTTTCTTTATATCTACTATTAATATAGAGATGTTAGTAGGTTTAGGGGGCCTATTATATGTCACTGGAAGTTGAAGGTATATGCCCAACTTGTATATTCCATTCCTCATGATCAAGTACTGCAGAGTTTTTAAATGAATGCCAAATCACATCACATAGATTACACAGACTCTAATTTCATCATGACAAGCCTCATGGGTATTATTCATGCATTCTAATAATAGTGTATAAGAGACCTAATGTGTAAAAAAAAAAAAAAGAAACAATCTTTTTTGAGGAATGCAAGAAATCCAGAGAATTTCCTGAAGAGAATAAATATGAAAGGACTAAAATAAAATGTATGATTATGAGTTCTGTAAGTCTTTTGGTGCTTTAATAATTAACTTAGATATAATGGTCATGGATATAAACTCCATTTTTAAACTCTACTTGAAAACTAAATGTGAGCTCCATATTGCATATGGCATGTTTCCATTAAATAATTCATATTTTCCATTAAATATTATTTAACAGAAATTATAATTAATTCTATGAGTGAATTAACTCCATTAATATTTAATGGAAAATTTAATCCTATGAATTAATATCTTATTTAATTCCTAGACAAGCATGGAGTATTTGCCAAGTTCAGTTGGCATGTAATGTTAGTTATTTAATTATTCCAGGAAACTAATCACTACAGTCTTTTATTGATTAGCTTATATGCAAATATGGAATAATTTTTAAAAGCAGGCATGCACTTTCTTTTATATATACATATAAGAAACTGACTTAGGAAGTGGTATTTTCCCCCTGAAAGCAGACAACAGATAGGAAGTTTATATGCCTAGTTTTTTGTTTATTATTCTGAAAACAAGAGACTCATATTTATTACTAAAGAAGTAAGTTTATCAAACTGAGGAGGATAATACTTTCTACATATAATTTTTCAGATTGGCTCTATTTAAAGTAAGTCTTTGTTTCTTATGTATTTCTTTCAGAAAACATTATATTTCAAGCTACATAGATATTTGCAAAATAAATTTTAAGATTCATTTAATCCAATGGTTTCTAGACTTTGGAGTTCATGAAAATTTAAAATGCCATTTAATACAAAAGGAAAAGTTTTATTTCCCACTTCTTATTTTGCCAAAAAGACCTTTAAAGCTAAGAAGCAAAAAAGAACAAGCAAGAAGCAAACAACAACCTATTGCCTATAACCACCATCAACATAATGTAAAGAACTTCTTTATACCAAAATTCCAAAAGCATTGTATTGAATGCACAGAAATTCAGTATATTATCTTTTTTCTCTCAGACTCATGAAAACTTCATTATGGGATTGCTTGACTGAATTTTGCCCCCTACTACTCCCAAATTATGTGTTGAAGCTCTAACCCCAAAGGCGACTGTATTTGGTGACAGGATCTTTAGGGGAGGAATTAAGGTTAATGAGATCATAAGGTAGAGCTCTAATTTAACAAGACAAGTGTCCCGATAAGAAGAAGAGATACCAGACATTTCTCTCTCTCTCATTCCATTTGTGCACAGAAAAGAAGCCACGTGAGGACACAGCAAGAAGGTGGTTGTCCGCAAACCAGGAAGATAGGCCTCACCAGAAAACAACAATACAATTGTGAAAAAATAAATGTCTGTTGTTTAAGCCACATGGTTTGTGGTATTCTGCTATGGAGGCCTGGACTGACTAATACAGAGGTCTATTGCCAATGTCTCTAAATCACTGATCTAATGCTCCATGGAACTAACACAGATGAGGAAAATGTCTTCTATTTTAAAAGATCATTAGAGAAAGGAATTCCAAAACAATTACATCTTTGACAAATGGAAAGGTATTTTTATTTAATTTCTTTTTATTTTTTCCCTGCCCCTCCATTATTCCACTGAATTGAGGGAGGTAGGGGGAAGGTAGACATATACCACAATTAATCTTCATAAATGCCCATTTTTCTTTCTGGAATGTTCTTCCTCTTTTTGTGTCCTCAGCAAACTCCATATATACTCAGGTACTCAGTTCATACATGACCTTCTCTAAAAAACTCTTTCTTTTGTCTCTTGATATGAGTTACATCTCTTCTCTGTGAGTTGTGTATGCTTATATGATAGCAATTATATTGAACTGTCATAATCTGTTATTCCTGTGTGATAATTTCTGATATCTGTTGTCAGCTATAGTTCAGCTGTCTGCTGTTGTATTTTTTGATGTATTCAGTCTATTTTTGACATCTTATTTTGTGATTTCTATTTATCTAGCTTTTCCCAAATTCCTTTACCTTGTCTGCCTTCTTTTAGAATGACTATTTTTTAAACTATTTTTTCCCTCTATTAGTTTGAAGTTATAAATTATTATCATTTTATTGATTAACCTAGACATTTAGCATAGTTATGTCTACATTTATTTAATTTCTCCCCTGCTACTAATCATAAGCTTCCTGGAATACCCCCTTTATTAATATTAAGAATAGAGTATGCTATGTTAGTTTTGTCTTGTGTTTTAACAGTAATGCAATAATTACTTACTACTATTTATTGCTATTATTTCATGTGAAAGTTGTTTCTCTATATTTCCATAATTTTACAAATCGCATTGCTTATTATTCATTTTTGTATCTTAGTCCTTCCTTCTTGCTCTTTTCTTTCCTTCAAGGTTATTTTTTGTTTAGTTTCAAAGTATTTATTGTATCCTTATTACTTAAAAATAATTTCAAAAGATATAATTCTATGTAGACAGCTATTTTATCTTACCACTTGGAGATTTTAATTGTCAGGGAAATGCAAATAAAAAGCGATACCACCTTATTCTTGCAAGAATGTTCATAATTGAAAAATAAAAAAATAATAGATGTTGGCATGCATATGGTGAAAAGGGAACACTTTTACACTGCTGGTGGGAATGTAAACTAGTACAACCACTATAGAAAACAGTATGGCAACTCTTTAGAGAACTAAAAGCAGAACTACCATTTGATCCAGCAATCCCATACTGGGTATCAACCCAGAGGAAAATAAGTCATTATATGAAAAAGACACTTACACACTGATACGGTTTGGCTATGTCCCATCTCAAATCTCATTTTATATTGTAGTTCCCATAATCCCCATGTGGTGTGGGAGAGACCAGCTGGAGATAATTGAATCATAAGGATGGTTTCCCCCATCTTGTTCTCATGATAGTAAATTAGTTCTTCTGATGATTTTATAAGGGTCTTTCCCCTTCACTGGGCACTCATTCTCTCTCCTGTTGCTCTATGAAGAGGTGCCTTGCACCATAATTGTAAGTTTCCTGTGGCCTCCCCAGCCATGTGGAACCATGAATCAATTAAACCTCTTTCCTTTATAAATTACCCAGTTTTGATAGTTTTGGATATTTCTTCATAACTGTGTGAGAATGGACTAATACACATACACATATTTATAGCAGCACAATTTACAATTGTGAAAAATGTGGAGCAGGCCTAAATGCCCTTCAACTAACCAGTGGATAAAGAAAATGTGGTCTGTGATATACATATATGTGTATGTGTGTGTGTATATATATATACACACACGCACACACACACCACATTTATATATATAAATATACACACACTATGTAATACTACTCAGCCATAAAAGGAATGAAATAATGGCATTCACAGCAACCTGGATAGAGTTGGAGACTGTTATTCTAAGTAGAGGAATTAAAAAATAGAAAACGAAATATCGTATACTCTCACAAGTGAGAGCTGAATTATGAAAACACAAAGGCATAAGAATGATACAATGGGCTCTGAGGACTTGTGAGGAAGGTTGGGAGGGGAGTGAGGGATAAAAGACTACACATTGGGTACAGTGTACACTCCTCAAGATGACAATTATGTCTGTATTTTACTTTTTCTTCCTCTTTTACAATTTTTAAAATAACTATGTCCTTAATATTTTTCAGATTCATGGAAATGTGCTTAGAAGTAGGATTTATTAGATTTATCCTGCTTGGAATTCACTCTGCTTTGAGAATTTGAGGATTCTTGTCTTGTAGACATTCTGGAACATTCACATCCATTAATCCCTTTGAATATCACATTTTACTCATTCTTTCTAGTCTCCTCTCTTCAGAACCCCAATTATACATTTATTAATCTTCTTTTACTTTCATTTTCATATTTTTCATGTTTTTTATGCTTCACTGTAAGTACATTCTCTTGTCTGCCATATTATTATTGTTTCTTTAGCTTTGTCTTACCTGCCATTTAACCGACCTAATATATTTTACATTAAAATCATTATATGATTATCTTTAGACTTAGAATGTCTATTTTTTTAATCTTTTTTTTTTTTTTAGTTTTTTATTTTCAGATGAAGTCTCACTCTGTCACTCAGGCTGTATTGCAGTAGCATGATCGCGGCTCACTGTAGCCTGTGCCTCCTGGGTTCAAGCGATTCTTCTGTCTCAGCCTCCCAAGTAACTGGGATTACACACTCGTGCCACCATGCCTGACTAATTTTTGTATTTTTAGTAGAGATGGGATTTCACCATGTTGCCCAGGCTGGTCTTAAACTCCTGATCTCAGATGATCCTCCAGCTTCAACCTCCCAAAGTGCTGGGATTACAGGCGCAAGCCACTGCACCCAGCCACGAATCTGGTCTTTTGTAGAACAGTATACAAATGAGTAAGATAAACCAGCATAAACTTTAAACTTTGAAAACCTTCCAAATTCAGCACATTTTTTTGTTCTGGTGGAGAATTTGGTGTTGGTAGTTGTGGCATGGTGGGAAGAGGGCAACAGCTCAACTGTGAGCAGCAATACAAACACCCACCTTGGCCTTATGTACCACCAGAGGGGTGTGCCAGAGCCAGATGGTAAGATGATGGTGGTTGCTATGTTGTCTCTAACACATTTTGTGCATAAGAAAGCTAGAAGTATTTTTTAAATGAATCCCCAGAAAATAACCACATAGAGTAACACTTACAAGAAAGTGATGGTCTCACAATTGCAGGCAGGAGTGAAAGTCAGTGACTGAGATATTACTATTAACATGTGCTTATTTAAACTCCAGATATCATGGTCTGGGAAAACAGAGGATATAAAACAATAGTTAAGCTTAGATTGGAGAGTGACTCTGGACAGTAACATTAATGCCAGTAAAATAACAAACTAGCCCCAAATATGACAAGCAATTTGTGATCATGTTAGGATGGATATTTTGTCATTAGCATAAAAATATAACTTCATTGCTGATGGAATACAAACTGAATCTTTAATCTCCTACACAGAGATCTCACCTTTCTCCCCCTACTCTCTCACCATACCACAATGCCAATCACAAATGAAATAATTATCCTACATACCTACTACTAGTCTAGATATCTCATGTATAAGAGAATTATAGTTAATAAAATTTTATTGTGCCAAGGATTTTTGTTAATTAAGTAGATTTTAGCTATTCTTGTCACAAAAAAAGTTAATTATGTAAGGTGAAAGATTTGTTTATTATAGTAACTGTTTTGCTATCTATAAATATCCCATAACATTGTACTGTAAACCTCAAATATACAAAAAAATTCATTTAAAAATTAAACAAACAAAAAAGAAAGATAATCAGTGATGGCTATTATTTATGTATAAAATGCTATAAAATTGATTTGACTAATATCAGCTGAATCACTGGTAATTTTTTCATAGACAAATTCATCATGACATTATTGCATATATGTGCATTACAGCATAGATCTATAGGTGGATTCTAAAAAACTTTTCTATTAAGGTGACTTATCAAACAAGAATAATGTCAATGAGCAAAGTAGACCTGAATAAAGCAATAGTACTCTTAGAAGAGTCATGAATTGAACAAACAAGTGTTAAAATATGTTTCTATCAATCTGAAATCAAGTCTGGGAAGGGATTTGTGTGTGAAGGCAAAAGATAAAAAAAATGTTGGTTTGGGTTTGCCAATATCTGTAAGTAAATATTTTTAGGATTTATTTTTTTTCCATGGAGAAGATTCAATAGTATAATATTTAGCAATTCAACTAAACAAAGGTTGACAAATAAGCCACCTTTCTGCTGAATACCTCTAGCCTGCATCTTTGTCAAATAATCTTTGAAATCATTCATTCATCCCTCATTCCTTGGAAAAGACATTAATCCTCCATCTTCTGTTTTCTAAATCTGTAGGATACATTTGTTATGTATCCCAAATAAACAAAGAAATCTCAGATATCAAATGTATAATTTCATCTGCAGAACAATGATTAATAAAACTTTCATGGGTTTCTCTGAAAAACATATTATGGTTCAGTGAAACTTTTAAAAACATTGGAAAAACTTTAAATTCAGTAACAATAAAAAGATTGAGTAAAATAAATCAAAGATGAGGAAAGAGTCAATAGCACATTGAATAGTTTAACATCCAGGGTTAAATTTAAATAAGGTAATGCCAACTTTGTTTGTTAGCGCTAAAAATGGTGTCGTGTATTTTTCTTTCTTTTTTTTAATGAATTCTTCAAGAAGACACATTTACTTAGTGCTGGTGAGGTTTTTTTTTTTTTTTTTGGCTAAGATACATGTCATGTTTTGATTCATTTAAGATTGTCATATTTCAGTCATTTAGCTTCATCTTTTCTCTTCTCTCCAGCCATCCTCTGTTCTTTCTCAGATATTTGCTAAAATCATTAGAGGCAATTACTTAAAATCTCTTGCCTACATTTTGCCTCTTGTTTGAATTTAATTTGTTACTACTAGAGTGTAGTGTATCTTTTCAAACGTAAATAGAGTTATGTCAAACTCTCTTGAAGTAGAAGGGCAAAGTATTTTATATAATCATGCATCGCTTAACAATGGGGTTATATTCTGATAAATGCATCTTAGGCAATTTTGTTGTGTGAACATATTCGAGTGTATTTACACAAATATAGGTGGTAGAGCCTACTATACATATATGTATAGCCTATTGTTCCTAGGCTGCAAGTCTGGACAACATGTTACTGTACTGAATACTGTAGGCAGTTGTAGCACTATGATAAGTATTTGTACAACTAAACATATCTAAACATAGTAAAAATATGGTATAATCATCTTATGGGATCACTGTCATATATAAGGTCCATTGTTGATCAAAATGTTGTTATGCAGCACGTGACTTTATTTATTTGTGGGAGTTGATTAGGTCAACCCTTTCTTATCTACAAAATATTCATCTTTGCTTCGCTCACATTCGTTTCTACACTGTTATCCCTCTTTGGTTTCCTATTTCCCTGTGATCCTCCCTTTCTGCGAGTACAGAAGTTCGCATTTCTCTATTCATTTATTAATGTATTCACTAATGCATGCCAACGACTATTACATGACATGTACATGCATATTATGTTTTAAGAATAAAAATATAAAGGTGGAAAAAGACAGATGCAGTCTATGTCCTCATAGTGCTTTTTTTTCTAATGGGGGATTCAGACAACTCAATATCATCCTAATTATTAGGTATCATGAATGGGGTGATAAGAATGCATACAGTACAGACATCTAACCTACCTAGGAGGGTCCAAGAAGTCTTCTTGTTGGAAGTGACCACCAGGACAAATAGTTGAAAGGATAAGTAGAAGTTGGATATAAGTTTGAAAGACAAAGGGGTTCTGAAGAAACTAGGAGGATGTTCTAAGTAGTTGGAACAATCTACGGGGAGGTCCTGAAATAAAAAAGAATATGGCATATTTGAGGAAGAAATTTGGTAGGACTGGGGATAAAGTGCATGAGAGAAGATGCTAAGAAAAATAGGCTAGGTAAAGCTGGGTTTAAAGTTTATTTATTTTTACCATTTTATTGAGACTGTATCTTAAGGGCTGTAAGACACCAGTGAAATGATTTAAGCGGTAGACAGATAGATGCAATCTGACTGTGATGTGTAAAGTGATTAGAGGGGGTCATAATCAGAAGCAAGGTGGCCAGACTATTAAAAGAGTCCAAGCAAAAAATGATGAATGCTTGAGTTAGGGTAGTGGAAATGAAGAAAAAAGAAAAACAGAAGCAATCTTTAAGGAGTAGCATCAATTGGAAAGGTGAACAAGAAAGAAAAAGAAGTCAAAGATAATGATCAAATCTTTGTCTCAGGAAACTGGGTAAATAATTTATAAACTTTTACATGGACCATTGAGGAAGCATACTTGGAGGTCATGTAAATGTGTAAACACAAGTTTGGTAATATTGAATTTTAGTTGCCAGTAGGACCGTTTAGTGGAGTTAGTGGATCACACTCTCAAGAGACATCTCAGAGCTGAAGATGCACATTTGCGAGTAGTCAATGCACATGCCATTGAAATACAGAGAAGTTTGTGGAGTATGAGTAAAATAAGGCTTAGAACAGAGTCCCAAAGAGCACTGATATCTACAGGATGGGCAAAAGGGATATATGAAAGATAATTTGGAATGGACCAGTCATAAAGAATGAAAAATAAAATAGTTTCAAGAATAAGGACATGGATAATACCACGTGATAAAATAAGACCTAAAAGGATTTTGTGGGTATAAATCAGTTCTACTGTTCTTCCTTAGAGAATAAGCTTTAAGTAATGTGCAAGTAACTGTATTCAGTGTCAAAAGTCTAGAAAGTATAAAATTTATACAGAACCTAACACAGTATCCAGTCAATAGACATTTAAAATATTATTTCTACCAGCAGAGTATGAAAGTTCTAGTTCCTTCACATCCTCTTTCACTTGATATGGCCAGTCTACTTAATTGAAGCCATTCTAATAGATGTGTAATCACATCTAATTATGGTTTTAATTTTCATTTCCCTAATGACTAATGATGTTGCACATCTTATCACATGAATATTTACCACCTATATTTCTTCTTTTTGAATTATCTGTTTAACTATGGCACCCATTTTATTTATTGGATCATTTGTTTTTTCTTATTGAGCATTGAACATTCTTTATATATTCAGTATAAAATTTTTTGTCAGATATATAATTTGCAAATATTTTCTTCCAGTCTGTGGATTGTCTTTTTATTTTATTAACAATGTCTTAAACAACAGATGTTTTAAATTTTGAAGAAATTCAGTTTATCGTTTTGAAAAGTTTTATGGATCGTGGTGTTAGCATTGTAGCTAAGAAATGTTTGCCTAATTTGTTATTGGTGATGTAAAATGGTACAATCAGTTTAGAAAATCAGCTGGCAAAATGTTGGAAATATATTTTCTTCTCAACTCATTCCAACATATTTGGTCACTTTTTTATAATGTAAAAAAAATAAATAAAATGTAAAAACAGTATTTGGTCATTATATAAAAGTGAACAAATATTTATATAATGAATGAAAAATAAAGTGACCATATAGTTTTATGATGACCAAATATTTGTTATATTTGGTGGTCACTATTTTATAAAGTTGAAAAAGCATTCAGTTGGATGATAACACCAAAATATTTATGACGCATTCATGAAAGAAGCCAGACAAAAACAATGAGTGCTTATTGTATGATCTCATATGTATAAAAATCCCATATAATGAAAACTAATGTTAATAAGAGAAAGATCAGGGGTTTCCTGGGGACAGGGGCTCGGGCACAAAACAAACAGGGGCATGTATTCCAAGGGGGTATAACATTTATTTTGGAAGAAAATAAATGTTTATTTTGATTGTGATGACGCTTTCATGAATGTATTCATAGGTCAAAACTTTTACAAGTACAGTTTGTTGTTTCTCACTTAAACCTCAGTAAAGCTGTTAAATAGTATTTCTGCATTCCGGTATCACAAATATACCAACTCAATTTAAAAAATATTGCTTGTTCTTGTGATATGATCAAGTAATTCACTCACAAAACATTGCTGGTTTCCTGGAGTTGTCCAGTAGTATTTCACTCAGGCTGAATGAAATGATCAACTGAGAAATGATAATGAAGGCTTGAGAAAGTGGTGACTAACTGTGAAATATGCACCCTTCTGCCCTAAACTCTCACACACTAAGATGTGAGTTGCTGTCTTCAACAGAAAATGTTTTTCCCTAGTTTCTACATGAACTTCCAGGAAACAATTTTAAATACACTTTTTTTCTTTTTATTTGTAAAAATCTGTTTTTTATGGATTTGAAAAATCAGTTTTTTTCTTACTATGTTTTGTTTTTGAATAAAATGTTTTCCCCAGAAGTGTCTTAGCAAAATTATGTATTGGAAACACTAAAAAATGCCTTCACATCTACAATCTAAAACATATTTTATCATTTCACAACTCTTTTGGCTCCTTTGGTTTCTTGAGTAGAGTTTTGGAAAAGGAACTCAATTTACTTCATTTTTAACATTTAACATCTAAAACCATTTTTAAAACATTTATAATTCTTGTTTCCTTTTGATCTGGTTGTATAATTGGAAAATTAACCTGACAAAATGTAGCTTTGCATTGTGGATTTAAATTCATTTTGTATTTAAGTGATGGAAAAATATGTTATTTCCCAGATTAAAACTCTTTTTCAAGATAAACAATTCTCCACCTAGTCTGGAAGAACTGAAATGAGGAGGCATAAAAGGGAGAAAATTGGCTCCTCAATTTTCCCCTCTCTTCTCCACCCTTACACCAAGTTTCAACTCCAAGGGGGAAGATTTATAGAACAGATGTGGGGTTTTTCATCCCTAGAATTTCAGTGGAGAAGGCTGCATGTCCCTCAAAGACATCTAGGCTTTCATTAGAGCTACTTCCACAGAGCAGGGGAGTAACATGTTGAAGATAGGATGACTATGCATTCATTTGTGTAGGACACTTTTGTTTTTCTCTTTTTTTTGGACTATTTATCAATAGCTGTCCCATTTACTCTTAAAATTATTCTGGTTTGAATGATGTATAATCCCAGGTCTCCTTCACTGAGCTCATATATCCATCCCATAATAGTCACTAGCATTGGTTGCTGAAAACCCACAGCTGATCCTTCTCAGGTGAGTTGATCTCCGCTCACATCCAACATTACATGGGAGGTTAGACTTCATCTCCCTACTCGCCACCCGCAAACAGCTACAGACAGAGAACTGACTAATGGGGAGGAGGGATGCAAAAAACTGGCTCTTTTATTCAAGGTGGGACCAACTTCGTGATGCTATTTGTGCTCCAAAGCTCCCCATGGATTCAGGCTAAAGCTAGTTTCTAGCTGAGATCACTTCTCTGCTTGGGTTTTTATTTTTGTTTTCATTTTTTTGTTGTTGTTGTTTTTGTTCCTTTATCTTATTCTGCTTTGCTCTCTACCCTTTTTTTCTGATAATTCTTTCTTTTTTTCTCTGAGAATTCTTGATCAATAAATTTATGACACAGGAATCTCAGGCTGTGTTTCCAGAAAAACTGACCAAGATAGTACTGGAATTGGTCCCAGGAAGCAGTCTTTAAAGATGTGATTTGAGTTGGATACCTCACTTGATGAGGGGCAAGGAGAGCCCAATCACCAGTGGTAGAAATGTTGCTTCCTTTGACTGTGCCACTGCTGATACCTTCTCCTAGGACAAACTTAGATAAGACATAGGTGGAAGGGAACAGACTAGCATGTCAATATCTGTGGTATTTGAGAGGTATGGGGAAAAGAGTAACTAAATGTACTATTGAAATTAGGACATTATAGCTGAATACCTTGTATTGAAAAGAGAAAATGACAGGTTCAGATACATTGATCATGACTCCAAAACAAAATGTGAAACTTGAGACTCTGCTAGGCAGTATTTAAAGCAACTCTTGAAGCGAGAGCAAACATAGAGCTTAAAATGAGACATAGGACTTGATTATAAAAGAGACAAAACTATTCTTAGTTTAGGCAAGTTTCTTATGCCAATCACAGCTCTCATAAGGAAAATAAATGCTCCTGAGACTCAAGGTGGTGTAGGTGCACTTGAAACCTTGAATCCCCTGATCCCTGAACCTACTGGGTCTGCAAAAGTGGACCACTCTCCTTGTCGGAAGGCTACTGGGAGTCCTACAGTGAGACCAATGCCTTACAATAGAACAGTTTCCTTCAGCATCTATACTCATGAACCATCATGGCCACCAGATCTGTAACTAGGGTGAAATCTCAGGATAACCTTACTGGAGAAGTGCTGGGTTGGGTAGGAAAAGAGAATTATACATCAAAGAAACTGTAGAATCTGGCTACTACAGTATGGCAAGAAACTCCGTGGTCAATATAGTACATTTTTAGTTGCAATTTTAGAATTACAAGCTGAGGAATGATTAAGTAAATTCAGTGTATCTGAATATTATAATATTTTTCATTCTTTTTAATAAAGTGCTTTGTTTTGATTTCATGTACAGGTACTTTGATATTTCCCAATCATGAGTCAAATTAAAGTCCCAACTCAATTTTAATGTCTTATCAAATAAACACATACACATAATCTATTTCATAATTTAAATTATATTTTTATAAATTTCCATTGAAAATAAAAATTACTTTATTCAAAGGAAATTGAATTATAGTAAATATCATTTTATTTCTGAGTATAGTCTCTCAATATTGTTATTATTTCACTATCCTGAAATTATTTTAATCATACCAAATTTGAAGAAATTTTACTTTATAATTTGTAATTTCTCTGGGGTCCTGAAATCTGGAATTAGTTAAATGATCTTTTTTCCAAAATGAGAGAAACATATATTTTAGGAAGATCCTTGAAGGTAATGACTTTATAACCAGATTTTCACAAACTGTATTTACCTGCTGAGAAGATAATTTAATATATTTTAACTTGATTTAGAACATATTTCAGCTGAATTCTAAATATATTATCCCCACGTTTTTCTGCAGAGTGATGCTAACTGATGATTATTTTATAGATAAGGAAAGAATTAATTTTTTTTTATTAAAACCACCCCATTTGACTAGATGGTCCAGGTAGAAATATAAATAGATGATTTGTATAAAAACAAACATGAATGCCTGGAGACATATGCTGGCTAGTATGTGGTATTAGTCCATTTTCACAATGATATAAAGAAATACTCCAGACTGGGTGATTTATAAAGGAAAGAGGTTTAATTGACTCTCAGTTCCTCATGGCTGGGAGAACCTCAGGAAACTTACAATCATGGCAGAAGACCTAGGAGAGCAAGCACTCTCTTCACAAGGTGGCAGGAAAGAGTGACCGAAGGAGGAACCGCCAAACACGTAAAACCAACACATTTTGTGAGAACTCACTATCATGAAAACAGCATGGAGGAAACCATCCTTATCATCCCATCACCTCGCCCCCTTGACATGTGGGGATTACAGTTCCAGATGAGATTTAGGTGGGAACACAGAGCCAAACCATATCATATGCATATGTCAAGTGCATCCATTTGAAGATGCACCTTTTAAAACATAAATACCTGTGAGGATCACTTCAGTCACTACCTTCTACCAGAGGTTTTCCCACTGTGGTCCTTGGATCCTAAGGCTTCCTCAGCAGAAAGTAAATAGTCATTTTAGTTGCAAAGAGACAGAGTTCTAGGCTTCCAACTCTCAATTCAATAAAAGTGGCTTCATTCTTGTCTACTGTATACACTGGATTTCTAAATAAGATTGCATTTGAGGAAAAAAAGTAGTTCCATTTGAAGATTATTGCCTTTGTTGACAGTCAAGAGGAAGATAATTACAGATTTTTGTCCTAATTAATTAAATCTGCCAAGGTGAGTCCTTTGCTTGGAATAGCAAATTATAGACCTCACTATTACATCTAAATATCATTATATCATATGCATGAAAAAATTTAAATCCCTGAATAGATTGCTCACTGAAAAATAAATTGCTCAATCTTAATTTTTAAATTTAACTTTTAAGTTATTTACTCAAATTGCAATTAACATTTGCTCTTTCCATTTTCTGAGATGCTCCATCCTTGCCTCCACCCTCCTTTCGCTTTCTTTTATTATTATTATTATTATTATTATTATTATTATTATTATTATTATTATACTTTAAGTTCTAGGGTACATGTGCATAATGTGCAGGTTTGTTACATATGTATACTTGTGCCATGTTGGTGTGCTGCACCCATCAACTCGTCAGCACCCATCAACTCGTCATTTATATCAGGTATAACTCCCAATGCAATCCCTCCCCGCCAACCCCAGCATCATAGGCCCCGGTGTGTGATGTTCCCCTTTCCAAGTCCAAGTGATCTCATTGTTCAGTTCCCACCTATGAGTGAGAACATGCGGTGTTTGGTTTTCTGTTCTTGCGATAGTTTGTTGAGAATGATGGTTTCCAGCTGCATCCATGTCCCTACAAAGGACACAAACTCATCCTTTTTATGGCTGCATAGTATTCCATGGTGTATATGTGCCACATTTTCTTAATCCAGTCTGTCACTGATGGACATTTGGGTTGATTCTAAGTCTTTGCTATTGTGAATAGTGCCACAATGAACATACGTGTGCATGTGTCTTTATAGCAGCATGATTTATAATCCTCTGGGTATATACCCAGTAATGGGATGGTTGGGTCATATTCATTCTTCCTTCTAGTTTTAACTTAAAATCACCTCCCCAAAGAAGTTTTCCTAATCTTACACTTTCTTCTTCCAGCTATATTTCCTTTATACTTTTACTATGTCACTTTTTAGCCTTATCTATCTAGCTCCATGAGAACCATGCCTATCTGCTGACCACTGCATCCCCAAATCTAGTAAATCTAGTACTTAATACACACTCTGCAAATGTGGAAGGAAGACATATACCTTAGTTAACAACGTGACCTGTTTGTCACCAATTATAGGTGGTTTTCTTAGAATTTCTAATTGTTCTTTCCTCACACATTGTTGTTTCTCTTGCCATATACTGACTAATACAGCTGCCTCCTGGCTGACATCACTCTCCCTTTTCATCAAGTTCACACACATTTTCCTGGCTTCCAAGGACTCCACGTCACATCTGCCTTTGCTTCATGTACAATTTTCCATTGAAACTTTCTGCTCATTGTCAGATTAGTCTCTTGACTATCCCTTGCTGAACCTGTGTTTTCTTACTGTCAACCCTGAAATACTGCCTGCACTGACATCCTCGCCTAAAGCCCTTTCCAGATTAAATGGATCATTTTTTTCTTGACTGCCTAGTGCAGATATTGTTAGTATGACACTTATCCAGTAATTCACTATGTTTGTATATTGCTTTCTTAGTTTTGATCAAATAACAGCCATGTGATTTTATGTAGACTGTTGGACCCAGATTGGGAACTCAATAGACACTTGTTGATTGATTGATTGATTGATTGCTGTATAACATTTATGCCAGTATATTCTGAAACAGTTGCTTCATAAATTAGGTTAGTAGATTTTTGCTCTTAAAAAAAATCAATGCTAATTTTGAAATAATATCAAGGTTACAGAAGACTTGAATGTATAGTACAAGAATTTTTCCTTGAATTATTTGAGAAAATGTTGCCAACCTGATGTCTGAACCCCTTCAAATACCCTAGCATGTGTTTCTGTCAAAGACCTTTTCCTACGTAACCATTATACAATACAATCATCAACATCAGGAAATTAATACTGATACATTTCTCCTATCTAAACTTAGATCCCCATTCAAGTTTTCCCAATTGTCTCAATATAGCTTTTTATAACAAAAGATTCCAGTTCAGAATCATCATGCATTTAATTTTTATGTCTCTTTAGTCTTTATGACTCTTTCGAAGATTACTTACCTAGTATTTGTAAAAGGCCCATCAATATGTGTTCATCTGGTGTTTTCTTATGATTAGACTCAGATTATTCATCTTTGGGAATAATACATAGAAATGATGCCACTTACTGCACTCTATTTGGTGGCACATGATGTTAATTTGTTCCATTACTAATAATATTTACTTTGCTCACTTGATTAAGGAAGTATCTCCAGGCTGCTGCACTTTAAAGTTACCCTTTTTTTCTTTTTAATTAGTAAGTACATTGTGAAGAGCTATTTCTAACTATGTAAATATCCAATTCCTCATCAAACTTTCAATTTTTTTTGTGGTTTTCTATTTTAATCAGTGGGTCACACAACATTGCTATCATTATTGTGGTGCTCAGCTTGTCATGGATTTGCCCAGCAAAACATTATTTAAGCTAGCTTCTGTGAACTCTTGGGATATTCCCATCCTTCTTTGAGCACGTACTTGCTTTCTGGAATAAAGTGATATTTCAGGCTCATCTTGTAGTTACATTGCCCAAACCAGAACTCAGTCATTTTTCCAGGGAACTCTCATACCTTCAAGTGGGGAATGATCATTAGAAGCCAAGATTAGGGTGGTAGGTATATTCATTGCTATTGGGCTATCATTGCTTGTAGACTTTCTTGGTGGATAGAACTAGAGAATATACATGTACGTATGTTGTAATTTTTATTGTTATGGTTTCTTTCTAATTTGGTCTTGAGGTTTATCTCCAGTTTTGATTCATCCTCACCCTAGGATACCTCCTTGTGGGTACCCTCTTCACACATCTGTGCATCAGAGGTCTCCTCAGCACAGTTGTCCTCTGACATGCACAACCATCTTTCTCACCATGTGCTTGTATCCTTTCCTGTTTGGGCTCTACTATCACACATCAAAACTTTTCCCATGTGTGGTCAGCTTCGTCATTCCACCTGGTGTCCGACACCTAATGACAAGCTGCTCACTTGCAAAGATATCCTCCTCACCCTGTTTAGTTTCTAAAACTTTGAGCTGGGTCATCCCATAGACTATTTCCTTTTAACTCTGTTCAGATTCTGACTTCCCATTCGAGCTGTTCCCACCCTTTGATGTCTTTCTCCTTCTGCCTGGGTTTTGATACCCTAAGCTGATCACTCCCTGCATGTGGATGCCCTGTTCACTTAGCTTGGTTCCCAGCACTCCACACCAGGTCATGCTTCCACCTAGGTGCTTAACTTGCTCTGACTAGCTTCAGAGCGTCAGGACTGAAAGCCCTAACTCAGGAAGAGAAGGAGAGGAAAAAGGAAAAGGAAGAAAAAAGATTTTTGATGTTTTTGCTTGCTCATAGTCACCAACATTTTTCTTCTTTCTACTGTTTTTCTCTTTTTCTCCAAAGAAACATTTCCAATTTAATTTGAGAACTCTTATTTCAGACAAACCTTTGCTTTCCTAATCAATGATCACAACACTAGCTTTTCCATTAATAATTCTCTCTCTCTCTTTTTTTTTTTTTTTTTGATATGGAGTCTTGCTCCGTTGCCAAGCTGGAGTGCAGTGGCACAATCTGGGCTCACTGCAACCTCTGCCTCTTGGGTTCAAATGATTCTCCTGTCTCACCCTCCTGAGTAACTGGGGCTACCAGCATGCACCAGCACACCCAGATAATTTTTTGTGTTTTTACTAGAGATGGGTTTCACCATGTTGGTCAGGGGGGTCTTGATCTCTTGACCTCATGATCCGCCTGCCTCGGCCTCCCAAAGTCCTGGGATTATAGGCGTGAGCCACCATGCCCAGCCACATACTCATTTATGAAAGTCACCATACAGATATAGCTCGACACACTGGGTATTTAATAAATATGACTATTTTAATTCACAGCAGTGTAATGAATTATTGGTCCAGCATGCAGAGCACTGATTTGCAAACTCTTAAGTAAGAGTAGAACCTTTCAGAAACTGATAATATGTGTCATTATTTTATTCATTTTTTTTTCTCATAATACTGCAACAATGCTTCAAAAGTGAAAAATCAGGCCAAACACCAGTGAATCTAATTGTAATGAACATATAACTTTTATCTCCATTGGAGTGTCTAAAGTGATATATTACTTGACATTGTCTATTTACATTCTTTTAGTAGTGAAATGCTCAGCTATATTTTGAAAATTAAATAAAAATGCAAATACAACACAAACATTGTGTTCCAAGGCAAACAATATGATATTTTACTGTTTATTTGTCACATACTCAAAGTAGAAAAAAATATATATATATATAAAATCATGAAGGTTCACGTTACTTGTTTTGATGGTGTTTAACAAAGTATCTGGGATTGTGATATTAGCACATGTTCTAATCAGTCAAATATATCTTCATGTCAGAAATAACAAAGACTCTGCATTCTAGATAATGGGTTACCCCATTATCTGCTATAACCACCCTTTAGATAAAGCAAAACTCTTTTGAGATAAATTAAGAAAATAAAGGATGTTTGAACAGATATGTTGCTTTAAATAGGAGTGATATGATTACCTAAATGCGTATTATCTTTTTAATAGAGAGACAATTTTGTAGGCTTCCTTAATTGTAAGTGAACAGAATTTCTTTATTACTAACATTAGTTAAAAATAGTCCAGTGAGTTCCAGTGGTTTAAACAAACCAAATATTCCAAGCTACTTGAATTGCATCTGGTGGCAGAAGTAACAAGATTTCATCAGGCATTCTGTAAGAATGATTACTGAGGAAAAAAACTAGTGTTTTGGGACACATTCTGTGCATTGAGTACTATGCTATTTTTTTATCTTCTTTTTTTTTTTTTTTTGCTTCACGGTAGCTGTCATCCTAGCTTTCTTTCCGGCCTGGAGTGCAGTGGCCGGATCTCAGCTCACTGCAGGCTCCGCCTCCCGGGTTTACGCCATTCTCCTGCCTCAGCCTCCCAAGTAGCTGGGACTACAGGCGCCCGCCACCTCGCCCGGCTAGTTTTTTGTATTTTTTTTTTTTTTTTAGTAGAGACGGGGTTTCACAGTGTTAGCCAGGATGGTCTCGATCTCCTGACCTCGTGATCCGCCCGTCTCGGCCTCCCAAAGTGCTGGGATTACAGGCTTGAGCCAGCGCGCCCGGCAATCTTCTTTAATTTACTTTTCAAGCAACCCTGAAAGATACAAATAACAGCAAATTAAAAGAGAAGTTAAGTAACTTGCCTTATCATTTTCTGTTATGGGGATCGGCACTCCTTGGGGCATGCACAGAAGACAATGTCAATGGCAGCTCCTAGAGTGATGCAATACGGTGGACCTGTATAAAGGTTAAACATAAATTAGTTTCTTTCTCAACTTTCCATGGCATCATTTTCCTTCCCATAAAAGCTTTGTACAATATTTCGAGAAAGCTTGTACAGATTCATGAATGCTAAGCAAAATCAAAATCAGGAACTATATTTCAGTCTGCATATAACATTTCTTCAATGAGGGAAACAGTTGAGAACACTAAATGATGTTATGTGAACATAGCAGAAAGTCACTCCAAAGTTATGCAGTTTCCTAATTTTAGCAAACTGGATAACTTTCAACATTGTTCTAATCTAGAAAAATGATTATGACTTCTTTATTAAAGGTTGCAAGATATAAAAATTTACTCTGATTTTACAGCCCTGCACAGTCAAGAATTATAAACTTTTTTATTTTATTCAATATGGCTTTTATATATCTCATCATATTAGCCACTGATCTTACATTAATATCAGAGAGGTGTTTAATACATGTCTGACACTGGCATTTAAAATGCTATTAATGTAAGGAAGAAAGGTTGTTTCTTCTTTTTAATCTCAGCTGGTCTTAAAGATTGTTCTTCAACTTTTATTTTACTCCCTTCACCCCTCGGGCCTCAGATTCTTCTTTCCAGTTGGCAGCCCCTGAATATATATCTAACTCAGTTTTCTACTGTGAAATTGTGAAGTTAATATCATTTGAGAAGATGTATTTAAGAACTTCAAAGGACGCTCTTTGGAATTGTAAGAGTGGTATGTAATGAAAAGAAGAGATGGTCATTGTCACCTGCATGCAATATTTTATATTTCATCTGCTTGTGATTGTTTACACACACACACCCCATATATGCTTCCATGTTTTACAACCATCTGCACTTTGTTAGCTAAACAGCCTTGGGAAAGTCAATTGCACTTCCCAAGCCTAATCTTGCTCATTGAGCAACAGAAAAGTAATGACACTACCTTTGTTATTAGATAATTGTAAGAATTCAGTGAGTTACAATATGAAGACAGTTCGATAGTCAACAAAAATATTGTCTACACAAAATTTGTAAACTATTCTTTATAATCTACCAGTTAATTTGATCACATTTAGCATTTTATTAAATATTACTGCTTATAATTATTTACATTCCTAATTTGTATTGGTTTTATGTACTCCACTATATAATATGTGCGTTGAGGACACTGAGTTCTAAGATAAATTCATAGATTGGTTTATAGATTAGTTCATTAGAATCACTGACATATTAAATTTTAGAACTAAGAAGAGGTTTTAATTATTACAGTACTAACACGTTGCTAATTATAAAATTGTTTAAGTGATTAAATATTTGGTCTGTGAAATAAAAATTTATGGTTGATGGAAGAAATGATTCAAACTAATTTATATTTTGATATTGGAGAGATATAACTAGGGACACTTTGAAAGGCTGAGGTATTTTTACTTGCACTTGAATTTGAATTTCAATAGTATAGTTTCATAAAATCAAAATCTTCAGAATTTAGAGGTGAAAATTTGCCTGGTTTAGTAAACTTTAAGTAATGTGGGCCTACCTATTCCCTGAGACAAAACAATATTGAAATTAGGTCAATTAACTTGATTTTAAGTAATGTGGCAACATATAGAAATTGTTCAAACTTATGTAGACACCATCATTTACCTCAGTCTTCAAACTTATTTGACCAATGATACAATCTTGAACTGAAAAGAAAACTCTGTTTAAATATGCAAGATATGCAAGTGTACCTCGTTTTATTGTGCTTCACTTCATTGTGCTTCACAGAGATTGTGTTTTTTTACAAATTAAATCTCTGTGGCAACTCTGTATCAAGCAAGTCTATCAGTGCCATTTTTCCAAAAACACGTGCTTAGTTTGTGTGTCTGTGTTGCATTCTGGCAATTCTGTGATATTTCAGACACTTCATTATTATTATAACTCTGATAGTGATCTGTGATCAGTGATCTTTGATGTTAGTACCATATTGTATTTGTTTTGGGGTGCCACAAACCACACTCAATACAACGAACTTAATTGATAAGTGTTGTATGTTCTGACTGCTCCATCGACCAACCAGCCATTACCCTATTTGTCTCCCTCGCCTTGGGCCTTCCTATTTCCTGAGACACAACAATATTGAAGTTAGGTCAATTAACAACCCTCCAATGACCTCTAAGTGTTTGAGTGAAAGGAAGAGTCACATGTCTCCCACTTTGAATCAAAAGCTAAAGGCAATTAAGCTTAATGAGGAAAGCACATCAAAAGCTGAGATAGTCTGAAAGCTAGGCCTCTTGCAACAGACAGTTAGCCAAGTTGTGAATACAAATAAAAAGTTCTTGAAGATAATTAAAAATGTTATTCCAGTAAACACAAATGGTAAGAAAGCAAAATAGGCTTATTGTTGACATGGAGAAAGTTTGAGTGGTCTGGATACATCAAACAAGGCACAACATTTCATTAAGCAAACACCTCATTCAGAGGAAGACTCTAACTCTTCAATTCTATGAAGGCTGAGAAAGGTGAGGAAGCTGCAAAAGAACGATTTGAAGCTAGCAGAGATTGGTTTATGAGGTTTAAGGAAATAAGCCATCTCCATAACACACAAGTGCAAGATGAAGCAGCAAGTATGGATAAAAATCTGCAGCAAGTTATCCAGAAGATCTAGCTGGGATCTTTGATAAAATTGTCTATACTTAAGAACAGATTTTCCACGTAGGCAAAATAGCCTTCTGTTGAAAGAAGATGCCATCGAGGACTTTCCTAACTAGAGAAGAGAAGTCAGTTCCTGTCTTCAAAGTTTCAAAAGGCAAATTGCCTCTATAGTTAGAGACTACTGCAGCTGGAGACTTTAATTGGAAGCCAATGCTAATTTATCATGCCAAAAATCTCTTAAGAGTCCTTAAGAATTATGCTAAATCTACTCTACCTGTGTTCTGTAAATGGAACCACAAAGCCTATGTAACAGTACAATTGTTTACAGCATGGTTTACTGAATATTTTAAGACTACTTGAGAGCTACTGCTCAGAAAATAAGATTTCTTTCAAAATATTACTGCTCAGTGACAATGCACCTGATCACCCAAGAGCTCTGATGGAGATGTACAAGGAGATTAGTGTTGTTTTCATGCCTACTAACACAACATCCATTCTGCAGTTAAAATCATTAATTTTACATGAGCAGAAGATCATTAATTTTACATGAGCAGAAAATACAGAGACATAAAATAATATAAATAAAATATCAGAGAGCCACTGTCAGGACCATATTACTCCCATTAGTTAATCATTTTAAGAACTATGTATAAGACATTGGAATAAGTGCTTCACCAAGATTATCTCATTTATTCCCTATAAAACCCAGCAAGGTATGTTCTATCATTGTTTGTATAATTACATAATTGTACCATTATATTTTTAAACTGTATAGAAATAAAAACTTGAATTATTTAAGTTTCCCAAAGTCACAAAGATAAAAAATGCTCAAATCAATCCAGGATTCTACGGCTAAACCAAAAGGAAAACTCTGAATCCTCCTAGTTCTCTTTTGAACAAATTATCTTGTATAATCCCTTTTTGATAGTAACATGATTAAGGAAGTAATATGATTATGTCTTTTGTTGATTTTTTTAATATTGAATTTTCATATCAATATGTCGGTACTTTCTTATAGTTTTTTTCTTATGAATAATGGATGCTGAAATGTTTTCAGTGCTTACAATTATGTTTTTGCACTTTTTTGGTTAAGTTTATAAAATGTATAGATAATTATATAGAAAAAAATAATGACCCATTATGTCACTTTCAAGAGACATTTACCATTTATATCTTCAACTACTTTTGTTTCCTTCATATGTTTTCTACATGGAGTTTGTTACATTCACCATTTTGTGCTTTATTTTTTGTTTATCGTATTATAAATATATTCTAACGTTCTCAGCAAATATCATATTCAACATCTTTAAAGAACATTTAAAATATTCATGAAAATAGAATATGGTAGTAAACCCATGTGCTCATTATGCAGCATCAACATGGGGACTATTTCCTCTGTAACTTTTCTCACTTCCTTCTGCTCTAGTCATCATAATTTCATTGAAATATAACTTTTGATAGTCAAATGCTATTCAATCTCATAATAAAGCATATTTTACTTACAAAAATTTCTGGTTATAATGGAAATCTTGTCACCATGTTCTTTTTTTAAATTACCATTATTTTTGTAGAGATTGGGTCTTATTATGTTGCCCAGGCTGGTCTTCAACTGGGTTTAAGCAATCCTGCCACCTTGGCTTCCAAAGAGCTGGAATTGCAGGTGTGAGGCACCACGCCTGGCTTCACCATGTTCTTTACTAGACCATCCACACTGTTCTGTCATACCTTAAGAAGGCCTTTTAAGGTTTTCACATGAACTATTGTGAAATATAACACTTCTTGTAGTTTTTATGCTTCTGAATCCTCACCAAGATTCTCTAGTCTATATGTAACATATTGACACACCAAATCAACAAAAGAGAAAAGCTCTGATTTCAATTGCTTTTGAAACCATACAATTCACAACTGGTAATTTTGTAGACACACAATGAAATACCTTGTAAACAGAAAGACACAGTTGTGAGTTCTGATATAGGCATCAGAAAGTGAATACAACCTCTATCTTAAAATATTAACAACACTACCTTATAACATCCTTCTTTTCATTATAAATTCAATTTGTTTTTAACACTTCCATTGATTGGCCCTCTCCTTTGCCTGGGAGGATATTTATCAGGTTGATTTATATTTCTTGCCCACATAATGAAGCTAATGAAAAATGTCTGTTTTCCAAATACTGCCCCAGAGGCCTCACCTAAATTCTGTCAATAATGAGTTGGGAAACAAGAGCATCAGAAAAAAAAAAAACTTTTATAAAAACTAGAAATTGTTTATGAGATAAAAGAATATCCTGAGGCCGGCCGGGCGCGGTGGCTCAAGCCTGTAATCCCAGCACTTTGGGAGGCCGAGACGGGCGGATCACGAGGTCAGGAGATCGAGACCATCCTGACTATCACGGTGAAACCCCGTCTCTACTAAAAATACAAAAACTAGCCGGGAGAGGTGGCGGGCGCCTGTAGTCCCAGCTACTCGGGAGGCTGAGGCAGGAGAATGGCGTAAACCCAGGAGGTGGAGCTTGCAGTGAGCTGAGATCCGGCCACTGCACTCCAGTCCGGCGACAGAGCGAGACTCCACCTCAAAAAAAAAAAAAAAAAAAAAAGAATATCCTAAGGCCAATTGCAAGGGCGCTCGGTTCTATGACCATAAGCAAAAAATTTTGTCAACAATTCCCTTTAGAAATCCATTTCTGAAAGGATTTCTGAAAGGTTTACAGCTGTGCTGATTCAGTTCCCTTGGGTCCCAATCTGACTTTAAAAAAAATGATGATCTTAAATCATATTTGCCAATTCATCCGAGTTAAGAATTGAATTAATATTTTACTCTGGGTCATATTTACACTTTCTACATTCATTACTTTTTTCTATAAATTCTGTGCTCATTTTATAATTGAGACACAAAATCGGAGTTGTTTTTGTGTTGTCAGTTCACTTTGCGTTTAATTTTCATTCTTTCTCTGCAGTCCATTAAGTATATGAATTTTAAGACTGTATTCATATCCTATGTATAGCAGTGCTATTTGGTTCCTGAGTATTAATTAATAAATGATACGTGTTTCCATTTACTGAAGGCTTATCATGTGCCAGGCACTTTACATACTTTATCTCAAATCTGACCTCCCCACAGCCATACAAGGTATATATTACTACCTCTTATTACAGGTGAGTTAACTGAGGATCATCAAGGTTAAGAAACGTTCTGACTGAATGCGAGGTCTAACTCTTCTTGAATATTTTCTGAATAGGTGTTATAAGTATTTTCCTCTAACAATATTCTTGTCCTTAGAGTATTCTCACTATTAATATAATAAACTATTAATTTCAGTTATATAATTGGCCTCTTGGAGTGGAAAATTTATGATTCAACTAAAGTGTATTAAACTGTGTCTATTACAGACACATAAAATTTCATTTGTAATAGTATTTAGTTTAGTCCAATACAAAAAGAACATTTCCTTATTCTGTCAATATATTTATAGTGATATAATATTAGTATTACTAACAAATTAGTTCTAATTGTTGCAGTTGGCTCAGATGAACTTCTACTTGTAAATATTTCACTAGCCACTCCTTTTTATTAATATAAATATTTGAAAGTAAAGCCATTTCACTACTTTAAAAATACTACATGATTCAGGTCAGACTTCTCAAGATACATACGGGTTACAGATTTCAGGGACGCTCTTTGTGTCCTTATCCCTAGCCCTGGGTGGAATTTTTTTTTTTTTTAAGTGAAACCATTGATCATTGTTGATAGGGCTGAGTTTTAGCACGTTGGGGTTAACAATTTACACAGCTCTAAAAACATGGCTGTAAAATTCATATCATATTACAACATTTTTTGCTTTGTTTTGTTTTTTTTGTAGACAGAGTCTAGCTCTGTCGCCCAGGCTGAAGTGCAGTGGCACCATCTCGGCTCACTGCAACCTCCGCCTCCCAGGTTCAAGCAATTCTCCTGCCTCAGCCTCCCGAGTAGCTGGGACTACAGGCACCTGCCACCACGCCTGGCTAATTTTTTGTATTTTAGTAGAGATGAGGTTTCACCGAGTTGCCTAGGTTGGTCTCAACTCCTGAGCTCAGGCAATCCACCCACCTCGGCCTCCCAAAGTACTAGGATATCAGGCATGAGCCACGTGCCAGGCCTCAAATTGCAAAATTGAAGCACATTTTAGAATTCTAGTGCTATAGAATTTTAGCACTTTCTCATGCTGTAGAATTGAAGCAATACTGAGCACCTCCTTTCAATATAGTAATGTTGAAAGCATCAAGAGTTTCCAAGATGATTATGATTATTTACCTGACTCCTTAGAGAGTATGATCTAATGAATGCAAAAATACCTGTTGAAGCTGGAGTTCACCACCTGCATTGCTTTACACTATATTCTAATGGGAGAATAACAGCTATTGGTGAAAACTTAAAGCCCTTAGATCCTCTAAAAGTTGTCTAGTAGCCAAGATATTTCTTAATTGATAAACAGAGAAAAAAAATTGTAGTTATAGATCTGATTATCAGCTAGCTAATAATAACAAAGAAAAATCTGGAATTCACCCATAATTTTTTTCTATATTATTTTTGTCAAATTTGGTCAATAAGTTTATATCGGTATCTTTGTTTTTACTCTCTGAAAGAATATCTTTAAAACATGGATTGTTCCTCTCTTAAATTTTCCATAAAACTCTCCCTAATACTATTATGCTGCGTGCGTATGTGTGTGTGTGTGTGTGCATGTGTGACAGAGTCTCTCTCTGTTGCCCAGGCTGGAGTGCAGTGAAGTGATCTCAACTCATGGCAACCTCTGCCTTCCAGGTTCAAGCGATTCTCCTGCTTCAGCCTCTGAGTAGCTGGGACTACAGGTGTGTGCCACCACATTCGGCTAATTTTTGTATTTTTAGTAGAGACGAGGTTTCACCATGTTGGCTCGGCTGATCTCTAATTCCTGACCTGAAGCAATCCTCCTGCCTCGGCCTCCCAAAGTGCTAGGATTACAGGCGTGGGCCACCGTGCCTGGCCTATCATGCACTTTTGAAAAGATTATTTTTGACTAAAGTAGTCCAAATAGTTACTGGCTACTTTCATTTTTCACTTGCCTGGAACATATTTTTCTGTTTCCTTATTTTCAATCTTTCAATGTAGTTTTATTTTTCCCTTGATTTGCTTTCTTCTAAGAAGCAAAAAGCTACATTATAAATTATATCTATACACAAGTATAGATAAAATTATGTGAATATATATATAGAGAGATTTTTGAGACAGGTCTCACTAGCCTTGACCTCTTGAGCTCAAGGAATCCTCCCACCTCAGCTTCCTGAGCAGCTGGGAGTACAGGTGTGCATCACCACATCCGGATAATGGCTTTTAATTTTTTTATTTTTGTAGAGACAGGGTGTCACTATGTTGCCCAGGCTGGTCTTGAACTCCTGGACTCACATAATCCTCTCGCCTCAGCCTCCCAAAGTGCTTGGATTTTCTGTATTTTAATAGGTGAGTTACATCTATTACATTTTTACTAGTTACTCGTACCTTTGGACTAATTTCTGCCTTTACTGTTGTGCTTCTGTTAAACATGCTTTCTCTTTGCTACTTCCCCCCATTACTTCTGTTAATGAAGTTTTTATTCTCTGATGTAACTTGAAATGCATAATTATTTTTGTTTCTAATGTTTCTAAGGTAAAATATTCAACATCTCTATCTTCTGTCAGAGAAAGACATAGAACTTAGCAAGCACCATTCCATTCCATGCTCACCCACTTCATTTCTGTCTAGAATTTCAATTGTAATTTTTATAAAAATAATAATTTTTGTTTTTTATCAGTTGGAGTCTCCCTCTGTCACCCAGGCTGGAGCGTAGTGATGTGATCTTGGCTCACTGCAATCTCTGCCTCCTGGGTTCAAAAGATTCTCCTGCCTCAGCCTCCTCAGTAGCTGGGACTACAGGTGTGTGCCACTACACCTGGCTAATTTTTTTTTTTTCTTTTTTAGTAGAGATGAGGTTTCACCATGTTGGTCATGCTGGTCTCAAACTCTCGACCTCAGGTGATCTGCCTGCCTCAGCCTTCCAAAATGCTGGGATTACAGGCGTAAGCCACCACGCCCTGCTAAAAATAAGAATTCTTTAATGTCAATAGTAATTATTGCTTTTTTTCTTAGTTATTTTACTTACATTTGCTTCTTGCTTTTCTCTCTTTGGGTTCACAATTCTTGCTGAATTAATTCCTCTAGTAAGCCTTTTCCAGGGGTTCTGCATGTTTGAAATGTCTTGATTTTATTATGAAAAGTGTAAGCTGTGTATAGAATCTAGTTTTATGGCTAATTCCACTCAACTTCTATTGTTGCTATTGAGAAGTCTGCTGTTAATCTAATTGTTTGTTCTTGGTAAAAGGTAAAATTTATTTGCTAGGAATTATTACTCCAGAGGTAACTTTTACTACCTCTGCTTTATTTTCATTTGTTTTATTTTTTACGTTTTGAAATTTCACAGCAATGTGTTTAGATGCAGATTTATTTTTTTAAATGCTCTTGGCATTTGATATTTACATTCTATTTGAGTAAACATCTCTTTAAAATTCTGAAAAACTCTAAATAAATATTTTTTTAAAATATTGTCTTCCTATCAGCCCTTCTTTTCTCAAAATCTAGAACACTTGTTAAGCATGTGGGGGTGGTTTTCATTCATTTTGACTTCCACTAGCATTCAGCATTCAGTTTACTATTGTAGCTTTATCTCTGAAGTTTAGTTCATTGAAATTTTTGTTTCAATGTCAAAAACATTTTTATTCCTAGGATGTCAGATTGTTTTCTGTTTTAGTTTGTTTTGTTTTTGATTCATAGTCACCTGCTTTTTTTCCACTGAAAATTTTTCTTCTTTTTTATGTATACAGTTTATTTCTTACATCTGTTAATATATCAAGTATATACAGTTTTCAACTACCCTATTATTTGTAATTTTGCAGGAGTAAATTTCCTATTTGTAAAATGTGTTAGCTATTTTTCATGACCTGAATTTTCCTCATACAGTAGGCAATTTTAATTTTTAAGGTAGTCACAAGTCTCTCTTTTTAACCCCTGTTCTTTACCCATTTCCCCCTTCTATTATTTTTTTCGGTTGCTTCTACTCACAGCTAACTTCACATGCAGGTTGTAGGTTGGTGGTAATCTTTGTTTTCTTCCTCACTAAATCTTCTCTCCCTCTTTCTCCTTTCTCCTCTGCCACTGGGTTCGTTGAGATAGTGATTTTGGTTTTGAGTCTGCCTCTATCATTTAAATGTCTATATAAGATAAAGATTATTTAATAAATTTTCAAAAAGTTGACCTATTCAAATACAGCATCTTTTGTAAACAGAAACAAAAACTCACAATCCATCTTGAATACTAATGTTACACTGACATCTTAGTTACAATCATAAGATCATATAAAATCACAGGAAACCCTTTTACTTAAAAGGAAATTAAGTGAACTTCAGAAAAGACAGGTGACTTATACAATGCCACCCATCTGGTGAATGAAAAATAGAAAACCATAAACCAATATTTTGGGCTTCTCCCTCTACTATGTATACCTACTTGATCATCTTTATACAAAATGTTAATTGACTTCTTCTGAGAATAGAAGATGACTTTATTTTAATTGGCAGAAACCGTTGTCTCAAAACACCTTTGACTCTGCATCATGGTGTCCCATAAGGCTGATCTAGTCTGTATATGTATTATTTGTTTTGGCCCATGTAAAGCTAATATTTTATATGGTTTCTACTATTAAAATGTGAGATAAAAAATATAGATTGCAAGGCTTGGAGGCAACATTCTAGTGGGGCAATACTCACAGAGATGAATAGCTTCTATGTCCATTTAGATGGAGTGTTGCTGCCAGTTCCCCAGATCCCAGCCAGCTGCCTTACACAGTCACACTCCTCACCTGTATCCTTAGTTAGTGATCCCTGCTCTAAACTCTCAAGTTGCTGTAACACCATCATTCAAATGTCACATCTTTGCATTAAAACACAAAGTCTCTAATTAAGTGATATGAGCTACCACTTGCTCATAACTCATACCCCTTTAATAGAGAACATCTATCGTAAACATCTACCATAAACAGATCTATTGGGGAAAATTCACCCCCGATATTTCACGTGGGTTCTTTTCTATTTCCCTAAGTGTTGGTTGGTCTGAGAAATAAAGGGAAAGAATACAAAAGAGAGATATTTTAAAGCTGGGTGTCCGGGGGAGGCATCACAGGTAGGCAGGTTCTGCGATGCCCTCTGAACTGTAAAACCAGCAAGTTTTTATTAGCAATTTTCAAAAGGGGAGGGAGTTCACCAATAGGCTGTGGGTCACAGAGATCACATGCGTCACAAGATAATAAAATATCACAAAGCAACTGGAGGCAGGGAGAGATCACAGGACCACATGACAGGGCAAAATTAAAATTGCTAATGAAGTTTCGGGCACGCATTGTCATTGGTAACATCAGGAGATAGGGTTTGAGAGCAGACAACCTGTCTGACCAAAATTTATTAGGCAGGAAGCCTGGTAGCGCTATGGGAGACTGGGGCTTATTTCATCCCTTTGTCTTTGACCGTCAAAGTGGCCATTTTAGAAGCCTACCCTCAGGGGTGCATTCTCTTTCTCAGGGATATTCCTGGCTGAGAAAAAGAATTCAGCGATATTTCTCCTATTTGCTTTTGAAAGAAGAGAAATATGGCTCTGTTCTGCCTAGCTCACCAGCAGTCAGAGTTTAAAGTTATCTCCCTCGTTCCCTGATTATTGCTGTTATCCTGTTCTTTTTTCAAGGTGCCCAGATTTCATATTGTTCAAACACACATGCTCAACAAACAATTTGTGCAGTTAACACAATCATCACAGGGTCCTGAGGCGACGTACATCCTCCCCAGCTTACAAAGATGACAGGATTAAAGTAAAGACAGGCATAGGAAATCACAAGGGTATTGATTGGGGAAGTGGTAAGTGTCCATGAAGTCTTCACAATTTATATTCAGAGATTTCAGGAAAGACAGGCATGAGAAATTATAAAAGTATTAATTTGGGGAAGTAATAAATGTCCATGAAATCTTCACAATTTATGTTCTTCTGCCATGGTTTCAGCTGGTCCCTCCATTTGGGGTCCCTGACTTCCCACAACACAGATCCTACTGGAACGGTATTTTTTCTGGTTGTTGCCTAGTTTGCATTATCATTCCTTTAATATTTAATACTAAATTTGTCCCCATTGAAATAAGGAGGATAGCTCTACAGGCACAGAAGGTAAATGTGTATGTCCTTCAAGCTCATAAAGGCTTATAAACATCCACCATAAAAATCCTATTACATCTTAGTTTTATCAGATTGAGTATTTTTGAGCAAAGCAAAAAATACCTTTTTTGGAGAAAACATATTTTCTAGTACTCCTGAGGAGGAAGGGCAGGTGCAGAAGGTCAGACTTCAGAACTCTACAACGTTAGACAGCAGCTAAGAGGACTTGGGCACCTGAGGAGCCAGAACATACAGTTTAAGAGCCAGAAAAGGGAGAACAGAGAGTGTTGATGGCATGTTTTACTTTCTTTCCAATTGCACTGAGTACTTACCTTAATGTCCTCACTCTACTTCTAAATGGTGTAAGTCATCTACTTGCCCCACCACCACCACCACCACCACCATGAGGATACAGTACTTGTGGGACTTGAGATCTGTCTAAAATTGAGTTCTCAGACTAAGGAAAATAGTGCTTGAGCCTGAAGGACTTACTCACTTGAATTCTGTGCCTGTGGACCTATCCTCCTTGTTTCAATGGGAACAAATTGAGTGTTTAATATTAAAGGACTTACAATGCAAATCAGGCAACAGCCAGAAAAAAAAATATCATTTCAATAGGAGCTGTTTAAAGAACATCCCCCCCCTTTTTTTTTTGCTGTAGAGTTTATCAATGAAAAGAATTCTAAAATGATTCTGTCATCTTTTTCATGTAACTTCACACAAGACTTAGAAATTACAAGTCTCTTCTCAAATTTCCATTTGTGCAGGGCTCATCATACATTCAGGTTTTGAATGCTGCTAGCTAAATGTAATAGTTTATTTGGGTCTTCTGCCTTCTAGCTATCTCTAGCTTATTTTCTTGGAAATAATCAGTCAGGATAATAAATATATTTGTATATTTACAAGTACACAAGAGATAAATTTTCACTGACATACAGTAATATTTTCCAGAACATACTCAGATAACATAAAGTACAATGTAGAAGAGGTTTTCTTTATGGTATATAATACACTGAAAACTATCTTAAGACCCTCTGTTGACTCTTTAAATCAGCTCATGCTTACACCCATTGCAGGACTCACAAAATGTAATTTTTTTTGGCTGTTATAACAAAATATAATAGATTTAAACAACAGATATTTATTTGCTGACAGTTCTGAAGGCTGAAAATCCAAGCTCAAGGTATAAGCAGATTTGGCTTCTACTGAGGCATCTCTTTCTTTTTATTTTTCTTTTTTCTTTTCTTTCTTTTCCTTTTTTTTTTCTTCTTTTGTTTTGTTTTGTTTTTGTTTTTGTTTTTGTTTTGAGACAGGGTCTAGCTCTGTCATCCAGGCTGGAGTGCAGTGTCATGATCTCAGCTTACTGTAGTCTTGACCTCCACAGTCAAGCCATCCTCCCACTTCAGCCTCCTGAGTAGCTGGGACCACAGGCATGAGCCACTTGCCTGGCTGATTATTGTATTTTTTGTAGAGCTAAATAAGGTTTTGCTGTGTGTCCCAGACTGGTCTTGAACTCCTGAGCCCAAGTGATCCTTCTGCCTCAGCTTCCCAAAGTGCTGGGATTACAGGCATGAGCCACCACGCTGAGCTGAGGCCTTTCTTGTTGTTAATAAGTGGCTGCTTTATTAATGGGTCCTCACACGATCTTTTTTCTATGCTCATGCATCCCTCGTGTCTCTGTGTGTGTGCAGATTTCCTCTTCTTGTAAGGACACCAACCACATTGGATTAGGACCTACCCTAATTACCTCATTTTTACTTAATCACCTCTTGAATGGCTTATCTTCAAGTATGGTTGCATTCTGAGTTACTCGGGGTTAGTGCTTCAACATATGAATTCTTTTGGGAGGACACAATTGCACCCACAACACCAAACATCTTGCATTGTTCACTTGATCTGTCTCCTACTACAAGTAAACTAGTTGAGGGCAGGAATCATGTCACATTAATCTTTGTGCTCCTTATATCTAGCTCTTTTGATTCTAAGCTTTATGTAACTCAACCAGCTCAGGAATATAACTATGATGTTTTGCAGCATTTAAAGACATTTGATCTGATCCTGATGCATTTGGTTGGGAATAATGGGTGTCCAAGGACTTATCTTCAACAAAATTACTCTCAGAAACAATTTCAGTGCTAGCTCTGCATTTAGGGAACTGAGGAATATACTTTTACATTTAAAATGGATATGGAAAAAATAACACAAGGAAAGAAATAATAAAAATGTGTGGAAATAAATATATATTGGGAGTGGCTGTCACTTAATATACACTAGTTTCTATGTCAGATTCAGTAAGTTATTGTCCATACCTTCAAAGAACTCATAACTAATTTATGGAAAAAACATGTTGAAATGTTTAGAAATCCTTAGGAACAAATACGAACAAAATACATATAGATGAGAAGGTGCTAACAAGTACCACAAAGACAAGGATTAACATAGACGAAATTCCCGTGGCTTAAAAAAAAGTCTGTGGATTTTGGCAACCGAATGTGCTGGCTTCACTGAGTACACTAGGTTAGAGTTCGGCCTTTACAGATAATGGTGATACAGTAGCACAGCTTAAATAGTTGGTTCCAGAGTATGAAAATTAATGATGGTGAAATTATCAGAAGGCAATTGAAAAAGAAATATCCATAGTGCTTTTGTGACACAAAACTTGTAATTATTTTATTGACTGACATACTGCCTTTTAAAAAATATTCTTTCAGTTCTACAAAATAAGCTGTCATCATGAACATCTCAATGATAATATATATTAAGTCCACCACCCAGAAAAAGCCCAATGTTTTCAATGGATAAATAGCTAATTCATTATAACAATATGACCTATTATTTTGTGTACCCAGAATGAGAGCTAACATTCTGAAATTTGGGTCACAAATCATCAAGTGATGGTTTATTTTTCTGCTGAATGATAAGGCAGGAAAGACGAAGAAATAAAGGACAACACTTATGATACCTTAATGTCAGAAACCAACCTTTCTAAGTTTATAGGAAAATTCCCATTAGCTTAAAACTTGACAGTTGCCAAGTACTTCATGTCTCCTTGTCCTATACACATTCCATGCCATTATTTAATTGTTTCTTATCTTTTTAGTTCAAGGTGTTATTTCCAACTCTTCATGGTCTAAAGGACAATTTATATTGTCTTCAACAGAAAAATCAGCCCACACTTTAGGTAAGCCTCTTGGAAAATACGTATCTATCAGTTGATGTTGGCTGCATTTCTTTCTCTGCCTTGGCATAGTTCGCGTTTCTCTCATGTTTATCTTAAGAGCTACATGTGCTAGCACAGAAGTAAGTTGGGTGTACGTAGTGTCCTAAACTACCTTCTATTTGGCACTGTTTAATAAGAGATTATTTTTATTACTTTGAGTAGTTTAAGAGGTGTGCCTTCTCCAGATGTTGCTATAGTTGGTAGTACTTAAGAGTACTTTAACTGTTCGACTAATGGTAAATTAAAGACCAATTTAGAGGTAACTAGATTCCCTATACACTTTCATATAAGTCTAAATCCCTTCCCTCTGCATGCTGTTTCTTGACATGTTTGAATTCAGATCCATTCTTCAGTCTACATTCACTCTGTCCTCCACATTCTGCTCTATATTTTGGGGTGATCTTCCACACTCTCATGTCAGTGAGCTTCTGGATGGGTCTGAGCAGTGAGAAGCGCTGGCAGAAGATTGGAGGGTGAAGCAAAGGGAGAGCCAAGTCATTTCTTCACCTCTCTGTTTGCCACGGTAATCACCTTATCTATTTCCTCTCTCCCAGCCTGTGGGTGGTAGTGGCTTTTATTTGTTTCCTTTTTTTTTTTTTTTTTTAATTATACTTTAAGTTCTAGGGTACATGTGCACAATGTGCAGGTTTGTTACATATGTATACATGGGCCATGTTGGTGTGCTGCACCCGTTAACTTGTCATTTACATTAAGTATATCTCCTAATGCTATCCCTCCCCCATTCCCCCACCCCACAAAAGGCCCTGGTGTGTGATGCTCCCCATCCTGTGTCCAAGTGTTCTCATTGTTCAATTCCCACTGATGAGTGAGAACATGCGGTGTTTGGTTTTCTGTCCTTGGGATAGTTTGCTGAGAATGATGGTTTCCAGCTTCATCCATGTCCCTATAAAGGACATGAACTCATCCTTTTTTATGGCTGCATAGTATTCCATGGTGTATATGTGCCACATTTTCTTAATCCAGTCTATCATTGATGGACATTTGGGTTGGTTCCAAGTCTTTGCTATTGTGAATAGTGCCACAATAAACATACGTGTGCATATGTCTTTATAGCAGCATGATTTATAGTCCTTTGGGTGTATACCCAGTAATGGGATGAGGGTCAAATGGTATTTCTAGTTCTAGATCCTTGAGGAATTACCACACCAAGTGGCTTCTATTTCTAATCTCAGGGTTACCACACTTTCTTGTTTGGAGTCTCAGCTCTTTGGTCTATTAAACTAATGCTATTTCTGTTGTCAATACTTGAAGTGGCTATCTTTTCCTGGTGAGATTCTAACTAATACATTCCACATCTTCTTTTTTCACCTGATGAGTTGTAACATTACATGGTCCTCTTATTTATTATGCAACCTCTGTTGTTATTGTCACCAGTAATGATAATGACATATAGGTATTTCAGACTGCAGGGCACAGTGTTTGGCATTGTAGACAGAAAGAGGAAAAACTGACTGGGTGCGATGGCTCATGCCTGTAATCCCAGAACTTTGGGAGGCCAAGGCGGGCAGATAACAAAGTCAGGAGTTTGAGACCAGCCTGACCAACATGGTGAAACCCCCTCTCTACTAAAACTACAAAAATTAGCCAGGCGTGGTGGTGCATGCTTGTAATCCCAGCTACTCAGGAGGCTGAGGTAGGAGAATCGCTTGAACCCGGGAGGTGGAGATTGCAGTGAGCCAAGATCATGCCATTGCACTCCAGCCTGGGCGACGACAGAGCGAGACTCCATCTAAAAGAAAAAAAAGAAAGAAAGAAAGAAATAGGAAAGACTGTGGCCAAGTAGTAGAAATGATAAGAATGGAAGGCAGAAAACTTGAAATGCGTACTGGAGTTCTGAGTACACAGATGGCCCAAAATATGGGTCCTGCAGATGAAAGACACTAGTGAGGAATGCTGGGGCCTCTGATTTGACTAACGCTTGCAGATATTATTTATTTATTTATTCATTCACAGACAATTTGAAGATCCAGCTGAATACCAGAATCTCTGTAGGACACTGGGACTAGGTATGAGGTAAGACTAGGAGCATGCAAAGTGTCCGCAGGGCTACGTTTCTTCTGGTGGCTAGCAGGAAAAATGTATCCCTTGCCTTTCCCAACTTCTAGAGGCTGCCTGCGTTCCTTGGCTTGCAACCCCTTCCATCTTCAAATCCAGCAATTATATCATTCCAATGACTTCTGCTTCTTTAACACTGACTCTCTTGGCTACCTCTTTTACTTCAAAGGATCCTATGTTACATGCCGCCCACCCGGATAACCCAGGGTTATCTTCCCATCTCAAAACCCTTAAGGTAATCACATCTGCAAGGTCTCTTATTATGTTAGAAACATATTCACAGGTTCCATGAAGTAGACTGTGACCATCTTTGGGGGCTCATTATTCTGCCTACCACAGCCTTGCAGTGCCTGTGAAGCATAATTACAACTACACTTAGCAAAGGAGATGTTAAGAGCAATAGGTAAATCTGAACCTTTAAGATCAGTAGATGACTTTGAATTATTTCCCAATGCCTTTCCTTTTAGGAAAGCGTTTTCAAAATCAGGAAGGGAGGGAGACATTTAGCAGAACAGGAAACCACTTAGTTCCTGGATACTCAATGGAAAACTTTTGAAAAAAAATTTGCAGGACTTTTAGAAGGATTTTTCTGAAATTCAAGTTTAGATAATTTATAGTACCAAACAGTGGGCAATAATGAGTGACAGCAATAGTCTCTTCTAAGTAGCAGGAAATCAGTACATGCTCATGTGAAATGAGAGCAGAATGGTGGGAAGATATGGGCTCTTCCAGCAGTGGCTGGACCTCCACACTATCAGATATCATGTCCATACTGGCAATCACAGGTGGTACCCTTCCTACACTCAAAGCAGAACAGCGCATGCATATGCTATATCCGTGTAAAAGGGTATTTTTAGACTATGGTCTCATATATTCTAAGGAACTCTTTCCAATTTTTCATTAAAGGTTTTGAGCAGAAATGAGAAATTGGTAGAAGCTACCATGTACTCGGAAGAGTAAGGGATCAAAATGATATTTTTAACCAGAAAGAAGGGAGGAAAGTGGGTGCCTAAAAAAGCCTTCCCTTAACCTTCCTCAGTTTGGGTCCTGTGACGTGCAAAGTGAACCCTGGGTCTTCATGGAGACCTGTCCTTGGGGAGCAGAAGCACTTCTTTGGGCACAGAGGTTATTTTATAAGCCTGTAACAATTTTCAGCCCTATTGAGGACAATCAAAGTCCATTTTAAATTTTATATTTGCTCATAAATGGCCCTCCATCATCCTCTCCTTACTCTGCATGAGACTCAAAGAATGGCTCCAAATTTACACACCTGAGAAGTGTGACTCAAATCAGTTATCTAACTGCCAGACCCGTAGGAAGCTATTTATGTAGCAATGATAACTGATGAAAAGAATTGCCTTTTTCCAATGGCCTGAAGTAACCTTTAATTATCAAAGCATCATGATGAATTACTTCCCAAAAAGATTACACATTTCACATCTAGTTCTCAATTTTAAATTTATGCACACTGAAGATAGAGATCATTCTCTTCAAGCCAAGGAACAAATTTCTAATAAACAACAATCTATCACTATTTTAAGCATGGTGTAAGAAATGGGGTAGAGCATAAGGTCTATTTTTCTCAGTAGTTTAATTCACAGGACATGGCTTGATTTGGAAGAAAATGTTCTATGTTTTAATTTGTTTGCTAAAGCTTCTTTTTTTCCAAAATCTCTCCTATGTAAGTGTGGGGAGGTTTAGGTCAGTGAGAAATATCAGGAGAAAAACACAGTTGTCTATGCAAAGATAAAGAATGGAGTAAGTAGACTGTGAGTATGACACAGGACATGTTTCTTTCTTTACATATAATAATCCTGATTTTTTATGTGAAAATGCACATCTTCAAATTACTTTTTCTCAGTTAAACTAGAAACCTAGTCACATTTTCCAGTGCCATGTAGAAGGTCAATAATACTAGGTATCACTCATCCAGTATGTGGTCTGTGTTTTGCTTGCATTGTTGCTAATACTTTCAACAATCCAACTAGATAGTTGATGCTATCTCTATATTATTATGAAGTTACTGAGGATCAGGGTACATTTCTAGTAAGTAACTAAATTGGGATTTCAACTGTGTGATTTCGCTTCTAGTTTGTCTTCTTCCTGTAATAATTTGTTGTCTCTTTTAAATACTATCACTGAAAATATTCTCCCACTGCAAAGAGTGTAGTAATCAGTGAACTATCCAGAGACAGGGACTGGGTTATGCAGCTGATACTCTAGACTTCTCTCTCTCTCTCTTTTATTTTCCATAATCAGGCTGCATCCCTTGGTCTCTTATATGGGACTTCTTCTTACCATTTAATCAGATTTTCTTAACGAGAGTGGTTTTCTACATCCACAAAAGACAAGAATAATTTTAATCTAATCATTCACAGTCATGAGTTTTCACAGTATTACAGAATAGAAAAATATCTAGTTATAATTTGGCAATATTATTATCAACACATTTCATATTTATGAGAGTATTTGGATAAACATATGCAAGTGACCATGGAGCTCACAAATATGTGCATGGATACAGCAAATACAACTAATAGGTGCATAGCAGAATTCAGTAATCAATGATAGCACCATCATTATTATTAACCTTGTGGTGGTATCAAGTAGTAACCAGTAATTGAAGAAATGAGGACTTAAAATTAAATATATTTGTCATTCTTGATGTATGCTGTGATCTTCTTAATGAACTTCATTTATTTACTAATATACTGGCAGGACTGTCCATGTGACCCAAACTAGAAGCTTTACATTTGTCAGATATACCTTGCTTTCAGCTTGTAATTATTTTTACTTCTTTCAGGATGACATCTAGAAAAATTAATACTGTTGTGCTGAGAGGAAAATTCAGTGTACACAATTTCTCTTATTCTTTAGACACAGCATTTGTAAGTAAGTTTCTTATTCTTCCAAGAGAGCAAACTGCTAAGATGTAACTATATGAGATTTATTTCACTAAAGGCATTTAAAATTAGGTATCTCTGTTTTCAGCATGCTTTCCAGATATTATGTCACTTATTCATTTTATATAGAGTTTATTCTAAAGAAGTACCCAGGACCTGTTGTTTACAACTGTAGGCATTTTTATGCCTGCTCATAACTTGCCATATTCTTAAGATTCCAACCAATATTTGTGTTTTTACCTGGAGACACAAGTGCAGAACAGGGAATTGGATAGAGAAAAAAAAACTTGGTTTTAATATTTTCTTTCTTTTTGTCTTAACTTGTACTAATATTTACAAACACACTGGGATGCCAAAATTAGACATCATAGAGTATGGTAGTAATAATAATAATAATGAACTTGAATCAGGAAATTGGAATGTCAGTTTTATTATTTACCAACTACATGGTTTAGAGCAGGTCACTTACTCGTAAAACAGAGATTATAATACACATGTGAAATGGACATTACAGTGCTGTGTCTAGTACATACATATTCTTACTCAGAAAAATTTTAACTGAATATGCATGTGATTTTATAAACAGCAAACATTCAGATAACTTAAAAATATGTTTCTGTCATTATAGTTAAAACTAGAGTAAGTTATTTTTTGCACTGCATTAAATTTACAATGTATGCATTAAATTATAATTACCTAGAGACTGAGGCAACAAGCATGGAGGAGCAAATATAGCTTCTGTAGCATGCAAAATTTATCACATCAGGTAGCCGAGCATATTCCTGAAAAAAAACAGACAGTGGGACATAAAACATCTGACTGACAGAAAAGTGAAAGTGGAAAATGTGGCTTAGGAATTATGACATCTCAGTGGTTAGACCTATGACTTGGTAAGTAAATGTAAGAACATTAGTTATTTGGAGAGGGTTTACCAAAGTGAAGGATAGAATTACTGACATGAAAAATAAGTAAGAGCTTCGAGATAAATTTTATCAACTACTTGATTCTTCCCAGGTTCTTGCCATTTTGGAAAATCATGTAGTACAGAAGCAAGAGTAAAAATAAACTAACATTTACGGAGTCATATTTATGTGCCAGAAATTGCACTAGGCCCTTTTTGCACACAAGAATAAAATTACTCTGTAAATCATTTTCTGATTGTTAATGGAAAAAATAGTTCTTTCATATTACCAGAAGGATGCTACTGGAAATATTAGTTATTGCATTGTATATTCCGTATTTAAATTGCTAAGTGGCCTACATTTTATTTCAGTTTCACCTCATACCCAAGGATGTAGAACTAAGCATAAGATCTTAGTCAAAGAGTGTAATAAATAAAGTGGTGTTGTTATTGTACTAGTTTGCTAGGGCTGCCGTAACAAAATGCCCCAGACTGTGTGGTTAAAACAACAGAGATTATTTTTTCACAGTTCTGGAATCTAGATGTCCAAGATAACGGTGCCAAGGGGTTGATTTCTTCTGAGAGTCATCAAGGAAGGCTCTACTTCAGGCCTTTTTCTTTGGATTGTTGATGAGTGTTTTCTCCTTGTGCCTTTCACATCGTCTTCCTTCTGTGCTTGTGTCCACATGTTCCTCTTCTTATAAATACACCATTCATTTTGGATTAGCACCCACTCTAATGATCTCATTTTAATTTAATTACAACTGCAAAGACCTTACTTCCTACCACAACCACATTCCTAGATACCGGGGGTTAGGACATCAACATATGAATTCTGTTGACTTGTTCATAATAAATGTACCACAAATATTTGCTAACATAATTCAAGAATTCTTTGTAACAAATAGACAAAATAAAACTTTGTTGCCCTGAAGATCCCCAAAAGAAATGACTTGAAATTAAGTCAAAATGGAAAGCCATCCACATTAGAATACTTTGGGCATTGAACCAGGCCAGATCTCAAAAGCAAATTTAGGTTTGAGAACTGGTTGGAATGATAACTCGGGCACAGGGTCATTTCCTCTTTGGTTGATAACCTAACAAGAAACACGCAGTCAAAAATATACACCAGATCAAGGATACACATGAATAGATATGGCTCTCTCTCACCTCCCTTTATTTCTCCCAAGAACATGCCCAGAATTTGAGGAGCTCACCAGGTAGAGTGAAAACCTACCAGTTCAGAGGATTCCCAACCATGATTTATTTATACTGTTTTAAATGAAAGATTGCAGGGACTGATGAGTATGAAGGAGATGTGGAACTTCAGTATTCAGGGATCCACTCTACTTTCAATAAGGAAATTCTTGCTAAGTCACCACTATATTTCTTACTGTGTCTTACTGTGTCACTGGGTCTCATGGAGGTTTCAGGGAACAGGCATGCCCTATGGCATTTTTGAATAAAGCATAAATTTGAGCATCTATAAAAAGCACATTTTAAAATGTAAAGTGCTATGTAAACAATCCATTTTGAATGGTTTAAGTAAACAAATCATCTATGACTTTCATTATTTACTAAGGAATTATATATACATGGAATACTGACTGTATTCCAGGTGCTTTGTTAAGGATAGGGCATACAGAAGTCAAAAAGACGGACATCATACCTTTTACATGGAATGTACATAATAACAATTTTGACATAATTTTCATAGTACTAGTCTTATAAAAACTAAATACATACTACTATTAACAGTTGTAAGAAGCCTCTAGAATTTGGCAATAGTTGAGGGGATTGGTTTCCATGATTTCAAGATGCTGAAATCAAATGTATTCAGTAGTACCATCCCATACCTGTCTCTTCATTATAAATAGAGAAACACACTCTCCTCCAAGAGCAGAAGGGAAGTTGTTTTTGACATTTTCTGCATTCCTTTCCATGACTATAGATTCAAACACTTTTAAATTTCTTTTTCACCTGGCTAGGCAATTTTCAGTACTAGTCTTTGAGGATAATCTAACTAAGCATGAGTCTTGGTCTAGAAAATGCCAGCTGGAAAATGAAAGAATAGAGACCTTGCGCCATGCTCTATGGGCCATGCAAGTGTGAGGAAGACTCAAAGTCTCTTTATCCTGTAAATTGAGTCACAGAGGTTCTGGTCTATGCCTAAACTTTCTACTAATTAATTTGAAAACTGTGATTATTACTTATATGGTGGTTATGATTGTAAGGAATTAGATGAATTTATCTCAGTCTTTCAGGAAGAAAACTACAACCAGAGGAATTAATTCCATTAACTATTTTAATGAAATCTTCAGCCTATTTAGTTACAAAACTTCTCTTCAGAAAATCTTTACTCAGTGCTTTTTCCAATAGGTTTGATTTTGCTCTGATGAACTTTTGCTGTACATCTTCTGTCACAGCAGAATAGTCACATCTGCAAAAAATGTATACCATGTCATTAACATTCCTTCACTAGCAGCAAATTAAAACTAAACAACAAAGTCATAATTCCACAGAGATTGAAAGATGGACTTTTAGTAGAATTATGTGGGCTGTGAATTATCTTCAGCCGTAAACTGTTGTACAAATAGCCAATTGAAGTTCACTAAAATGGGAGAGGTTGGGGTTACTACAATTCTTATCTAACTCTTGAGTCTTCGTGATAGCCCAGTACCCTGTGGTAGCCTGAAATGTACTTCATGTGCCTTGTGAGAAAAGGAAAATTATTGTGGTTTTTCTCTTTCCCATTGCACTCTAGAGCAATTTGAACAGCAGTTAAAATTCCCTGTCAAAAGTAAATACTGAATGTTTGTCAACTCTGAAGATCCAACAAAAAATAATCTGTTTCACTGTTCCTGTTTGAGCATATAAAACATGGTACTGGCCAGGTGTGGTGGCTCAGGCCTGTAATCCCAACACTTTGGGAGGCTGAGGTGGGCGGATAACAAGGTCAGGAGATCGAGACCATCCTGACCAAAATGGTGAAACCCTGTCTCTACTAAAAATACAAAAATTTAGCTGGGTGCAATGGTGTGTGCTTATAATCTCAGCTATTCTGGAGACTGAGGCAGGAGAATCCCTTGAACCAGGGAGTTGGAGGTTCCAGTGAGCCAAAATTGTGCCACTGCACTCCAGCCTGGTGACAGAGTGAGACCCCATCTCAAAACAAAACAAAACAAACATGATACTAAAGCTTTTAGAGATTCTGGTCCTTTGAGTCTTATTTCTCCTGATAAGAGCTTCCTAGAGAGATGACGTAAAGAGAGAGATTTTAGTCTACGGTATTCTAATTTGCTCTATTTAAATTAATATCCCACTTGTCAATGGGTCGCTAGTAGATAATTAATAGAAATTACTGGCATGTCTCTAACAATCTAGGGTAAATTTATATGGAAAAGCAAAGGATGGGTGACAAGTTGCTAAGGGAGAACTGACTCAGTTAATTGTGAGTGGCAGTCTGCACTCTAAACAATTTACCCCAAAATTTCCAAATATTGATTTGCCACCAAGAGTTTTTCAGATAAACACTCACAGCTTCAGACCATCACCCGATTCTCTAGTTTTCCATCCTTCCTTGAGCCCCTCCCTCCCCATGTCCCCTTAGTGTCTCCTCTATCAGGACCTGCACTCTCCTTGGATACCACCTTCCTCTCTCCAACCGCCTCAAGAGCTTTCTCCCTGGAGCAGGATTGCTTTAATTTCTAGTTCTCTTTGTTGAGGTATCTCTGTGTTTGCTGCCTGGATTTCTTGCCTGTTTCTGAACCATTGCATCTTCCCACTCTCTTGTGCTTGAGGATTACTGATGTTTGAATGCTTGCCTAATCTGAGGGTCCTCTAGCTTCTAATTATTCTGTGAATCTAGTTTCCTGAACGATCTCCAAAATCAATTACCATACATTGTGCTAATTTGACAACAGTTAGTTATCTCAATTTAAACCAGGGTCATTTAATCTCCTTGGTCTCAATTTTCTCATTTAAAAATAGGCTGCTCTGTGTTATGTGGAGGTCTTTTATTTTGATGTGTCAATAGGGTTGAGTTGTTAACATACAATTTACAAACTCACCATTTGGTTCTTGATCAGAGTAACTTTGAGATAAGTAAATACAGATGAGTGAATAATTGAAATTAAAGAACTTTTAAAATGAAAGTTGGCTTTCAAAAGTACTTCTGAATTCGTGACCAGCCTGGCCAACATAGTGAAACCCCGCCTGTACTAAAAATACAAAAAAATTAGCCAAGCATGCTGGTGGACACCTGTAATTCCAGCTACTCAGGAGGCTGAGGTAGCTGAATCCCTTGAACTTAGGAGGCAGAGGTTGCAGTGAGCCAAGATCCCACCATTGCACTCCAGCCTGGACAACAAGAGCAAAATTCCATCTCAAAAAACAAAAAAACAAAAAACAAAAACAAACAAACAAAAACCACACATACACACAAAAACAAAACAGCAACAACACCACCAACATCAACCAAAGAAACCACTTCTGGAACAGTATTTTTAAAAAGAAAAAGTATTCTAACAGATGACTCCATTTCAGCAGAATTTAATTACTCCAAAAAAAGTATTTTGGCCTTCAGTTATTTTTAAGTTATATAAGACTTCACTCTACTAAATTATCCATCTCACACAATGTTAGATTTCAAAAGAAGTATAAATGCCAATTATTGGTATTTATATTTTATGCTTATTATATGCTTAGAGTTCTTCTAAATATGTTTTAAATATGATTTCACTAATTTCTCAACCCCTATAAAGTAGGAACTATTGTTCCTTCTATTTTACAAATGAATTTTACAGATGAACTGACTGAGGAAGAGACGTTAAGTAACTTGCTCAAGATTATACAATTAGGAAAAAGACCAAGGATTTATACAAGGAACTTTGGCTTCAGAGCCGGTGCTGGTAAACGTCACCCTATTCTATTCATCATGAGCAATTTGAAGAAAATTCTTGAAAGGAGTGTATTAAACTAGAACCTCTTGAAAAGAAAATCAAGCTTATGTTCATAACACACAACAAAATTTTAACACTCTTTTCTGCAACTCTACTCTAAAAATGACACACAGAATAAAAGCTGCTTATAAATCTGTTTGTTTTTACTCTCTTTTTTCCCTTTGATTTTTCTCTCCATCTCTCCCTAAACACAACATGAAAGGCTCTTTCATATCTTCACCCACCGGTTCATTTTCCACCTTCAGTGGATATTTTATTCTTCCTTGGAGGCCCTATGTCTTTTTTTTTGTGAGTTGGTTTAATTCCTCTTGCTTGTCTAATACAGCATCTTTACATGTTCCTGAACACAGATCAACCTGAAGAGAGTCGGAGAAAGAGCTTGCTGAATTCTTCCCAGAGAAGGATGGAAGAATCATATTACCTTAATTCCTTTTTTTTTTTTTGAGACGGAGTTTCACTCTTGTTGCCCAGACTAGGGTGCAATGGCACGATCTTGGCTCACTGCAACCTCGGCCTCCTGGGTTCAAGCAATTCTCCTGTTTCAGCCTCCTGTGTAGCTGGGATTACAGGTGCCTGCCACCACACCCAGATAATTTTTGTATTTTTAGTAGAGTCAGTGTTTCACCATGTTGGCCAGGCTGATCTTGAACTCCTGACCTCAGGTGATCTGCCTGCCTTGGCCTCCCAAAGTGCTGGAATTACAGGCGTCAGCCACCATGCCCAACCCATATTATCTTAATTCTTATTGTCCCTGTATACCTCTACACAACTTCAGATGTTGCTGTTCTGTGAGGAATTCACTTATTCACTTGAACTTTCATGGGTTCCTTTACACCAAAATACCATGTCTATGTCTATTTACAGCCATAAATTTCTTTAGACAATGAATATGAGGGAATATTTGGGGCCAGATATTAGGACCTGTGTCATGTAGATAGGTGAGTCAAGAAGCCCAAAGTAGAAGTAAACAATTCTGGCTCTTATCTAACATTCTGTTTTTCTGAAAACTCACAGTAACATTTCAAAAGATAATATCCACTTTGAAAAAAGTGTAAGTTACGATTTTATGTAAAACATTTTTTGGCTGGGTGTAGTGGCTCACACTTGTAATTCCAGCACTTTGGGAGGCTGAGATGGGACGATTGCTTGGGCCCAGGAGTGCGAGGCCAATGTGGGCAACAGAGTGAGACCTTGTCTCTACAAAAAGTAAACAAAATTAGGTGGGCAGGGTGGTGTCTGTCTGTGGTCTCAGCTACTGGGGAGGCTGAGGTGGGAGGATAGCCTGAGCCCACGAGGTTCAGCCACTGAATGTGGTTCATTGTGTTTGTACCACTGCACTCCAGCCTGGTTGACAGAGTGAGAAACTGCCTCAAAAAAAAAAAAAAAAAAATGGATTTTTACATAAACAACTCACAAGATGAATTGAAATTCTCATTCTTTACCTGGGTGTTTATGAGATATCGAGGTACAATGTGAGCGACAAGAGAGGGCCTGAAATAACTGATGTGTCTTTAAAGAAAATGAAGATTAATTGGGTTTACAGAGTAGGAGACCTAGAAATTTTACACCAAATTCTAGAGCTGCAGAGCTTCTCTGTTTCAGGAATGTGATGTTTGAAATCTGACTTTCAGTGGAGTGACAAAACTCTTTCTTAAAAATGGTTTGAAATTGCATTTTAGGTGGACAATTAAGTAAAGGACTTAGAAAAATGAGTTCTGATGAATAACCTCAAATTTAAGAAGTTAGGAACTGATTTTATTTTCTCATAGCTTTAAGGAATAAATTAATTAGTGCCTACACTTATGAGTGTGTGAGCACATGTTTACTAACAAAAGGAAGAGGGTGAAGTCAAGCTGACTCACTGTCAGCGTCAGCCTTTTTTGCTTCTGCCTGACACAAGAATAAAACTCAGGCTTCAGGCATTTGCACAAGCTGATGATTGATCACTGCGTGACAACATTTAGATACTCTCTACTCTGAATGTTTAAAATGAAGTTTTATTTTCTAGATGTGAAACTTGGAGATTTGTTTTCACATATTTGCTGAACTTTCAGAGTCTATTTGGAGTTGATTTATTGGAAATGAGCTATCCAGGATGCAAGAAAAAGTTCCAACTCAATGGAACTAAAACACAATTGGGAGATTAGAAAAATATACATGAAAAGTCAAATATCAATAGAATAATCCAATTCGTTGATATTTTGAAGTTCCTGGAACTTTTCTTATCTGGGTAGATAAAGTTGCTGGTTTACTAAGAATAAACAAGAAAGGAAAATACCTAATTACGTGCCAAAGATTAAGCACTTACACATATATATATTGTTTCTTGGATACTTCCTCAAATTTTCACTCAAAACCTAGTTGTTCTTAGTTTATCCAATCTTAATACATTTTATCATATCTTATTTCGGACTTTAGCAGATTAAAAACAACTGTTTATAGAGGGCTGTCTACATGCCAGAACTTTATGAATATCAAGAAATAAAAGTGAATTTACTTAACAATTGAACAATAAGCAGAATAATTGAAGAATTAAATGCTCACAGGAATCATATCTAAAATGCTCTCTCTGCCTCATTTAGGCTATGTAGTATCAATGTTTTAGTTAAATCTTCACTAATCTCTAAGACTGCATTATCAAAAACGGCTTCTCCATAAATTCCATTTAAGGCAAAAGTACATGAATCATCACAAGGCACTATGTAAGTAAGAATCAAATCTTTGTGGTAGGCAGTGTTCTTGTTAGAGCCAGAACCATCTCTAGTACATCCTGTATCTGGGGTATAGGTTTAAAACTAAGCAAAATTTTGCCAAGTTTCACAATAGCACTTTGAGTTGTATTTCTCCAGAAATACAATAAAAACAAACCAAAGAGAGGAAAGTCTAGGATTAAGCCCCTAAATCAATTGAGTGATATTGGATTAAACAAGACAAGTTCAGATGTTCCCAACATGTATCTCCTTCCTGGGAAAAGGGAATATCATCTATTAAAACTGAAAGCCTAAGCAAGTTTACAGGGATGGTCGTTAAACTTCAGCTGACGCTAGAATCACGTCTCTAACCCTACTCATTTTCTTACAGAAAATAGTTATTTCAGTGAATGCCTACAATCTGTCTCCTTGCCCAAGATGTCAAAGATGATTCATTCTCCTATAGCAGAGAAAGCAGAGGAATCTAAGCAGTAATGACTCTGGCCAGACTACCTGCTGCTCCCAAGGGAGACTCATGAACAATCATTTCCAGCATTGCCTCTCTGAAGTTTCTGGTACTTATTCCTCTGGAAGGATGTTGAGACCTTGGTAGCTGTACAGTTGTATGACCCAGTCTTGAACATCTCAATGAATAGTTTTTATCAGAGGATCAGTTCAACTTTACTCGGCAGCATTGATGCCACAGCATCCTTTTAAAGAAATACCTCTAAAAGAAGTTACTTCTTTAGTTACTTGAGAAATATGTTGAGGCAATAGGCCTTTGGCACACCACACAGACTGAACCCCTTTTGAGGGGAAATTTATCAGTTAGAGCAGGACTGCACATCCATGCACTATTTGCTACTTCTGGTGACCATCATTAAACATAGTTTAAAGTTAATTTGGGGGTCTTAACACAATTTTGTTATTTTGTTACTATTTGTCTGGATATTAATAAAGTGCTCCACTTTCCCTGTCTGCTTGAGAAATTAATTGATTTCTAAGAAGAAATAAAAAGGATTCATAAAAAATTAGAAAAATATTAAATTAGCTTTTATAAAAATGCTGAAAACTTTATTAAGGCTACCAGAAGTTTTTCATTTAGATTTAGTATAAATCTTGGAGAATGCTTATAGTAATTTTTTTTGTATTTTATCATAGCCACAGACATAAAATTGCTTTCATATGTGAAACCCATCTGTTAATAGTTCTTAAGTTATTTTCATGTTATTCCTATGTATTTGTTTTTTGTTTGGTAATGTGGTGTAAAAACCCTAATACAAATCACATTAGCTAGTTCACATTCATATTAGTGATAATTAGAATAGTATAATTGATATTTTATTAGAAAATGATATTTCCTTTATATTTTCTTCATAGATAATTTCTGTATTTGTAATTTTTATATTAGCATAGTTATTGTGTCAACTTTGTTTTCTATGATAACCTAGTCCTATTTGCATAATAAAAGTCAGTGGTCAGATGAAACCCATTTAAAAGAAATAAAATTTATAGAGAATACATATTAACGATTATGCTTGCAATATGAGAATATGTTTTTATTTCATTATCGTGCCTGTTGTGTTAATTAGTTTATTGCTTCTTAGTGACATATATATATATTTGCTGGACATAATTTTGGTACCTTTAAAAGGGTACTGAAACTCTTTATCTTAGTCAGTTTGGGCTGTCAAAACAGAATACCATAAACTGGGTAGCATAAACAACTGAAATGTATTTCTCACATTTCTAGAGGCTGGAAATCTGAGATCAGGATGGTCATTTTCTTGTAATCTATTATGGCAGAGAAAAGAGAAAAAAAGCAAGCTCTCTCTTGTCTTTTTATAAGGGCACTAATCCTATTCACTAGGATTCCATCTACATGACATACTTACTTCCAAAAGACCCCACCTACTAATACCATTACCTTGGGGGTTAGGATTTCAAGAAGAATTTTTGGGAAGAACACAAACATTCAGTTCACAGCATATTTGAAGGCTGATAAATACCTTTTAATTATCTAAAATCTAATACCAATTATAGTACTTGATAGAATGTATGAACCTGGAAAAATAACCATATTTCCAGTGAATATATATGCCACAATTCTAACACTAAAATAGAATAAGGATAGCATAAATAAAAAGAAGCTATAAACCTACATCACTTATAAATAAGCAAGGGTTATAAATAATAATTAAACAGGTAAAAATCATTAAGAAGTAATATATTTAATGAATAATTTATCCTAGACAGAAACAGTCTATCCCAAAGAATGCAAAGATGGTTTAACATCAGAAATATCCATTACAGCAACTTCTGACATTATGATCTTAAAGAAAAAAAATCAATAGAAAAGTATAAATATATTAAAGATACATATAATTTAAAATTTATAAAAGAATTGAGAGAAAATAAAAGAGAACATGTTTTACAGTGTTGATTGGAAGCATCCTCCCAATCAATGATACCATTTACAGAAGATATAAAGGCAAAGATACATGTACAGGTGGTCTTCAATATCTGTGAGTTCTGAATCTGCAGATTCAACCAATCATGAATTGAAAATACTAAAAAAGAAGCCAATAAAAATAATACAAATAAAAAAATGCAGTATAACAAATATTTACATAGTATTTACATTGTATTAGATATTATAAATAATCTAGAGATGATTCAAAGTACACAAAAGGATCGCATAGGTTATACAAACACAATCTATTTTATATAAGAACTTGATCATCCACAAATTTTTGGTATCTCAGGAGGATCCTAGGACCAATCCCCTGTGGATACTGAGGAAGCAGCACAGAGCATGAGCACCTTGGCCTGCAGCTTGCAGCCTGTGAGTCTTCTTTTCACCATAGGCCCTGCCCAGTGAGGCCCTGGCTGCTGAGACTGGCACAGTATGGGCCTGTGCACAGACCTTCTCTACTACTGGTATGTAAATCCATAGAGAAATATAAATGGATAGCAACAGCAAATGGTATTGGAACAGTGGAAATCAGCAATTTTGCACAGGAAGCTTTGGGAGATGCTACTAGAGTCTCTGGGAAGTTGGGACAAAATTGAACAAACAAGATGAGTTTGGTGTTTGGGAAGTGTGAAAACTGCTAGTGAACTCTATTCTCCTCTATGAGGAGAAGTAACTGAAGTTAATGAACCTTTTGTGGAAAATCCGGGACTTACCAACGAATCTTATGAAAGTGGCTCACTGATCAAGGTGACACTAAGTAACCCTTCAGAACTAGATGGACTAATGAGTAAAGTGTATGAGAAATATGCAAAATCTAATTAAGACTGAAAGTGGAACCCCGAAACAAACCAATATGAGATAACTTCATCCAGCATTGTTGAATTAAAGTAATGGAGAATAGAAGAGTTTAAATAGCAACTTTTGGCAATGTGATGGGAAAATAAACTACTGTCAACACAGCTGGTGAAAGAAAATATACCTTAACTTTCCAATGATTGCAGATAAACACGATATGCATCCTTTTCAAAATACCCTGTGGTGTTCAGACTAGGTTCTAGTATTCAGAATTCGTGTAATTATTGGTGGTGAAAACTAGTTATAGAAATTATGTAATTCAAGACTAATATTATTATCTTAAGCCTTATATTGTGTTATAACTTGCTGACATCCATCCATAGATTTGGATCAAAATACTGAATGACATTTCCACTGGAAATAATTGGGAGTTGAGAAGTTTCTGTTAGTTGTACAATGTCAGATGGAGAACAATCCAATCTTAATTTTGCAATATACTACATTTGCTGGTGCTATTTTTATACAGTGAAGAAATAACCTTGCAGCAAAATAAGAAACAAATAATAAAATATTCAGCTTCTTCAAAACAACAACAAAGTTTGTACAGAGGAAGATACCATAAGTAAAATGAAAATGTAAATGATAAACTTCTAGTTCTGGGAAAGACAAAATCAACATCCCTTTATCTTACACGGAATTTAATTATAAGACCTGAAAAGAATGCTCACACTATTTGAGCTATTTGAGAATTCTAAGAAGTAAATATAAGAAGACAGGTTGGGAAGAACACCAGAGTTCAAGTACTACCTCCATTACTTTAATTCAACAATGCTGGATGAAGTTATCTCATATTGGTTTGTTTCGGGGTTCCACTTTCAGTCTTAATTAGATTTTGCGTATTTCTCATACACTTTACTCATTAGTTCAAGTGAGTTTGCTACATTTTTCTTCCTTTGTTATGTCCTGGCCAGGACACAACATGATCCAAAACCCAGAAATAAGCACTGTGGTGCAGACAGAGAGATATAGAAGAAACCCTCTAGTTTTAACTCAAGAAGCAGAAAAGAGAACTATCAAAACTCAGAGATAATGGGGGAAATTTCTTGGATTTTTTTTCCTTTTCTTTTTCTCCATTACCTTAGAGGAAGATGGTAGTGGCACGATCTTCCAGGAATGAGAAAGCAGCAGTAGCCAAAACTTGGAGTACCTTTCTCTCCATTCAATCAAGCTGGCTCCAAGATAGTGTCACAAAACTTATGGGTTTTTTTTTTTTTTTTCTTCTCTCTCTGTCCTGCTACTGCTTGACCTTGAACATGGTGCAGTGGGCAGTTTCTAGGCAGAAGTCTGAAAAGGGCAGCCCACAGAACTGGAAAATTCCTGGTAGATTAAAAAAAAAAAAAAAAGAGGAGGGGCTCAGGAAGGTCACCTCTTCAATTTGTTTATGAACTCTTATGCTCACCCCCAATCTGTGTTGTACCAGCATGAAGTGGCACAATGTCTTTAAAGTGCTGACAAACAAAAAAAAGAACTGTCAACTCAGAATTTTGTTTCATTGAAAATATCCTTTTGGAATTAAAATAAAGACGTCTCTGATTAAGAAAAACTAACAGTAGTTAATGGCAGCAGAACTGCTTTGAAAGAATTGCAAAAGCTCCTTAGACAGCGGGAAGTGATAGCAGAAATAAATTTTGAACATCAGAAAAAAAGACAGAGGAAAAGAAAGGAAAAATATCTGGGTATATATAATACACTATTCTGGGTATATATAATACACTATCATATACTTTGGATTGTTTCAAATATGTTTGATAGTTGAAACATAAAATATACTAATCTCAGACGGGAGTTTCAATGTCTGTAGATATAATATTTAAGACAACCACAGCAAAAACGATGCATCTTTTTTTTATTTTTTTATTTTTTATGATACTTTAAGTTCTAGGGTACATGTGCACAATGTGCAGGTTTATTATATATGTGTACATGTGCCGTGTTGGCGTGCTGCACCCATTAACTCATCATTTACATTAGGTATATCTCCTAATGCTATCCTTCCCCCCTACCCCCTCCCCACAATAGGACCTGGTGTGTGATGTTCCCCTTCCTGTGTCCAGGTGATCTCATTGTTCAATTCCCACCTATGAGTGAGAACATGTGGTATTTGGTTTTCTGTTCTTGCGATGGTTTGCTGAGAATGATGGTTTCCAGCTGCATCCATGTCCCTACAAAGGACATGAACTCATCCTTTTTATGGCTGCATAGTATTCCATGGTGTATATGTGCCACATTTTCTTAATCCAGTCTGCCACTGATGGACATTTGGGTTGATTCCAAGTCTTTGCTATTGTGAATAGTGCCGCAATAAACGTACGTGTGCATGTGGAAAGGAGATATCTTAATGGACTTTATAGTAGTAACACCTCTACATTCAAATTAGGTGGTAAAATATTGATTATAAATTGATTGTTAAAAAATTAAGTATGCATTTTGCAATTCCTGGAATAAGCTCTAAAAAATAAGTGAAGTGATATAATGACTCTGAGAGTGGTACCAGTGAATAAGAAAATTTTCAAAGGAAAGATAAAAACACCAATGTTCAAATGATATTAAATTTAGAATAAATATGGAATTTTCCTTCAGAGCCCCTATGGAAGTTTTACATAATGTGTACTAGGTAATTAAAAAGTATGCACTATCTCTTTAGGTACATGTTATGTTGAATAAAAGCAAAGCACACAAAACAAAGAGCTGTGAAGTGAGTTTAATGAAATAGCAATAGGTTTTTTTTTCTTTAACTTTTCTAATGTTATAGCTTTTGATTTATGAAAAGACAAATGCTATCATTTTACCATCAACTAGTCACATTATGAAAAGACAAATGCTATCATTTCATCATTAACTAGTCACATTAAATAATAAGTAATCATTACTCCTTCCTTTGAATGATCAGTTGCTAAAATTTGACTTATGGTCATAGCAAAAAAATACTGTTTCATTATCTCTAAGTGATAAAAATGGAGTCATTCCCACAGACTCCTTGTCTCTGGCTCATGATCTGCTTCCATTTTTATTTTTGTTTTTGAGCTCCATGTGTGTGTTGGGGGTGGTACTAAATTTCAGAAGTGGATATTATCATTTATTGAAATTTTGAAATTGTCTTGGTTCTACATGAAAAATTGAATGCTACATTTCATTTTTAGTTTTATTTCATTGATGATTAATTCTTAGAGATTTAATCAGGCAAGTTTACACTAGATTCTTTATATTCTATGACTACACTAAAGGCAACACAAATTGATTTTACACAGAAAATAATTAGATTAAGGAGACACAAATTTCCAGTTTAAAGAACAAGATTAAATGGATTCACTTCCTTTCATTCTCTAAAAGTAACCAATGCAACATTCTTTTGTCTCTTCAGTGAATTTAATTTTAATGGTCCTGCTAAGTTACTTTGGGCCTTAAGAATGTACTGTGTTCTTTGTCTCTAAATACATGAATATTAGTTGAAGAAAATGTTTAGACTGAAAATCCTGTATCTCAAATTTTAAATGAGATTTACTCTTCTAGGAACCATGTGAGGCGCTTTCACATTTTTCTTATGCCCACATTGCTGATGAGAAATCAGTGACTTAAGCAGCTGAAAAGATGGCTCTAAGGACATGCAAACAGTAAATGACAGAACAAAGAATTATAATACAATGCAGCATGAACCCACTAAAACAGTAAAATACGAAAAACCAACAAAACGAGGAATAACGAGGATGTAGAGCAAGTGGTACACTCATACACTGCTGGTAAGAATATAAATTGGTACTTTGAAAAACTGTTGTGGCATCTACTAAAATGAGTACATGCAAACCCTATTCATTAGTTTTTTATTGGTGCACAACCCATTACCACAAACAGTGGCTTAAAACAAAACCATTGGCTGGTCGTGGCTCACGCCTGTAATCCCAGCACTTTGGGAGGCCGAGACAGATGGATCACTTGAGGTCAGGAGTTTGAGACCAGCCTGGCCAATATGGTAAAACCCCATATCTACTGAAAATACAAAAGTTAGCCAGGCGTGCTGGCACGTGCCTGTAATTCCAGCTACTTGGGAGGCTGAGGCAGGAGAATTGCTTGAACCTGGGAGGCAGAGGTTGCAATGAGCCGAGATCACACCATTCCACTCGGCCTGGGAGAAGAAGCGAGACTCTGTTAATAAGTAATTGATTAATTAATTAATTTAAAACAAACCAACAAATGAACAAAAATCATGTGTTAGTTCCCAGTGCTATAGGTCAAAAGTCTGACACAGTGTGGCTGGGTTCTCTACACTGTGTTATCACAAGGCTGAAATCAGTGATGAGAGGCTGAGTCCTTATCTGGAGGCTCTGAGAAGAAATTCACATCCTAGCTTATTCAAGCTATTGACAAAATTCAGGTCCTTGATGTTGTAGGACTGAGCTCCTGTTTCCTTGCTGGCTCTCAGCAGGAGGCTTCTTAGATCTTCAGTCTTTGCATGTGGATCGCTGATCATTAAGCCAGCAATGTATCAAGTATCCCTTGGGGTTCAAATTTGACTTCCTTTTCCATTCCCAGCTAGAGAATACTTTGTTTTTAAAGGGGCTCGTGTGATTAGATTAGGCCTCCCTGGGTATTTTCCTATTATGTGGCCCACCTGCATAATACCCTCATCATTTGGGTATAGAATCTAAGGAGTTATTGTTAGAATTATTTATACTTCTTCTTATTACTCAGCGGTTCCAAACCTAGGTATATAACCAACAGAAATGCAAACGTATGTATTTTGTACATAGAATGCAGATAGAAGCACTACTCATAGTAGCCGAAATCTGGAGAAATTATTCATCAACAATGGGATAAATTGTGGGATACTCTTATTCTTGAATACAGAAATGAGGATGAACAAACTACAACAACTTACAGCAACGTGGATGGATCTTGTAAACATAATGTGGAGTAAACAGATAACAGTGTTTAATGGGAGCAAAGGGAGAGGTACCTAATGCAGCCCAGAAAGTCACAGAAAGATTCCCAAGGAAGATACAGACTAATGCAGAGAATTCAAGTGAGTTATGGCAGGGGGGAGGAGAGTACTGTATTTTGAATTGTAACAATAAAATAAACAGAAGCAACACATCTGTAAGCATCATAAGCAGATGAATATTATGAATAGGTAGCAAAATGGTGAGGCAGAAGATATGCCAGGAGAATTTGGCAGGGATCAGAACATGGAGAACTTTGCAAGTCTTGCAAGAAGATTGACCTTAATCCTGTAGGTGATTGGGGTATCTTCTAGTAAAAGGAAGGAGATGGACATATTTACATTTGGTATCACTGCTACTACAAAGTGGAAGAGGAAATTAGAAGAGGAAAACATGGAGAGAACTGCACTAGGTAGGAGGTTATTATTCCAGGAGCACAGGTGAAATACGATGAGAGCCTGAGTTAGCTGGAATAGAGAGGAAAGGAGGCAGGATAAGAAAAACAGATGCCTTGTATCCACCTCGCTTGCAGAAATCTCTTCTTAAAGTCTGAGTTCATGTTATACTGTAATTTACTAACAATACAGTTGTTTCATATACCCATGTGTTCCAAGAAAAGGCAGAATTGCCAATTAAGCAGGGATCTATGATCTATGTTGAAAAGAGGACTTCTGTTGTGCAATATCAATGCACAATGAAGACTTCATTTTTTAATTTGTTTCTTTTTTTCTAAATCATCAGGACTTTTCCAATACAGTATACCTATGAGTGGGAACTAGAAGAGAAGGTGCATTCCAAGGTTGAGATATCTGAGTAGTATCTATGCCTTAATTCTGTGATTAAGGTCAGAAACAGCAGTGATCTGGGAAAGAAATTCTTCAGAACCTCCACATACTACTATGATCAATGGGGTAGTTGTGTAAAGAAAATTATCTAAGCTATAAATTTACTATCTCTGCTAGAAAATCCTCACAAAGTCAATTTCTGTGAACACATAATAGGCCAGCAGAAGGGCCAATGAAATCTGCATACGTGCGTGCATTTTGACTGGTATAAAAAACTGGTATAAATATACATGTCTTTTATTTTTTTAATTTCTATTGTGGTTGTGTGTTGTAAAGCCTTCTCCAATATTTTAACACTAATTAGGTTACAAAGAAAAATATAATTGAAGTTTAAAATGAACCATATGTATTAATATAATTAATTTCACTTAAATTCTCAAAACTATAAATGTAATTGCTATAACTGTTTTTAATAGATAAATAATTATTTTTTATTACTGTAATTGAACTAAAATGAGTCTGGAATTAGTACCAGGGCTTGATCTTTGAATGTCCCTTCCCCCCACCACACACACATTTATTTTCACAGTATTTTTCTATTAATTTATGACATCTGAATTGGAACATTCAGGTGTCATGAATTTGCAACATCAGGCAAATGTTCCAGACTTAATCTGTAAATAATTTTCCTACCCACAACAGAGCTTTTCAATACAGAGAGAAAAATAACAATGTGCAGAGAGAAAAAAAAAAAAACAAAGAAAATTCCTTTTTGAAAGTTTTATTTTTTTCATATGTCTCATGGTTTGATTGAGTTGTCTAAATGAATTTTTATTGTTAGATCTAGGACTTCTGTCTAAGAAGCCAAGAAATAATTTAAAAATTGATGACAACATTGCAGAGGTAGTTTAATCACCACAATGTACAACAGGTCTTTAATTTCCTTGACTACATTTAATATTCTATTAATGTATCTGGAGGTCAATGTAGAATTTTGGCAGCTCTGGTCCCCAGGTAACCCATCTTGAGCTTACACTTAACTCAGGCACTAGCATACTTAGCACATATAAACCATATTTATATAACTTTTTCTTGGATATTTATTTGCATTTTTGAAACTGAATAAGTCTTTAATAGGACAAATATAAAGGAGTCTAAGTGATCAATGTAATTAAAAAGCAAATTGGAGGCAAGGGCTCTCCTCATCTTTTTTCTCCCCATTGTCTTGTTCTGAGTAGGGGTTCAATATATGTTTGTTGAATTTAGTTTATTATTGCAGCTTGTTAAGTGTTAAATTCTGATTCTGTCTTGTCAAGGATTGAGATTCTGCCAAGCTTCATGTCATCTGCATACCTAAAGATGTCTTCTACTCTAAGCCACAGACGAATGTGTTTAACTACAAAAGATCAACTTGTAACCTGTTTTCAGGTTTGTAAAAGTATTTACTTATGTTTAAATCTAATCATCTACCGAAATGATATGGTTTGACTGTCTCCCCACCAAATATCATCTTGAATTGTAGTTACTGTAATCCCTATATGTCCTGGGAGGGACCCAGTGGGAGGTAATTGAATTATGGAGGCAGATTTCCCCATGCTATTCTCATAATACTAAGTTCTCATGACATCTGATGGTTTTATAAGAGGCTTCCCCTTTCACTCCACTTTCCTTCTTCTCTTTCATGCCACCATGTGAAGAAGGTTCTGTTTGCTTCCCCTTCTGCCATGATTATAAGTTTCCTATAATATCCTCCCAAGCCCTGTGGAACTGTGAGTCAATTAAAACTCTTTCCTTTATAAATTACCCAGTCTCAGGAATGTCTTTATTAACAGCATGAGAACGGTTAAATACCATTGCCTTCATTAGAGAAGCTGAAGAAAAATGGGAAATAAATTTTTCCAATCTAATATTCGTATATAATTGTTCCTCTTTCTCTAACATTAAAAAGAAACTTCCTTCATAATTGTTCTTCATATTTTATTTAAATTTTATCTTAGTTCTGTATTCTGCCAAGGGGCATTTTATTTCGTTTATATTCAAGAAGCATTTAAGTAAGTACTTAACAAGGTCTAGAAAATCCCAAATGTGGCGGCTAAATAGAAAAAATAAGTCATAATCTTTGTCCTAAGTGGTCTTATAAAGAGAGAGATGTATAAACAGTTATGTGTTATAGGTGATATTTGGTTGTTGATATATGAATATATGTACAGGGAGGGCAAGGGAAAGGAAGGGTCTCACCAGGGTAAAATCAAGATTTCTGCCAGGTCATATTTCTTTCTGGAGTCTTTATGGGATAATCCATTTCCTTGCCCTATCTAGCTTCTACAGGCCACCTGTATTTCATGGTTTATGGTCTCTTCCTCCATCTTCAAAGTCAGCAGGGCAGTATCTTCAAATTTCTCCGTGATGCTGTTCTTCTGCCTCTTCCTTCCACATTTAAAGGAATAATGAAATGTCATTTTTTTTCTTCAATGAACATTGACATTTTGACAAGACAGGAGAATGAATGACCTGAGAAACAAGTGGGCGGCCAAGTGCAAGACAGAAACCCACGACCTTTTTTATGACTGAGGATTTCTCACGCCTTTTCCCAAAGGCAACTTTAAAGTAGATGGTGGGGTAGACAATATTCTCAAAAAAAAAAAAAAAAAAAAAAAAACCTGGGAGAAATGGATTACATTGGGTTCACTGGATAATTCAGCATAATGATTACTTCTAAACCAGCTGATTATCAACATTAATTCCATTGGCAATTTCCTCTTGTCATGTAATAACATATTCACATGTTTTGGAGATCAGATCATGAACTTCTTTGGGAAGCAATTATTCTGCATACCACATTGGTGTTAATTCTTGTTTGTTTGTTTTTACCTAACAATGTGCTTGTTGGAATCCGTGGGCACCTTCTTCATTGTTAGTTCTCTGTTCCTTTCACAACTTATGTTCACTATAGTCACTTTCTTCTCACATTTGCTTGGGAATATTCTCTTCCCTGCATCTACTTTAAGGCTTCTGTCTTGCATTTGATCACCCATTTATTTCTCAGGTCAGTCATTCTTTGCCATTTTTCCATTTCTTTTTTGAGATTTTAGAAGTTCTTGATAGCCCTCTTGATCTTAATGATTCATTTTTTGTAGGTGTCGATCATAATTTTAGGAAAAAGTGGTGTTAGCAACAGTTTTAAGTAACTGACAATCTGCTTACTGTCACATTCTATTTTTTTCCTTGGTAAAGCATATGTGTGTGTGTGTGTGTGTGTGTGTGTGTGTGTGTGTGTGTGTGTGTGGTGTGGTGTGTGTCAGGGTAATATTAGTTTCTGCAATAAATATTTTTAAATTTTAGTGTTTCAATATATTCTAGTTTTATGTCTCATTAGCAAATAATCCAATAGAATTATTCCCTACTGGCAAGTAATCTTTCTCCATGTGGTAATTCACTTTGCCTTCTCTTCGGAGATCTGTTAATGCACAAAGTTTTGGAGTCCTCTGTAGATAGCAAGAGAAGGGAAAAGTGTGGGACATCATACGTGGGAGTTTCTTATGAACCTGGCCTAGGAATGACAGATGTCATTTCTACTCAGATTCTCCACAGATGGAGGACTGGGAGCTACAGTCCATAGATGGACAACTATTTTACAGTGACAACTCTACAGTGGAGAAGGGAGAGTATGAATATTAGTGGGCCTCTAGCCATCTCAACCACAGCACATTTTTCACTGGCTGGCTCTGTTTGCACTCCACACCTTTCTCACCATCAAGATCTTTCCAAGTCCTCTATGATTCTTCTTTATAAAGTATCCGTTTTCCTCAACTAAATGGAGAGACTTATGTACATGAGATACTTTCAGACATGGGATTACATTAATCCCTCCTCCATGACACATTCTTCAGCACATCACACAATTTGATGCTGGTTTTCGTTCTTATTGCTCTTCACAGTACTGTCTCACAGAATATCAGGCTTTTATTTTCTTTACGTTCAGAAGCCTGTGCTCCTCTACTGCAAGAAGACTTTCAGCATATTTTGTAATTCCAGCAAAAGTTCCCTCCTTCCTCTTTTTTCTCTGCCATGCTTTCAATTTAACACAAATTTCAATATTCTCTATACTCTTCAAATTCTCACATTTCTTATTTTTTGTATTACTTAGTATTGCATATCTAATGTTAGTTCATTCACTCTGACAAGCCAGATTATAGCAGAAGCATTTCCTTAAGATGTGCTGTGGTCAGAATGTTTGTATAAACTCAAAAATCATATGTTGAAACCTAATGACTGACTTGATGGTATTAGGAGTGAGGCCTTTGGGTGGTGATTAGGTCATGAGGGAAGAGTCCTCATGAACAGAATTAGTAACCTTATAAAAGAGGCCCCAGAGACCTGCCTTGGTCCTCTACCATGTGAAAACACAGAGAGAAAGCACCATCTATAAACCAGAAAGTGGGCCCTCAGCAGACACTTGATCTTGGACTTGCTAGCCCAAAGAATTTTGAAAAAATAAAGTTCTCTTGTTTTATGCTACCCATTATATGGGATTTTGTTATTGCAGCTCAAACAGCTTAAGATAAGACATTCCTCCTCCATACAGAGTGGCCAGTATAAATAGATACACACAAGTTTGTTGATTGCCTCTGGCTGCATGACTTTGGAACATTTCTTTGGGATTCTGTGTAATGAAGCTTGATTTCTCAACCATTTCCCACACGATAGCTCTTTGGTAACGGCATGCTGTATGTGATTCTTAAAATTGCATGTGGGTGGTCAATCCCAAAGTTGGTCATTCTGTGGGTTAAAACAAGTGAAATGAGAAAACAACATTTGCAAAATAGTCTAGGCTTTCATTTTCTAGAGTGGGAAACACAAAGTAGAGTTGGGTTTTATATTGTCTGCTTGACTGGAGATCAGTGAAATTCTCCCTTTACCAGGGTTGTAAATCTTGTTTCAGATTTTTCAATAAAACTGATCAAAGATATGGATCATGACTACAAAATCTCAACCTCATTCCCATCAAATATTTACGGGTGTAGTTGTACAAAATTCTGTGTCTAAGTTCAGGGGAGTTTAAGACATTTCGAAGCACGTGAAACCCTATTTTAGACTTATCTCAAGAAAGTATACCATAGTGATCAAGACCATGGCTTCTGGAGTAAGGATAATCACCACATTACGTGCTTTGTCATCTTTAGTACTTTTCTTAACCAGTTTCACATCATTTAAAATTAGGTTAAAAATACTGCACCCTGTCTTACAGGGCTATTATAAAGGATAAATTAATTTATGTTTCTAAAACATTGAAAACAATGCCTGCTACCTGGGGAATACGATATAATTACTTATTAGTTAAATAAACTGACAGTAAATTAATTTATCAAATATTTTTCTTCTTAAATTTCAGGTCTCAAATATGGCAGATCATCACTATTAGCCCTCTTCATCCGAATTTCTGATCATTGAAGCCTTAACGATCAGAAGGCTTGGATCCTATTAGCCGATATAATTTTAAGCATAACACTTAAAAAAGAAAACTCCATATTAGCCAGTATAATAATCTGATTATCCTTCAGCCAATACACACACTCACACAATCTACTCAACACACATACACACACAATGGATTAGCCAATAGATTAGATACTCTAATCTATTTGAGTTACTTTATTGACCAATATGAACTTTCCTTCTTTAAGTGTTATTTACTTATACTTGTTTCAATAATGTGAAGAATCAATGTGTGAATGAAGAAGGAAACAAAATATTATATAATCAAGTTAGACAATATTAGAGGAATTCTATCCTTATTATTAGAACAAATTAACAAAAAAAGAGAAATTTTACTTTAGTTATATATCAATGCTTTTACAAAAAATGAATTAGCTAAAGAATAGTGTAATGGCCTGGCATATTAAAGATGAAGTATAATAAAAGAATTCAATAAAATAAAGAAAAAGAAACTGTGCTTTATTTTCTGTTTTTCCCTAATTTCAGTCTTTTCTTTCCCTTTAGTGACTTTTATTCCCTCCCAACTTTTAATAATAGACATACGAAGCACTATGCCTGTGAACTCATGCCAATAAGCAAACAGTATATGAAACCATATTTGATTTTCTTATTTTTCAACACTTTTGTCCCCCACCTTTTTATTCATTAGTTCTTCATTTAGTTCTTCATTTAAACTTTAGCACCAACTATACCACTTAAACACTAACATTTGAAAAGATTATTTCCCCCACAAAGAGAAGGGTTGTGTGTTTGAGAGTGAGTGTGTTGGCTAAGGGATGCGTTCAAACACAATAATCAAGAGGAATAAGAACACTTTTTTTTTCCAGTTAAATGCCATGAGCTAGCTGTTATTAACACTAAAGCAATAAGTTTTAGAACTTCCTGAGTTAAAATAGAAGTTGTTAACTGGTGAAAACATGAAAACTCTGATTCTTTCAGAAAGAAAAAATATCTCACAATGCCCAAGAGTTTTAGTGTATGTGAAAAAAATTAAACATATGTTTATTGCCTCCTGTTTATTAATCTGAACACTGAATGGACATTTTAAGACTCCAATGCTTAATTCAGTTCAAATGATCACAACCTTGCTGAAAAATCTACTTTTTGTACCAGTCATTTGCGTGAGCTATGTTCTTCTGCCATTGGGAAAAGGAATCAAGGTTGGGCAGGGTACTAGTTTTTTTTTTTAATTTTTTTTTTAATTTTACACAGAAACCCAGCCATTTCTTCGTTAGTGTTTCTTATTATTTAGTGGTTATTTGGTGGCTTCTATTTCATGAGTCATGATTTCCAGACTATCATCTGTTCCCTGTCCAAACAGAAGGTGATTTGAGCCTCACTAAATTGTTACAAAAAAATTTAAACCAGAATCTTGAGAAAAAATGTATTTTATCTTCATGACATCTGATAAAATTCATTAAAACAAAAGCACAATTTTTGCTGTGATAATACCACCCCAATAGCTGAAATAAATACTAACTTGGCAGAAAATTAATATCCTTTTCAACTAGTCATTTAACAAAATTTTGTTTGGTTTTAACTTTGGTTTTTATCCAAAAGTAAGTTTCAAACAATGTGTTATCATTTCACATTGAAAACCTGAAGCCACTTGGATAGAGTTCCTTAGTGAAAAGATAACAGGGCTTGAAGCTTGGTCTCAAGAGAGGCAGGTTCCACTTCTGCCCCACCTACATTTGCTGATATAATTGGACAAGTCATGAAAGCATTCTAGGTCACAATTTGCCCAACTGTGAATTGAAGAAATTGGACTAGAACTGGGATTCTGAAATCGGGGCTATGTGGTATATTTCAGGAGTTTCTTCAAAGTTAAAAGAGAAAGACAACACATGTTAGAAAGTGATGTCACTAGTTCACAGTGAGCTGTCTTCATATTTCAATAAAACTACTTTCCTTCTCAGTGCGTTTAAAATACTCTATCAAAATTTCATATCTAATTGTTGTCTCCCCCACTTGATTGTAAGCATTAAGAAGGATAGCATAATCATATTACCAGGGCCCACAATAGGGCACGTCACAGAGTAGACACACAACAAATACTTGCTGAATACGTGAATAAACAAATGATGAGTGTTACCCTTGTGCTCTTAAGTGTGCAGAAGTTACCTACTGATAAAACTACATTGCATTTCAGTTTTTTGTTGTATAGAAATGGTCAAGGAAAACTACCGTAGATAATTCCATGGTTCTTATCTCAGCAGTAGAATATTCAGCCTCTTCAAATATTATTTTAATATGAATAATATATAAGCTTGTTTTTAGAAGTGCAATAGTATGTGAAAATACGATTTAAATTGAACTAATTTTGGCAATTACAGTATATCGAAAGAGTGAAACTCCTCTCCTGAATGACTTGCACCTAAATGACTTTTGGGTAAGCAATGAAATTAATGCAAAAATCAAAACAAATCTGAAATAAATGAAAACAGAGGCATAACATAACAAAATTTCTGGGATACAGCAAAAGCAGTGTTAAAAGGAATGATTATAACACTAAATGTCTACCTCAAAAAGTTAGAAAGATCTCAAATTAATGATCTAACATCACAACTAGAGGAACTAGAAAGACAAGAACAAATGAACTCCAAAGCTAGCAGAAGAAACTAGATAACTTCAATCAGAGCAGACCTGAATGATATTGAGATGCAAACATCCATACAAAAAATCAAAAAACAACCAAAAGTGGGCTTGTTTTTACAGATTAAGCAGGATCAATAGACAGCCACCTAGATTAAGAAAGCAAAAAAAGAGAAAAGATACAAATAAACACAATCAGAAATGACAAAGCTGACATTACAATCGATCCCACAAAAATACAAAAAAGCCTCAGAGATTACTATGAACACCTCTATGCATACAAGCTAGAAAATATAGAGAAAATTGATGAATTCTTGGAAATACACAACCTCCTAAGATTGAATCAGGAAGAAACTAAAACTATGAATGGAACAACACTGAGTTCTGAAATTGAGGCAGTAATAAAGAAATCTTACCAAACAAAAAAAAAAGCCTTAAACTAGATGGATTCACAGTCAAATTCTACCATATGTACAAAGAAGAGCTGGCACTAATTCTGCTAAAACTGTTGCAAAAAAAAAAAAAAGGAAAAAAGCAAAATGAAACTACAGGCCAATATCACTGATTAATACAGTTACAAAAACTTTTAACAATATACATGCAATCCAAATCCAATAGAACATTTAAAAGGTAATTCACCATGATCCAGTAGACCTCATTCCTGAGATGCAAGTTTGACTCAACATAGGCAAATCAATAAATGTAATTCACAACATAAAAATAATTAATAACAAAAACCATATGATTATCTCAATAGACATGGAAAAAGCTTTCAAGAAAATCCAACATCCCTTTATGACAAAAATCCTCAACAAATTGGCATGGAACAAACATACTTCAAAATAATAAAAGCCATCTATGACAAACCCATATCAACATCATAATGAATGGGCAAAAACTGGGAGCATTCCCCTTGAGAACTAGAACAAGATGAGGATGCACACTCTCGCTACTCCTAGTCAACGTATTACTGAAAATTCTAGCCAAAGGAATCAGTCAAGAAAAGGAAATAAAACATCTCTAATAAGCAAAAGAAGTAAAACGATCTCTTTTTTCAGACAATAAAATTCTGTATCTAGAAAACCCTAAAGTTTTGGTGAAAAGCCTCGAGGAACTAATAACAGATTTCAGTAGAGTTTCAGAATACAAAATAAATATACAAAAAGCACTAGTATTTCTTCCTTTTCTTTTTCTTCTCTTTTCTTTTTTTTTTTTTTTTTTTTTTTTTTTTTTTTTTTTTTTTTTTTTTTTTTTTTTTTTTTTTTGAGATGAAGTCTAACTCTGTCACCCAGGCTGCTGAAGTGCAGCAGCACAATCTCAGCTCACTGCAACCTCCACCTCCTGGGTTCAAGCAATTCTCCTGCCACAGCCTCCCGAGTAGCTAGGACTACAGGCGCACACCACCACACCTATCTGATTTTTTGTATTTTAGTGGAGACAGGATTTCACCATGTTGTCCAGGCTGGTAGTGAACTCCTGAGCACAGGCAATTCGCCTGCATCAACCTACCAAATTGCTGGGATTACAGGTGCGAGCCACCATGCCCCGCCAAAACATTAGTATTTCTATACAACAATAACATTCCAGCTAAAAGCTAAAACAAAAATGCAATAGCAAAAAATACACCAACCTAGGAATATATCTAACTGAGGAGGTGAAAGTTCTCTACAAAAGCTACAAAACACTGCTTAAAAAAAATTATAGATGAAAAATAAATGGAAAAGCATTCCATGCTTATGGATTGTTTGAAGAATCAATATCATCAAAATGTCCATACTTCCCAAAGCAATCTACAGATTCAATGCTATTCACATCAAACTACTAACATCATTTTTCGTAGAATTAGAAAAACTATTCTAAAGTTCATGTGGAAACAAAAAAGAGCCTAAGTAGTCAAAGCAATTCTAAGCAAAGAGAACAAGGCCAGAGGTATCTCACTACCTGACTTCAAACTATAGTAACCAAAACAGCATGATACTGGTACAAAATAAAATAGAGAATCCTGAAATAAAGCTGCACCCCTACAGCCATCTGATCTTCAACAAAATTGACAAAAATAAGGAAAGGGGAAATAACTCCCTATTTAATGAATAGTGCTGGGGTAGTTGGTTAGCCATAAGTGGAAGGATAAAACTGGACCCCTACCTGTAACCATATACAAAAAATAACTCAAGATGGATTAAAGATTTCAATGTAATTCTTAAAACTAGAAGAATCCTAGAAGAAAATCTAGGAAACACATTTCTGGACATTAGCCTTGGGGAATAATTTATGACTAAGTCCTCAAAAACAATTGCAACAAAAACAAAAATTGACAAGTCAGAGGTAATTAAACTAAGGAGCTCTGCACAGCAGAAGTAAATACACAGAGTAAACAGACAATATACGTGCAATCCATGTATATTGGAAGAATGGTAGAAAATATTTACAAACTATGCATCCAACAAAGGCCTAATATCCAGAATCCCAGAATCTGTAAGGAATTTAAACATATTTGCAAGCAAAAAACAAGAAACCCCATTAAAAAATGGGCAAAAGCCATGAACAGACACTTCCCAAAAGGAGACATATCACCAACAAGCATATGGGGAAAAAAAATGTTCCACATCACTAATTATCAGAGAAATACAAAGCAAAACCAAAATGAGATACCATCTCATATCTGTCAGAATGGCTGGTATTAAAAAATCAAAAAATAACAAATGCTGGTGAAGCTACAGATAAAAGGGAATACTTACTACACTGTTGATGGGAATGTAAATTAGTTCAGCAAATGTGGAAAGCATTTTGGAGATTTCTCAAAGAACTTAAAACAGAAATACCATTTGATCCAGCAACTCCATTACTTGGTATATATCCAAAAGAAAACAAATCATTGTACCACATAGACACATGTAATCGTATGTTCATCACAGCACTATTCACAGTAGCGAAGACATAGAATCAACCTAGATGCCAATAATAGTAGATTGGATAAAGAAAATGTGGTGTATATATACGCCATGGAATACTATGTAACCATAAAAAAAGAATAAAATCATGTCCTTTGCCACAGCATGGATGGAGCTGGAGACCATTATCCAAAGCGAATTAATGCAGGAACAGGAAACCAAATACAACATATTCTCACTTATATGTGTGAGCTAAACATTGGTACTCAGTTACTCAAAGATGGAAACAATAGAAACTGAGGGCTACTAGATGCGGGAGGGAGGCAATAGTTGAAAAACTATTATGTACTATGCTCAGTACCTGCATGATAGGATCATTCATACTCCAAACCTCAGCAACATGATATAGTATACCCAGGTAACAAGCCTGTACATGTAGCCCCTGCACCTAAAAGAAAAGTTGCAAAAAAAAAAAAAAAATGCTTATCATCACTAATCTTCAGAGAGATGCAATTTAAAACCACTATGAGAAACCATGTCACACCAGTCAGAATGGCTATTATTAAAAAGTCAAAAAATCACAGATGTTAGTGAGATTACCGTGAAAATGAAATACTTATACGCTGTTAGTGGGAATGCAAATTAGTTCAGCCACTGTGGAAATCAGTTTGGAGATTTCCAAACCAACTGCCAGCACCATGCAATATACCTATGTAACACAACTCTACATGTACCCCATGAACCTAAATAATTTAAAAAACACACAATAAATAGAGATCAAAAGAGAATCCACTCACGGTGAGTTAACTTGGTCCTACCATTGTCAAAAGTGAAGCACACATTGGAACTTAGAGCATGACTCCCCCTGGGTGTACCAGTGCACATAGAGGAGGGTTTAATATCCCCCTTGATCCTTGTATTCATTTTCTGATCATTCTCCCTTTTTTCTCATCATGTCCATACGAAACAAAAAGAAGTAAAAAATTATAAAAGTGCAACTTTTATAATTGAAATGCAGCTGAAAATGCAGCATGAATATTATGTCATCAAACTGAACCCCTTTCAATCCTGTAATCCTTACTTGAACCCTATTTCAGCTGCTACCTCCCATGGTAATATTCTAGACCTGGTAATATTCTAAGATTCTAGTGCAACACATCATAACTTCAATTTAATGCATCCCACACTTCACCACCTCCTAAATTTTCAACGTATTTCATCCAATTTTTCAGCCCCTTTTTATGAGTCAATTCATTGTTATTGTCACCATTTCAATGTCATTGATATGTGCTTGCTCTTCTTAAATTCCACACCAATCATTGTGATCTATCTTGCACATACTTTTGACTCCCTTGGTACTCTTTCCTTTTGCCTTACACCAGTTGGCAAAACCATACTCCTGGTTAAAACCAATGATTTGTTCCCTCTGTACCAGCCCAGGTGCCACTGAATCTTGTGGAGAAAAATACATAGCCATGCTGAACTGGTTCCATTTCATATTCAAAAGTATAAACTCATAGTAGGTCCTTAACACTCTCAGAGAGAAATTTCAGTGTTCTCTAATCCATTCAGTCTCTTATTCTCTTAAATGACCATTTGATATCTTGTCATTTCTCTGGAAACTCCCAAGAACTCATTCCTATTCTCACTCTCAGCTGACAACCTTAGTTTCTATTTACCAGAGAAAATTGGAGCATTCAGATAAACCACATTTACCCTCTCATTGCCATCTGTTCAGAACCTCAGCCATCACATTGGCAAGCTGCCCATAATCCTATCTTAAGCCACTTTTTGCAATCTACATTTCTGCCACCATTGTCTGAGCCATCATCATCATTTGGATTCCAGCCTAACATACCTTATATCCCACTTTTATCCTCGCATTCCACCTTTGCCTAGTTTCCTTACAAATTGGTGAGACATCCAGTGTATGTGCATGTCAGGTCATGTAACATTCCTAGGAAAATATTTTAAATGGATCTCTGTTCTACTTATATTAAGTCAACAACATTATAATGTGCTACAAGCTACCACATGTTCTTAACTCCTACTATGTGTTACCCTATTCTCATTTGCTCACTCCTCTACAGCTACCCTTGCCTTCTTTTGTTCTTTTTTTTTTTCATTATCTTACAAAGTTTAATGATAATTGTTTCATCTCTTAAATGTTGATTATAACATTTAACACCTTTTTCTTTGAATTTTGACAGATATACAATTGCACATCATCATGCTGAAACAGCATTTTAATGTACAACTAAGCATACTTCATTTAACTGCTAAGGAAATAAAATCTAGAAAATTTACAGATAAGTATTACAAGTCCAATAATTCACTCACAATGGATACTCAAGAGAGAGTGATACAAAATGAACATTATGCACTATCTTATCTTTATTTACATCTGTCGATTTTGCTGTGCACATGACTGGGACACTTTTTGCTCCTAAGAAGCATTTGTTACCTTCTCACTTGGAAGATCAGTGACCTTTGCCCCTTCTGACCATCACCCTTTCCCCACAAAAGGGAACTGAACTTGGAAATTCACCTTTCTAATTAATAGACAGTTGCATGGTTTTAATGATAGTCTTCACATCTCTCTACTTGTCTGGAAGCTTCCAGAGGGCGGAACATAATGGTTATGGTTTCTGCTCCCCCTGTTTTTATTCCACCGGGTGGTGCTTAGTAGAAGCTCCATAACGACTTTCAACAATTGAATACATTTTATCAAACATTTTATATTAAATCATATAAACTTTTAAAAGCATGGGAGTTGGAGTTAAAAGCATATGATGTAGGAGTCAGAGGCTTCGGCTTACAGAACAGACTCACTTTCAAATCCACAAAATATCTAATCCTAGTTGTGAGACCCAGAATTAGGAGACTTGACTTCAATCTCACTAAGCTTGTTTCCTCATCTGCAGACCGGTCGTTGTGAGGATGAAATTAACTCAGGTAAAGTACTTAGCATAAAAGTTACTTAGTTACTTACTTAACTCTTATTGTTATCATGATTAAATAACATTTTCAATATTGTTTTAGATAATTGCATTTTAAGGAATGTCCTTGGCTTTGGATAGCTTTGTAAAGCATTATCAAATTCAAGTTTTGGAAATAACATGTCACCCTTTTTTTTCCCTTCCAGATTATACTTAGTGGTCACCTAAGAAAAGAACTAATCAGCTATTTGAGTCATGATCTATAGCAGTTCATATAATCCAAGAATCTCTTATTCTAGGAATTAAATATAATATTTATTTTTTGAACTCTTTGCTTTTTAAAACATTCTTATATTTTAGTTGTTAATCACATTAAAATTTAAATTTTTTGAATCATTACAGTGATGGCTAAAACTACACAACTAAGATTTGTTCTTCTAGTTAGAATATTTATTTGTAGAAATCTGATGATTAACTTCCTGGAAGATATTTATATAGAAAAAAATTATGTGTTTTATTCCACAAGAAAACAGAACATCAAATGGAGAGTCTTTAATGGCGTGTTATTTACGTGCTCTTTTTTCGTCTATTTTTTCAAAACAAATGTCCCTATTATATGAATAACCCATCAACCTTAGCATAGGCAGATAAATAAAATGTATCCAAATACCAAAGATGAGTTGGGAGGTCCTTTGGACTTCCTTATTTTTGAGACGGAGTCTCACTCTGTCACCCAAGCTGGAGTGCAGTGTCACCATCTTGGCTCACTGCAAACTCCACCTCCCTGATTCAAGGGATTCTTCTGCCTCAGACTCCCAAGTAGCAGGGACTACAGGTGCATGCCACCACACCCGGCTAATTTTTGTATTTTTAGTAGGGACAGGGTTTCCATGTTGGACAGGATGGTCTCAATCTCTTGACCTTGTGATCTGCCTGCCTTGGCCTCCCAAAGTGCTGGGATTATAGGCTTGAGTCCTTGTGCCAGCTCTAGACTGCTCTTCTACTATAAAACCTCTCAAAAGGCCCACTCATCTAAACTGCCTCATCCACAATATTCTCAGTGACAGGACAGAACAATACCATCCTAGTGCTCACTGAAGCTAATAGTTTGACAGTACTCACATTTTATTGATTTCCTGGATCCTTCCGTTTGGGGAATGAAATGCTACTGACCTAGGTAGGTATTTTCTATCCAGGCATATGACAGACAGCTATTATGGGCAACATCTCAAAAGAAGACT
>NW_012115489.1:5330081-5414332 GCF_000951035.1 Colobus angolensis palliatus | reverse complement strand
CAGTTCAAAATGCAGAAATCACCGGTCTTCTGGGTCCTTCGCGCTGGGAGTTGGAGACTGCAGCTGTTCCTATTCGGCCATCTTGCTCCGCCCCTCCTTCTTTTGTTCTTAAAACATGGCAGGCCAACCCTAAATTTAGAGTTTTGCTCTTACTTTTCGTTTTTTTCAGACCAATCTTCATTCAGATATTCACATGGCTCACTCCCTCCCCTTCTTCAAATCTTTCACTAATGTCCTCTTATCATGAGGCGTTCTTTGACCACCTTATTCAAATTAAAACATACCCATGCCCCCCATCTTTCTTAATACCCCTAACTTGCTCTAGTTTCATAGCAATAATTGACTTCTATATACTGTTTAATTTATTTATCATGTTTATTGCCTATAATCTCTTTTTCCCCATAAAGAAATATAAGCCGTAGATTATAAGTCATTATAAGTCAAACATAAGGCCATAGATTAGGAGTCATTGAGGTTTTTTTTCACGGATAGATTTTACATGCTAGGAATATCATGATGGCTCAGACTGAACATTCAAATATGTTGGGATAAAGAATGACTATTCATAAAGATTTGATATTAGCATTTGTGAATGGATTTTAATTTAAATTCCTATATGTATATATTTGATTAAAATATTTAGAAGCATTTAAAAATAGTCATCTAGCTTAAAAACTATAAATTATGTGCAAGATTTCATACATACACACACACCTATCAATACAATAACCAAATAATTTTAGGGAGGAACTTTTTTATCTCTACATATAAGTGAACTATTAAGTCCAAGAGACAGAATAGCTCTTTAATTTATCTGGGCAATATCTTGCTCTTCAACTAAATTGTTCCATGTACCACAAAACTGGCCATAAGGATGCTTAATTTGAAAAGTGAAACAATTTATATTATTTTCTCCACCTACTCCATTGTGCCTTTGGAGGCTTCTGCAGGAGAAACATATGAAGACACTGCCGCATGATGAATCTCTTTTTTTTCTCTTCTTCTTTGTTTTTGAGACAGAGTCTCTCTCTGTGGCCCGGGCTGGAGTGCAGTGGCCGGATCTCAGCTCACTGCAAGCTCCGCCTCCCGGGTTCACGCCATTCTCCTGCCTCAGCCTCCCGAGTAGCTGAGACTACAGGCGCCCGCCACCTCGCCCGGCTAGTTTTTTGTATTTTTTTAGTAGAGATGGGGTTTCACCGTGTTAGCCAGGATGGTCTCGATCTCCTGACCTCATGATCTGCCCGCCTCGGCCTCTCAAAGTGCTGGGATTACAGGCTGGAGCCACCGCGCCCGGCTGATGAATTTTATACTAAAGAAGTGTAACTAGCAAATTGATAGGTTTAAATAGAAGTCATCCATATCTGGTTTTAGCCTGTTGTTTGTATATGGATAGTGTTAAAACAATAAATTGGAAAATGTGATAACACTGTAGAAAAGAATTTGAAGAAAAATATCAAGTACTATGTAAAATGGAAGCTTAATCCCTCCCTCGTGAATAGGTTAGGCAATGTGACAAAGAATAAAACATTCTACCCTAACAATGCTATTTTGAAATCATATTTGACCTACATTTTGCTATTTGTAGAAATGCTGCATGTCATATTCTCAATAATCGTGTGGTTGTGATAGGTCTTAAAATTACTTGAGGTAATTAAGGTTGACATACTATGTAGAAAGATGAACCAGGAAAAAATAAGTGTGCAATAAGAAAAAAGTTTCTAATTCTACATGAAAAAAAAAAACCCATAGTCTCTTCCGCAAAGCTCTTTGATCTGGTAAACAACTTTCGCAAAGTTTCAGGATACAAAATCAATGTACAAATATCAGTAGCATTCCTATACATCAGCAACATCCAAGCTGAAAGCCAAATCAGGAATGCAATCCCATTCACAATTGCCACAAAAAGAATAAAATACCTAGGAATACAGCTAACCAGAGATGGGAAAGATCTCTACAACAAGAATTACAAAACACAACTCAAAAAATCGGAGATGATACAAACAAATGGAAAATCCTTCCATGTTTGTGGATAGGAAGAGTTAATATTATTAAGGTGGCCACACTGCCCAAAGCTATTTACAGATTCAATGTGATTTTTATCAAACTACTAATGACATTTTTTACAGAATTAGAAAAAAGGATTTAAAAATTCATATGGAACTAATAAAGAGCCCAGAGAGCCAAGGCAATAAAGAGTCCAGAGAGCCAAGACAATACCAAGCAAAAAGAACAAAACTGGAGGCATCATGTTTTGAAGTGAAGGCATCACTTCAAACTACACTGCAAGACTACAATAATTAAAACAGCATGTTACTGGTACAAGAACAGACACATAGACCAAATGAAACAGAATACAGAAAGCAGAAATCATCCTGCACACCTACAACCATCTGATCTTCAAAAAAGCTGACAAAAACAAGCAATGGCAAAAGGAATTCCTATTCAATAAATGGTGCTGGCATAACTGACTAGCCATATCCAGAAGATTGAAACTGGACCCCTTCCTTATACCACATGCAAAAAGAAACTGAAGATAGATTAAATGCTTCAGCATAAAACCTAAAACTATAAAAATTCTAGAAGATAATGGGAAATAGCATTCTGGACATAGGCCCTGGCCAAGATTTCACGATGAAGACTCCAAAGGCAATTGCAACAAAAGCAAAAATTGACAAGTCACACGTAATTAAACCAAAGAGCTTCTGCACACAAGATAAACTGTCAATAGAGTGAACAGACAACCTACATAATGGGAGAAAATGTTTGCAAACTATACATCTTACAAAGGTCTGATATCCCAGAATCTGTGTGGAACATAAATAAGTTTACAAACCAAAAACAAGTAACCCCATTAAAAAGTGGACAAAGGACCTGAACAGAAATTTTTCAAAAAAGACACACATGTGGTCAACATGTATATAAAAGAATGCTCAACCCACTAATCGTTAAAGAAAGCAAGTCAGTAACACAATGAGATACCATCTTACACAAGTCAGAATGACTATTATATTAAAAGTCAAATAGAAGATCCTGGCGAGGTTGCAGAAAAAAAGGGAACACTTATACACTGCTGGTGAGAGTGTAAATTAGTTCAGCTATTGTGGAAAACAGTGTGGCAATTCCTCAAGGAACTGAAAATAGAATTACCATTTGACCCAGCAATCCCATCACTGGGTATATACCCAAAGGAATATAAATCACTCTACCATAAAAAACACAGGCATCTGTATGTTCTTTATAGCACTATTCACAATAGAAAATACATGGAATCAACCTAAATACCTATCAGCAGTAGATTGGATAAAAAAATATAGTACATACATATCATGGAATATTATGCAGCCATAAAAAGAACAAAATTGTGTCCTTTGTAGCAAAATGGATGGAGCTGGAGGCCATTATACTGGGCAAATTCATGTAGGAACAGTAAAACCAAATACTGTAATTTCTCACTTATAAGTGGAAGTTAAACAATGAAAATATATGGACACAAAGAGAAGAACAACAAACACCATGGCCTGCTTGAGGGTTGTCGGTGGGAGGAGAAAGGGGATCAGAAAAAATACCTGTCAGGTTCTACACCTATTACCGGGGTGACAAAATAATCTGTACACCAAACCCCCGTGACATGTAGTTTACCTATATAACAAACCTGTACAGGTACCCTGAACCTAAAGTACACATTTTTTTAAAAAGGCAGAATGCATTCAGTGAGTGAAACAACTGACTTACACTTTGACTTAGAAATTTGAGACTTGTAGATTTTACTATAATGGTGGAAGTTTAAGACGTTAGCCTGAAGTTCTATTCAGATAGAAGTAGAATTTTAGAAGGAACTGAATTGGTAAGTCTACTACTTGACCCCAGTTTCAACCATGAATTCCTTAGCCATGTATGAGGCTTGAGTGGAACCTGAACATTCTTCTCCCCATTGTAAGCAAAGGAACCAGCTTAGCCCTGTGTATTGGTAGTAGAACAAAGTATATACTGATTTTAAATAATGATTATTTATTAAAGTCTCAAATTTCCCTTGGACATCTTTTGAGTGTGATTTAAAATTATAGATGCTCGTGAGGTCCAATCCCCCTGATTCAAAGGGACCCAAGCATAATTCTTGCTGAACAGCCCCATTGGTAGATTTCAAGACGGGAGAGCCCTTGTTTGATCCTGGGCCTTGCCTGGAATTCAGTCTCCTTCCCATGCTTGAGCCAAGGCCAGCACAGGAACCAGGACAGGGATGAAGCTCCCTGCTGATGGTCTCACTCTCTCCATGTGTTCTTTTCTCAAGGAAGCGGGTGTAAAGAGTAGGACAGTAAGTTGAAAGGGAGAGGCAAGATGAAATAGGAGTGGAGAAAAGTGAGGAAATGATAAACATACTTTAACTGCACAGAGGCAAGTTAAAATTTTCCAGAAATAACCAGCAGCCCTCTTCAAGCCCCTCCATATATCACGATCCTGCTGAGGCTGCTATTTCAACCTAGGGGAAAACTGGTAACCTTATGAATATACACATCTATTTGCCAAATATTTGTTTATAAAAGACTTGCTGACCCTTTATTATCCAATAAAGCATTCATAAAGGTAATAGTGCTATTGAAATAATGTTCAGAATAAAATGTAATAAAGGAAAAAGTCTTACATCTTCAAATTCTGGCTGCTAGAGCAGGAAGAATGCAGTATTGTAGAACAAAGAAATGTCTGGGACAAACAAGGGAAAATCAAAACACCTCTTTATTAGCTTTTTTTCTTAATTATTTCATTTTTTGAAACCTTTCTTGTCATCTATAAAACCAGATTGGAACAGATAATCTTTGGGATTCTTTCTCTTTTTGGTATTCTATTTAAAAGTTCAAGGAAGGAACTGAAGAGGAGGGAGGGAAGAAGTTATCTCTATATGAGTGTCTCCTTTGGAAGAAAATGCAGCTCAGATAGTATCAAGACTTTAATCACAATGCGTATGTTTCAGAACTTCAAGCCCAAATGTCTAGCACATGAAACTCCATTGTGATGCTCCTTCTCTTTTTAAGTCAGTATCAGTATCTTACATTTTGTCTTCCTCAAAAAAAGATAAAGAAAACTAACAAAAAGAAACATCACAGTGTACATTATTGACAAGAACTTTCTTGGCCAAACTTTAGTCAGGTTCCTTTGATCCCTTTTCTCTATGAGGCCTCTTCCTTTGCCTGCAGAGCCTCGTTTTGGCAAAGAATCCCACGAAGGGGAAAATGGAGAATTCCCTCATCTTTGATATCCAATCAAGCTCCTCTTCCTACACTGTTACTATTTAATCAAATTCCTCTTCCCTCTCACCCTTCATACCTAATCAAGTTCCTCTTATTTTCTATCTTCTCTCTTATCCTGCCCCCTGCTTATGACTTCTGTCTCTTGTATTCAGAGTTGGAAGAGATGGGGAGAATGTAACGAACTTAGGAAACATATTTCAGGGTATCCTTCACCTTTTCTAGAAAAGCAGAGGGAGCCAGAGTAACTAACGATCCTGAGTCTGTGCCTTCCCATGCAAAAAGGGCATGGAGTAGAGGGGTCTGGAACAGGGATTCTGGATCCAGATACATCAGTAATCAAATTCTACCAGCAGTGCTTATTTGCTGCATGAGTTTGGACAACCTCCGTTTCTTGACCTATAAAATAATAATAGCACCTGAGACAGACCAAACAAACCATGCTCAATTCACAAAGCCATGTTAGAACCTGGACTCTTGAGTTTAGATTAGCTTATAAAACTGCTCTTACATCCTGACCCATTGAGTTTGGTGCTGTCTCTATAGTAGCAGTTGTGTCAACAACACATGGCTGCTTGTTTCTAGAGACATGATTAAAGAAAATGGCAAAGAAGGATGCTTTAGACACTATGGGCACTCGACATCCAGAGTGAAATCTTCTACTTCAGAGTAAACAAAGAATTTACAATTTTTTCTTAGCAATGGGGGGAATCTGAATCACAAATGGAAAAGCTTAGTATGTTGTCCCTAAACAGAGATGACATTTCAATTAGAGAATGAGGATAACTTAGCATGCTTTAGGCAGCACCTAAGCCTTTTGTTTTCATGGTATTTACCACCCTACCAACATGAGCATTGTTATTAGAGAGATGCTATTTTTGAACTATGATAGTCTCTATTTTCATGTGGAAATTTCTTTCTTTCCAAGATTTAATACTTTATAAAATTCTCAAGAAGTTTTCACATGATCTTTATGCCTCAATAAAATAGGAGCCACAAATGTGGAAAGTGATAGTACAAACAAGAAAATAATTGGTGAGGCATTTTAAACCCTGAAAGATCTTTAAAAACGTATTACTTTGATCCTATTCTATCGGCCAGAGCTTCATGATCTGTTATTTCATTATGACCCTGCATGTGTGTGTGTGTGTGTATGTGTGCATGTGTACGTATGAGCATGTGTGCGTGTTTAATCAACAAATCTCTGAAAAATCAACAACTTCTCATAAAGGATGATAAATTCCCTTCTAAGAATGAGTCCTGACTATCAGTTTTCAGTCAGAAAGTGTTTACTGAAAGTCTACGATGTATTCAGCAGTATACTAAGCTAAGAATTCAGAGGAAAGGTTCCTGCCTCCACGGAGTTTACTATCTACTTAAAAAGAGAAAACACTAAAGCATGAGGTAGGCCAGATAATTTTTTTCCTCTCCTCCCTTTCTACAGGCTGGCACATGCTCACCTCTTTTCCATCTTCAAGATTGACATGTCCCTAATAAAGGTAGACACCTAGAAGCATATGGTGATGACACTCAGGATAGAGGGAGGGAAAGAAATTCTTCTACAAAAAGATCCAGAAGCTATAAAAAGAGATATGTGGCCAGGTGCCATGGTTCACGACTGTAATCCCAGGATTTTGGGAGGCCAAGGCAGGTGGATCACTTGAGGTCAGGAGTTCAAGGCCAGCCTGGTCAACGTGGTGAAACCCCACCTTTATTAAAAATACAAAAATTAGCCTGGTGTGGTGTTGTGCACCTGTAGTCCCAGCTACTTACAAGGCTGAAGCAGGAGAAGCACTTGAACCCAGGAGGCAGAGGTTGTGGTGAGCCAAGATCGTGCCACTGTACTCCAGTCTGGGTGACAGAGTCAGACTCCATCTCAAAAAAACATAAAATAAAATAAAATTTAAAAAGAGAAGTGCAATATTTGTTTATCATATATTACCTACTTACAAAATCCAAGACGTTTTCTACCTCCAATCTCAGGCTTATCTGAAGTGGAACAAGATGGATGTAACTAGTTCAAAGTTGTCCCAAAGGTTGAGGAAAAGAGGTGCCCACCGAGTCAAGTGGAGATGTTCAAGTTACTTAAAAATCATGGAGAGAAAGAAGACAGACAGTGTCTCTTCATTAAGTAGCAAACGCAGAGGTTTTTTAATTTAATGACCACAGAGTAGTGGTCATTGGGAATGATCTTAGATTTCAGTTTGAAGAACTCCAAACGGAGGAGAGCTGGAGATATATTGACTAGAGGTCTCCCTCTCCCTCTATGGACTGGGATATGTGAAGTGAAATGGAGGTCTCAAACACTCTTCTGAATTAAACATTCTATCTAACTGTAAAGTTGTTTAAAGATGGCCTGTACCAACCTCCTCTTCCACTATTAAAGAGCACACTACTGGGAATAAAATAATAGAAAGACAACTTTGAACTACGCAGCCAATACACAAGCAATACATGTTCAGAGAAGAAAGAAACCTGTGTGTTGTAGTCAGAAACCATATTAGGAAAATAATGTAATTGAGCCCTGAAGGATGAAAAGGATCTAGATGAATTGACTAGGATGGAGATAGAGACACGGTTATGAAAATTTTGCAAATAAATACTCAGAAATGCAAATCAGGATGACATATGCAGGAGATAGCAAGGAAACCAACACAACCAAATGCAAAGTTTCTAAATGGACAAGATCAGAAATAAGACAAGTTGAGAAGAGTCACCTAAAGACCTGTAAATATGGGCAGAGAACTATCCAATCACTTCGGTAAAATAATGAGCAACAATCCTTTGAATTTGTTTGAACATTCAAGAGACATTATGAAGGTCATATTGCAGAAATATTGGTTATTATGGTTAGGATAAATTTGAGGAGAATAAAATGTTTGCACCAGCAAGGAGGCTTTTGTAGCAATTTAGGTATGAACAGAGAGGAATAGATCAACCTAATAGACATTTCAAAGGTATAAACAGCCAGGGTTGGTGCTAGGTTATGTATAAGTTGAGTGTTAACTTGATTGGATTGAAGTATACAAAGTATTGATCTTGGGTGTGTCTGTGAGGGTGTTGCCAAAGGAGATTAACATTTGAGTTAATGGACTGGGGAAGGCAGACCCACCCTTAATCTGGGGGACACAACCTAATCAGCTGCCAGCCAATATAAGCAGGCAGAAAAACATTAAAAGGAGAGATGGACTTAGTCTCCCAGCCTACATCTTTCTCTGGTGCTGGATGACTCCAAGTTCTTCAGTTTTGGGACTCGGACTGGCTCTTCTTGATCCTCAGCTTACAAACAGCCTATTGTGGGACCTTGTGATCATGTAAGTTAATACTCAAACTACCTTATACATATATATATAATATACATATATTATATATTATACATTATATACATATATTATATATGTGTGTGTGCGCATGTGAGCATGTGTGTGTGTTTAATCAACAAATCTCTGAGAAAGTCAACAACTTCTCATAGAGAATGATATATTCCCTTCTAAGAATAAGTCCTGACGATCAGTTTTCAATCAGAAAGTGTTTACTGAAAGTCTACTACGTACTCCGCAGTATGTTAAGCTATACATAGACATATATATATACACACACACGCACACATATATCTTATTAGTTCTGTCCCTCTAAGAGAACCCTGACTAATTCAATAAGAAATGAGAGAGAGATAAAATTCAAAGATGGCTTCCAAATTGGGAGACTAGAAGAACAGTGTTTGGCTTGAATGTTGCCAGTGTTTTCATGTAACATAAGGACCAAGCTGAAGACCTGTCTTTGACACTAATCAGGCATATGATTCCTCAAGTAATGTAATCTATTTGATTAACTAAATGAATTTTTTCATCTTTGAAATAAGTGGTTTAGTTGATCTCTGAAGACTTGAAAAATCTGTTTTTATGAATTCCATTTTAGCTTTGTCAAATTAGTGCACATACTGAACATTATAATACTAAGCAAGAATTAGAAAACACAATGCCTTTAGCCTGTCAACATTTGTTAAATCTTTTGTTGTACACCACAGAACAACTTATAAGCACATGAGTCACTACTACGCATGTTATGTAACTGTTTAACATTCTGTCTACCCAAGGATTAAAATTAATTTTAATTTGAATATATGAACTGCTCTTTTCAAACTCATCTGGCTGTTTTCTTGGTCAATCTAGGAAGACTTTATAATATTGTTTTTATCCTAAGAAAAAATGTAAAATCTACGCAATGAGAATAAAAACAACATCAACAAAAACAACAGTGATTAACACTCAGGTAAATTGGAAAGCAATTTAAATATATCACATGTTTTAATATTTAGAATTCACTTTTGAGAGGTCAGTATTATTTTACTGTTACAGCTAATAAATTTGAGATTTAGTAAAATTATAATTCTACTAGTCATAAAGTACTTAGTAGTGTAGCTGGGACTGTATGTTGAGCCTTTCTGATCCCAAATCTATTTTCTTAACTCGAATATTGTGAAGGAATTACAAGAGTCTGAGTTCTTTCAAAAGATGAATGGGATTTCTTCATGGATTGGGTGAAACTCAGGACACAGGGACACGACAAGGCTGTTAAAAATTGAACTCACATCGATTGACCTGCCACCTTGCTGTGCTGGTGAAAAATAATACTTTGGAACTGCATTTAGGAGTGAAAAATAAGGAAATGAATCATGACCCCCAACTCTCTACTCCTTCCTTTTCAGCAGAATAGAATGGGCAAAAAGAAATTTCGTCTTTACTAATCTCTACCACAGAGCAATTTAGTACTTCTTGCAGCTTCTTCTCCAGGAGTCAGAGTATTAGGCATAGAAGTGTGATTCATTATCACATATTTAAAAATCTCAAAACACCACTCTGACAGTCATATGATCAGAGCATACAGAAAAGGCTGGTGAAAAGAAACTTCTCTAAGTAAAATGCAGTTGGAACTTTGTCATTTGAAAATATTTTTATTCACACATCATAAAAGATTTAAAGAGTTGGCTTAGCTTTGGTGTCATTGTTGAGCTAGTGCTATGAAGCAGGAAGAAAAATCAATAACTTCCTCCTTAATAACGTCTGTCATAATAGGTTCTTCATAGTTGCATATCGCGTGTCTTTTCTTTAACTTGTAGAGTGCTGACGAAGTAATATTATGTGTAAAGGATATGTTAAAGCTCTCATATTAAAGTGAAAGAAAAAATATAAATAGAAGCTGAGACAGAAAATGTGTTCAAAATTAAATGGAAAAACATCATGTCACTAAGGAAAGAGCGAGACTGAAAATTTCTTCTTCCTGTTAGCCGTAACTTACAATATTCATTCTCTTTATTTTGTATCTTCTGAAATACTTGCACATTTTAGTCATGTTTAAGATATGTTGCTTAAACATATGTAACAAGCAGGTGATAGAAATTTTACTAGAGGTTTTATCAGCAGCTTATGTTTGAGAAGGCAAAACTTAAGGATTTGTCAGTTCATTCTTTGTTGTATAATTTGCTGAGTGTAGTATTGTACCTAACTTGGTGCTAAAGCAGGGCATATGAAAGTGGTGCACAAACATGGATTGTGAAGTTCACAGTCTAGTAGTTGAGAAACACATGCAACAAGAAATCATGAAGAGTATTAATTGTATACTATAGAAAGTGCTTGAAGAACAGAAAACAAGGGCTGATCCAAGAGACTGACTAAGTGGAGAGGGAGGAGTGGGGCAGATACATGAAACTGTCAGGGAAGACCTCCTTGAAGAAGAGATATATGAAGTCAGTAAGTTAGTTCAGCAAGAGAAGGAGCTATAGTGCTCCAGGCAGGGGGAAATAAACTGATCAAAAAGTCCTGGAAGAAGGAAGACCCAGGGAAGCTAGGCAAGAGAAGGCAGAGAGGAGGCTGAAGTCAGATCATGAAGGGTCTGGTAGACCACGGTAAGGATTTTGATATCAGGGGAATGACAAAGCTGAATTCATATTGTTAAAAAGTTTCTTTAATTGCTATGTGAAAAAATGGACTGAAAGAGAGCAAAAATGGAAATGAGAATGTTTGCAATGCCTTTGTAAAGGTATAGCAAACCAAAGAAATTTCAGTTACATGGACATATGCATTAGTCAAAACTGCAAAAAAAAATGCATTTTTACATTGAAAGACATAACTGTAAACAGACCTCGAGCACACATTAATTACGTGTGCTGAAGTAGTTAGGGGAAAGCATACTGACATTGGCAATTTACTTTGAAATACTTCAGAAAATAAGACAGAGTGATGGAAAGATAGAGGGATAGATAAATAAATTACAAAATAAGTAGATTAATACAAATAATACAGATAAAGAGTCATATAGGTGGTGATAATGGTACCTCGGTGGAGGTGATTTACAACTGTTTATCATAATCATTAAAATGCAGATTTCTTTGACCTAGTTATCCTACTTCTAGAAATATATTCTATGAAATAATCAGAGGCACATACAAAGATTTATTCTTTTTTTTTTTTTTTTTTTTTTTCTTTTCTGAGACGGAGTCTCACTCTGTCGCCCAGGCTGGAGTGCAGTGGCGCGATCTCAGCTCATTGCAAGCTCCGCCTCCCGGGTTCACGCAGTTCTCCTGCCTCAGCCTCCCGACTAGCTGGGACTACAGGTGCCCGCCACCACGCCTGGCTAATTTTTTGTATTTTTTAGTAGAAACGGGGTTTCACCGTGTTAGCCAGGATGGTCTCGATCTCCTAATCTTGTGATCTGCCCACCTTGGCCTCCCAAAGTGCTGGGATTACAGGCGTGAGCCACCGTGCCCGGCCACAAAGATTTATTCTATAATATATGAAGATAGTGAAAAGTAAACATAAATATATATATAAATAAAAACATGGATTAACTATATTACATTATATCCGTAGGATTAAATTCTATTCTCCTCAACATTGTTTGATGGGAAAAAATCTAAGAAACTGTGAAAAAATTCAAGATGTATTTCTAAGTGAAAAAGTAAGTTTGTAATACATGATCAATATTTTGTAAACAATATTTGAAATGTGATTATTTATCAAAATGTTAACAATTACAGGTGGCTTATTTTTACCCTTTTCTCTATTTTCTAAATTTTCTACAATATTGAATGTATGTCTATTTCTGTAAATAAAAAAATGTAACTTTAAAAAAACTTCACCATAGTTATTTAAAATTAACTTAGTCACGATGATAAGCAATATTTATATATCATGGCAGAAATATTATTAAAATATAGAGGTAGATTATGGCTTAAAACTTTACATTGTAATCAGAATATTAATTGGAAATGTTCTTAGTCTTTTAGCTATATTCAATTCCTAATTTTATGTAGCATAGAGAAGCAAACAGTCTCCATGAGGTTTTAGAAAATAGTCAAGGGGAGCTGATGCCAGAAAAAGAAGCCAAGAAGATTGTTGGCTGACATTTAAAATCTCAAAGCAAAGACAGAAAAATCAAAGTCAGAAAAATTACAGTTTGCGTAGGATAAGTCTTTAAGTGTCTGGAGAAAACTGTTTATATTTTGTTTTGCTAACTTTTGAGGTGGTTTTATTTTTTTTCTTCTGTTTTGTTTTTGGTTTTGGTTTCTTTAGTTAAGGCAATGGAAGTTCTATGACCCACTGACCTTATACCATTAAGTTAACCTTTGACTAAAAAATGGTGGATTATTTACCTGTGGTTAACATTTTCCCTCTAAATCTCAGGCTGTCTGAAATTTCTATCAGAAACCTCAAAAGTCTCTTATGATAATGCTTAGTATAAGTGTTGAAAATATAAATTACATGAGTTCTATTATGCCACTTTCCAAATAGTTAAACCAAAAGAATCCAGAGCACATTATATAATCTATTGAGAGCAGGCTAAATAATTTTCAAGTGACATGCAACACATACTTATATTTAGTCTTTGTTTTTTGATGTCTTAGTAGATACTTTTGATATTAAAACAAATTAACAAATTTTCCAAGGAAAGCTTGAAATGTCTGACAATACATTTAATAACATAATGAAATTCTTAAAGATTAATCTAATTTGGAACAATGATATAAACTGGGATGAGATGTCAAATGAATAGGTGAGAAGTCATATATTTTCATTGCAAATTATCAACTGCATATAACCAGAATTGGGGAGTATTGGCTTAACAGGTGGGCATAAAATCCAAGAATAACTGACTGAAATCTCATTATTTGCAAACAACAAAATTCACTTGCCAAAAAAGAACTTGTGCCATTTTAATATGATACAGGATTAATTGTGTCTAGATCAATTATTCTGTACTTATCAGATCATGAATAAGAGTATTGTTTTTCATTCTTCTATCACATTTTAGGAGCTCACACTATAAACAGCTAGCATAATAATAAAAGATTTGTTTTCCACTTTGAGTATCATCAGGTTTTGCATCACTGCTTGAAGAAACAAATGAGAGTACAATAAGTATCTTCAACTATTGAAGAACTATTTTCAAGTGAATTAACTTTGTCCATTGAAGCATCAGAAGGCAAAGCAAGCACCAAAGAGAGTGATTATTCATATCTTTTCTACATACATTCTTGCCTTTATGAAGGCTAGGACTATGTCTTATTCACCTATTTCAAGTACTTGGCCAAGTATCTATAATATTTAGTCAGCATTTGTGAATATTGGTGGAATAAATAAATAGATGAAGAGAAAGACAGTTTCCAAAAATAAAGCATTATTTTTAACATTAAAACTGTTTACAAATATGAAAATGGGGAGAAAGTAGTCACTAGAATGACAAGCAAAATCTACTTTGCCATTTTTGGAAGCATCAGAGAATAAAATTGCTTTTAGAGGCACTTTGTTTTATTTTGTATCTGTCCAGTCTCCTCTATCTACAAGCACATTTTCCCCTTATCATTTAAACCTGCTCTCATCTTTTCTACCTTAAAAAAATCCACTTTCTGCTTCCATCCTATATCTTATCTCCCCTTTACAGCCAGTGGACTACACGACTTACAGATTTATTTTTTTTACATCCAAGGACAGGTAATTAACTTCCAAACTCATGTAAGTAACTGCTTATTAAACATCCACATTTGAATGACCCTTAGGAATATAAATCTAACATTGCCAGAATGAATCCCTTGTTCTTATTCTATTCTAGTCCTAATTCTTCTTTCAGTGGATAAGTCAACCAATATGCTTTTCTGAGCTAGGGCTAATTATCATTCTATACTTATCTACCAATACACCACTGCCTGAGTCTACCAGTTCTATGGGTCAAATTTCATCTAACATAACAAACATGTCTTCATAATAAATATTCTTACATTTTTTATGTCCTTTAAACATACCTTCTAACAATTCCCTAGTTTAGGCCACCATAATCTTTTACCTAAATGCTTGCCATAGTTTTCTATCATATTTCCCTATTTTGAGACAAAAAAATTATTTTCCACATGGCAGCCAAAGTGATTTTTCTATAATACAAGGATAATCACATCACTCCCTCCCATCAAACTCTTCAAGTGCCACCAATTACTTCCAGGTTTTAATACAAATTTCTTCATGATTTGGAAACTATTTATATTCCTAGAATCATTTCTCCTTAAGGTTCACCTCTTACTCCATATAAAAGCCCCGCCTATTCTTCTCTATAAGTCTTAGAAAGCACCATGCTCATTTTCCTGTCTAGAACTTTATATAAGAAGTCTCTCTGCTTAAATTACTCCTCTTCTCCTTCATATTGCTAACTCCTTATCTCAGGTGCCACTTAGTCCAGAAAGTTCCCCTTGTTGTCCTACCTCCTTAGTCGCCCTTAGTTGTCCCTTTAGAATCCTCATTATAATAATTTGTAATTCACAAAATAGTGACTTCTTTTAGTCCCCCTTATATTATAAGCACTGAAAATTTGGCCCCTTGATACTGAATTCAACATTGTCTTCTTACTGCTCTGCTGACAAGCCCAGTGACTGACATACATAGCAGATGTATTGGGGGGTGGGGGAAGGAGAAGAAAAAGGGAAAAAAGTGACTGTAAAGTAGAAATTCTTTTTAAATAGAGATAAATAAAATTAAGTTTTACGCTCACAAAATAAATCATAATAATTCAAGAGTATGAGAAGAGCTCGGCAGGAACACATTGAAGACTAAGAGTTTTTAGGTCAAATCATTGAAAATAAATATCAGCACTTGAGAAATGATCAGAGAAATAAGAAAAGGCCACCAGAACATGAATAAGACCTACTGTGAAGGAGAAGGCTTTGCCATTTCAATGCTATTTAGGGTGAACTTTGAGTTATGGTGTTCTGTTGGGCACATCACATATTGAAAGAAAAGTTTGAAAAGCTAAAGTCATTGGGAGAGCACACAGCATGGCAAAAAGTCGTAAAACCTTTCTTAACACCAGTGGTTGAAATAGTTGGAGCCACTGAGTTTAGCGAAGACAAATTAATGAAGACAGTGTGGCTGGCCCCAAATATTTGACAGGCTTTCAATAAGTAAAAGGAATACTGGCCTCATGTAGCTCTGAGGGTAGAACAAGTGTGAATGGCTGTAAATGGAAATTGCACATTTGTTATGATAAAAAGGAATTTCATATGACCAGGAGTTTTGCAAAGAGCTTCCACATTATTAGATGTATACAGGTATAGAAGAGAGGACTACTAAAGGTTCAGACACTATGGGTATAGAATGGGCTCCTGATGATGATCACTGTTCAGATATGAAGGTTTGTCACTACTAAAGAGGTAAGCAAAGGAGGCAGCTAGTGTCATGGACTATGTTCCTTAAAGATGATGTCAAGAATATTACATAGGCCGGTCGCAGTGGCTCACGCCTGTAATCCCAGCACTTTGGGAGGCCGAGGCGGGGAGAGGAGGTCAGGAGATCGAGACCACCCTGGCTAACACGGTGAAACCCCATCTCTACCAAAAAATGCAAAAAATTAGCCAGGCGTGGTGGCAGGTGCCTGTATGTCCCAGCTACTAGGGAGGCTGAGGCAGGAGAATGGTGTGAACCTGGGAGGCAGAGCTTACAGTGAGCCGAGATTGCACCACTGCACTCCAGCCTGGGCAACAGAGTGAGACTCTATCTCAAAAAAATAAATAAATAAATACAAAGAATATTATATAAAAATGTCCCAGTCAGATCAGAGTTAGGACCAGAACCAGAGAATCACAGGACAGAACAGCAATGTGCTGCTCAAAAGGGAGAGAACCATGCAGGCCAACCTGGAACCAACAGGCAGACTTACGCTGTTGTGGGACCATGAATAAATGCTGGGACCCTGATTCCCACACTGAGTCTTTAATCCCAAAGTGTCTTGTAGCTATCATTTGACACTTCAGAACATTTACTGTCTTCCAGATATTAGCATAAATGATAAACCTGACAAAATACAAGAAGAGAATAACCTCCCTTTCACATCTAGGTCTTCCAGTTACAAGGAGGGGGAGCTAAATAAGACTCCCATGATTTAAGTCAGTAAAATTTTTCTGCAGTTCTTTATATGCTACAGATGGAGGGATGCTGGCAATAGGGAACCTCTGAATTTGAAAGAAGCTCCTGGATATGTGGGATGCCAGGATCCTCCTAACTTGTCCTCAGCCAAATCTATTCTGGAGTTTTTGATTTCAGACACTCCCCAGAACTCATGTAAATCAGAAGAGTAGGCAGAGTCATCATTTGTCCTTCCAGGGAGATTTCCATGGGAAAAGCACTATTCCTTTAACCCCTTACAAACCTGATAATTACTCTACAGAAATAGTTTTGGTACCAAATATTCCTGGAAAATATATTACTTCAAGAATTTCTTTCAGTGCTTTTATGCCATGTGTGAATAAATTTACTGGCCTTATACCTGAGAGTAAATTTTGGTACATAAAGAGAAAAGGAATGCCACTAAGTGGGAAGGCATGTGAAAGGAAAGTGCGCAGATGACACTTCCCCCTTCAGAACTTTCCTGGAAAAGGTGGTCTGCCACAAAGTGGCTGGTGTATGCCCTCAGCTTGGGACTTTCTTGGGTAAATTTTGACTTTATTTTTGTAAAACTTGTCCAGAATGTACATAGATAATGAATTCTTTGATCCGTTACAAATGCAAGGGCACACAGTGCTATATTTTAGGTTCCAAGTTTGTGTTCTGTTGGAAACCACATTTAAGAATTTGGCAGTCTCAATGCTAAACCATGCAGAAAGATTTCCCATTTTTATGAAACACCCACAAAGTCAACATTCTTTTTTTTTTAGCATCCGTTCATCAAGTAACAAAATAATAAAAACTACATCAGAGGGATTTGAAATTACTCAAGACATTTTACTCTGGCATCTAATATGATTTCAACAAAATACGTCATAGTCTATTTAATGTAAAATCAACAAGATAAAAAACATTTTTGAACATCTATCTCATTCTCAGAAATTTAAGGAAAACATAGAATACAATATATAAGAAATTGACCTTACTGTGAAGAGCTAGTAATTTGGTGGATGAGAGAAGACAACACACACAAAAATATTATACTTAGGGCAGTATATACTAACAAAAATACTTTTATCTATTTTTATTCAGGATTTGACAATTTGTCTTTAAAATACATCTTGGGTCTATCCTCTTCTTTCCTATTGAAGGCCACCAATCATCACTTGCCTGAACCGTACCCTTTTAACTGGTCCCTTCATTTCCATTTCTGCCCTCTCCAACCCAACTGTCACAGGGCAGTACACCAATCCTTTTACAACAAATCTAGGTATACCATGTCTCTGCATAAGTTTATTCATGGGATTTTCCTTACACTTATAAAAAAGTCACACCCTCACCCAGCAGGCGGTAGCACTGCTTACCCCTCCAACCTCTTATCAAGCACTCTCCCTCCCCTTTATATGCTCACTCAATGCAGGGGCATTTCCCATGTTCTGCCCTCTTCCTAAAATAAAATACTCTACTCGCATAGCCCCATTCCTTGAATATAGGTTCTTTTTATCATTTAGGATTGAGTTCAAATGTCACCTTCCCAGAAAACACTTGATATATAGTCTACCTCTGTTATTCTCTGCCTCAGCTCCCAGTTTCCTTTTCAGGACCTCATTCAGCTTCAATTTTTGAATTTGACTGTCAAATTGCATGCTTTGTCATATGGTCTGGCTGTGCCCCCACCCAAATCTCATCTTGAATTGTAGCTCCCATAATTCCCATGTGTCATGGGAGGGACCTGCTGGGAGGTAATTGAATAATAAGGGTGGATATTTCCTGTGCTGTTCTCATGATAGTGAGTAAGTCTCACGAGATCTGATGGTTTTATAAAGGGCAGTTCCCCTGCACATGCTCTCTTGCCTGCCGCCGTGGATAAGATGTAACTTTGCTCCTCATTCACCATCCACCATGATTGTGAAGCCTCCCCAGTCATGTGAAACTGTTAGGCAATCAAATCTCTTTCCTTTATAAATTATCTGGTCATGGATATGTCCTTATTAGCAGCATGAGAACAGACTAATACACTTTAATCAGTTTTATCCTTATGGCCCCCAGCCCAAGCACTTGCTATGGAATAAGCGCTCAATATATTTTTGCTGAATGAGTGACTGAATAAATGAATGCTCAGTTTGTCAAAGGTTGACTGGTGCTTCCAACCTATACAATACTTCTTATAAAGTATACAGTAGTAATGAAGTAAAGATGAGAAGATTTGCCATCAATGAAAGAGAAGTGAAGCAAACTGAGGTGTGCTATTAAATATTCTGTCTGTTCAGTCTGTGGAGCAGCAGTTTAGAAACCTTAGCAAACTATTTTGCTGCCAATGAAGTTGAAGAAAGGTAGAGGCTTACGCAAGTTGACAAATTCAGGTATGGCTTAATGTAGGAGAAAATGCTTAAGATGGAGTCTTGAATAAAAGATGGAGATCAGGTTAGAATGGAAGGCTAAGAAGAAATGATGAACAAAGCAGGCAAAGCTAAAGAAGGAGGAGAACTGGAAATATGTAGCTTGATGAGGCTAAGAAATCTTTAACTTCCTACTTTTTTGACATCAAAATTCCATGGACTCAGATTTCTGAACTCACTCTTTAGCCACTTAAATACTCTGGTTTATTTTAAAGCAATTTTTACTTTTCTTAAAGTGTTTCATAGAGCCTTTCTTTGACAAAACCATGAAAAATGAAGAAACCAAAATATTTTACTCTGTGACCTTTCCTGCAATTTAGATTTTATTATAGATCATGTAACACTTTTGCCTTTATTTATTGTATTGAACAGTTGGTGACATTTCAGAACATGCTTCATCTAAGAATAAAGTATGGCCAAGGAGGCTCATTTATCACCCAGGGCTCTCTTGTAATGAAGCAGAGTGGAAGGAAAAGATATTCTGACTTTGCTATTCAGTTATTCCTCCCTTGGGAAAGTGTTTTATCCAGCCCTACACCGTGTACATTGAGAAGAGACTGCCCTGCCGGCTCAGGGTATCAGAAATGGCTTTGTCTAGTGTATTCAAAACCTCTTATGTACTACTTCAGATTTGTTCCACTTCTTACTCCAGCTGCTCCTGCAAAAACCAGTTCACGGAACCATCACTGTTTCATGCAGGTGCATCTTGTCAGCACCTCACTCAGATTTATCCCGGTGCTCTGCTTTTACTGTGGGGCATCTTTGATATTGCAGGACATTCTTAGCACTCAGGCAAACACAACTGGGAAGGCTGCAGAGCTAATGCAAATTAACCCATTCTTGCCCAGTTGGACCAGGAGCTAATGGATCAATTCTTTCTACCTTGTCCCCTGGATGGACAGGTTGGAGGCACATTTCATACATCTCCTCAGACAATGACATTGGATTAATCCCCAGCCACCTGTAGTAGATAATTAAAACACTCTCGTATTGACTTTTTCCTTCTCTCTTCTACTCTCCATTCTCTCTCCTTTCCAAATGAACTACTTGAAAACAAGCTTTTGTCTCAAACTCTCTTCTTGGGAACCAAATCTAAAATATCTTTTAAAACAAAGCAGGGATTATTGGAGAAATGAAAATCAAAACTATGATGAGATACCGTCTCACACCAATCAGAATGGCTATTATTAAAAAGTAAAAAAATAACAGTTGCTGGTGAGGTTGTGGAGAAAAAGGAACACCTTTACACTGTTGATGAGAGTGTAAATTAGCTCAACCATTGTGGAAGACAGTGTAGCTATTCCTGAAAGACCTAGAGGCAGAAATACTATGTGATCCAGCAATCCCATTACTGGGTATATACCCAAAGGAATACAAATAATTCTATTATAAAGGTACATGCACACGCATATTCATTGTAGCACTATTCACAATAGCAAAGACATAGAATCAACCCAAATGCCCATCAATGATAGACTGGATAAAGAAAATATACATATACACCACGGAATACTATGCTGCCATGAAAAGGAATGAGGTCATGTCCTTTGCAGGAACATGGACAGAGCTGGAGGCCATTATCCTCAGCAAACTAATGCAGCAACAGAAGACCAAATACCACATTTTCTCACTTATAAATGGTAGCTGAATGATGAGAACACACGGACACAAGGAGGTGGGGAATACATACTGGGATCAGTCAGAGGGTCAGGACAGGGAGGGAGAGCATCAGGGAGAATAGCTAGCAGTTGCTGGACTTACTAACTAGGTGATGGGATGATCTATACAGCAAATCACCATGGCACACGTTGACCTCTGTAACAAACCTGCACACCCTGATCATATACCCCTGAGCTTAAAATTTAAAAAAATAAAATAATAAATAAACCAGGAGTTACTAAAATGGCAGGATGTTAAAATTACTCAAATAGGCAAGTAACCCAAAATAACACTAATGCAAGTAGATTCACCATTCAACACATCACCATTGTAAACACTAACCTTTGTTACCAAAAAAAAAAAAAAAAAAAAAAAAAGATATCTCTCAATATGGGCAGCTTTGGGGATGAGAAACTGGGGCCAGGTTGGTCAGAAAAGAGCACAGCCATAGTGGGTATATACTCAAAGGTTTATAAATCGTGCTGCTATAAAGACATATGCACATGTATGTTTATTGTGGCACTATTCACAATAGCAAAGACTTGGAACCAACCCTAATGTCCATCAATGACAGACTGGATTAAGAAAATGTGGCACATATACACCATGGAATACTATGCAGCCATAAAAAAGGATGAGTTCATGTTCTTTGTAGGGACATGGATGAAGCTGGACGCTATCATTCTCAGCAAACTACCGCCAGGACAAAAAACCAAGCACCGCATGTTCTCACTCATAGGTGGGAATTGAACAATGAGAACACTTGGACACAGGAAGGGGAACATCACATACCAGGGCCTGTCATGGGGTGGGAGGAGGGGGGAGGGATAGCATTAGGAGATATACCTAATATAAATGACGAGTTAATGGGTGCAACACACCAACATGGCACATGTATACATATGTAACAAACCTGCACGTTGTGCACATGTACCCTGGAACTTAAGGTATAATAATTTTTAAAAAGAGTGAAAAAGAAAGGAAAAGAGCACAGCCAGCAGATAGAACAGGCAATTTCGAGCTCCCTAACAATCAGTAGATAGCTTTAGGACAACGGGGCAGAACAAAAGCGATGCACTGAGAAGAGGCATGAACTAATGCCAAAACCAGCTTTGCATGTGATTCAATTTTGCTTGGAATCTGCATGCACTATGGAGACATAAAGGTTCACACTTTACTTTTCTTCCTCTTTGTCCAGATTGCAATCGGTCAAATGCATGTAGCAACTTTTTCCAATTTAAACACATCTTTATCATTTCACAAGTGGCTAAAACCAATTTCTACAGGGTAACCAATAGCAAGCCTGTCATTTTGATAGGAGCAATGAGCCATGAATTCATTGGGGTAATTGTGGTAAAACACTGTTACTTATAGAAAAGGATGAACCCGGGTTGATAGACTAGAGTACTTTTAGCTCTCTCTCATACCCTGTTCAGCCTGCACAAAATCATAGATGATCTTATACATACAGAAACCTAAAGACTCTACCAAAAAACTCTTAGAACTGATAAACAAATAAATAAGGTTGCAGAGTACAAAATCAACATAAAAATCAGTAGAGCTTCTAGACACAAACAACAAACTCTCTGAAAAAGAAATCAAAAAGGTTATCCAATACATTTATAATAACTACAAAAAATCCCACATCGGAATAAATTTAGCCAGGGAAGTGAATAACAGGTCTCTTGGAAAACTCCAGGGAAGTTTTAGATCTCAAGGAAAACAACAAAACACTGATAAATGAAATTAAAGAGGATACAAGCAAACAGAAAGACAGCCCAGGTTCATAAACCAAAAGAAATAATAATGTTACTATGACAATACTACTCAAAGCAATCTACAGATTCAGTGTAATCCCTATGAAAATACCAGTTACATGCTTCACATAAATAGAAAGAAATCTTAAAATTTGTGTGGAACTACAAAATCACCCTGAAATCACAACACACACAAAAACCCTGAATAGACAAAGTAATCACGAACAAAAAGAACAAAGCTAGAAGCAACACAGTATCAGACTTCAAAATATTCTGCAAACCTGTAGTAACCAAAAGAACATGGTACTGCATAAAAATGGGCACATGGACAAATTAAAAAACATAGAGAGGAGATCGAGACCATCCTGGCTAACCCAGTGAAACCCTGTCTCTACTAAAAAATACAAAAAACTAGCTGGGCGAGGTGGCGGGTGCCTGTAGTCCCAGCTACCCGGGAGGCTGAGGCAGGAGAATGGCTGAACCCGAAAGGCGGAGCTTGCAGTGAGCTGAGATCCGGCCACTGCCCTCCAGTTTGGGCGACAGAGCGAGATTCCGTCTCAAAAAAAAAAAAAACAAAAAACCAAAAAAACATAGAGAACCCAGAAATTAATCCACATATATACAGTCAAGTAATTTTTCTGAAAGGGTCCAGGAACATTCCCTGGAAAAGGAAGATCTCTTCAGCAAATGGTACTGGGAAAACTAGATATCCTTATTTGGACAAACAAAACTTGATCTTCACCTCTTACCCTATGTAAAAATCAACTCAAAATGGATCAAATACCTAAATGTAAGACCTGAAACTACCAAACTACTAGTAGAAAACAGGAGAAATGTTTTAAGACATTGGTTTGGGAAAGAACTTTATAAATAAAACTTCAAAAGCACAGGCAACAAATGCAAAAATAAACAAATGGGATTATATCAAACTAAAAAGCTTCTGCATCTCAAAGGAAACAATTAACAAAGTTGATCAAAAGACAACCTACAGAATGGGAGAAAATATTTGTATGCTCAATCTAATGGAATTTATATCCAGAATATACCAGAAACTCAAACAACAAAAAAACAAATAATTCAATTAAAAGTGAGCAAATGAGCTGAACAGACACTTATAGAAAGGCATACAAACAGCCAACAAATATATAAAAAATGTTCAGTATCACCAATCATCAGGGAAATATAAATCAAAACCACCATGAGGTATCATCGTACCTCAGTTAGGATGGTTTTAAGCAAAATGACAAAAAATTGCAAATGCTGGATGTGGATGAAAGGGAACTCGTAGACAATGCTGGTGGGAATGTAAACTAGTACAACCACTTTGGAGAACAGTATGGAGGTTCTTCAGAGAACTACAAATAAGACTACCATATAATGCAGCAATCCCACTACTGGGCATTTATCCAAAGAAAAGAAAATCAGTATATCTAAGAGACATCTGCACCCCCATGTTTATTGCAGCCATAGTATTCCATGTACATGTGTATATGCATACATATATGTGTATGTATACATACATATATGGGGAACTCATACATTATATTTGAGTTCCCTTTTACCCTCATCCAGCATCTGTATATACATACATATACATGCATACATACATTATATGTATGTATATACACACATATATAATGGAATACTATTCAGCCAAAAAAAGAATGAAATTTTTTTCATTGGCAGCAACATGGGTGGAACTAGAGAACATTATATTAAGTGAAATGAGCCAAGAACAGAAAGTTATACACTGTATGTTCTCAGTCATATATAAAAACTAAAAAAAGTTGATCTCATAGAAGTAAAAAGTAGAACAGAAGATAATAGAGGCTGCGAAGGGTAGGGGAAAGGAGCCATAGGGAGAGATTTGTTACAGGATACAAAATCACAGCTACATAGGAGGGTAGCACTATAGCACTGGAGGATGACTATAGCTAACAATAATATTTCAAATAGTTAGAAGGAGGATACTGAATGTTCCCAGTGCAAAGAAATAATAAATATTTGGGATGATACATGTATGAATTACCATGATCTAATAACTATATATTATAGAGACAGAAACATCACTAGGTAGTCCATAAATGTGTACAATTATTACATGTCAGTTAATTTTTTAAAAATTAAAACAAACAAGAGTGCTCCAAGGCACTGTGTAGATAAGGAAATGAGGCTCTGGGAAGGTGTGTGGCCATGCTAAGGACAGGAAACAAGGTGTTCTGACTCACAAATCAGACTGTTAAGTTTTCTCTGGAGTGTGGACCTTCTTTCTCAGGGGGAAAAAATGAGTAAGGCGGGTGGCAAGGGCAGGTGTAGGTCATAGAGCATATCCTATCTTTGAAAATTTCTGTTTTCCTTTTTTTTGTGAAAGGCTTTGCTTTTTGTTGCCCTCAAACATCTGTTCTTCCTGCTATGTTCTGTGCCTGCTTGATGGAAATACATTTTTTTGTTTCGTTTAGTTTTATTTTATGCACATATGAAGAAAATCATGTAAAGTGTTGATGCCATTCATTTCTGCTATCTTTAGCAAACACTTTACTTCACACTGCAGTGTTTCCAAAAACATGTCCAAATGCTGGCGCTTAGTGTATTCTTCTGTCTAAATCACCTACAGGCTACAGATTCTGTGGAGATTTAGTGTTAAAAAGAACCCTCTGCGAGACTCAGCAGGACGCAAGTCCAGGAGGTTTCCTTCTTCCTCTCAAGTTAATGTAATTGCTTCTTTAACAACGTTAATCATTTTTTCTTCCTTTTTATTACTATGGTTTTAAAAACATCTTGACATTCTGAGCACCTTGAGTGCCTTCCACAATTTACTCTCCAAGTAAATATGATATTTTAAAATATTTTCAGTAAATATTTATAAGCAAATTCAACATGCTCCCATTCTATGTGAAACAACAATCGAAACACATTTTCCCATTAATATTACATAGCTTTTTAACCTAAGGGGCCCCAACGGTTCAAAGCTTATATAAATATTAACTTCAATCTCTTCATGTTGGGTTTCCTGTTGTTAGTTTAACCCACAGGGTCTAATAACTTGACTCTCCTGAGGGAAATCCTCAGAAGTCACTGTTGAGTTTTAAAATCAGTTCAGAGTTCTTGAATAACTTCTTAGACTCTCTCCTTTCTTACTAATCGTGGCTTTGCTGTTGCTCTCCCTGGTGTTTTGTTTTTAATTACAAAAATATTCATGTGAAAAGGATCAGAATATAGATCAGATTTGAGTATATGACCACCATATGTTTTATTGAATTTTCTAAGTCTATTTTGACTAACTCAAGTAAAACACCAACTTTCAGAGTCAGCAAATATTTTACAAAAGTTTTTTTCAAATAGAAATGTTTGAAGAATCTAAAATGAGTTGACAAGGGAGTCAGTTTGGATTATAATCTAAGTAGAAAAACCTCAGATCTTTGAACATCCTAAATTTAAGGAGGCTAATCAAACAAATAAATATTTATTATTCAATAGAAGCTTGCTAACAAATGCAGAAAACATGCTAAAATAAAAGCAAAGACATGCAAAACATGTTGTTGTCATCTTATTTCCTGAGGAATAACTGATTCAGTAAACATTTCCAAATCCTGTCTCCCTGCCTCTCTTTACAAAATTAGCCAAATACTTGTTTCTGCATTTCCCTCGCATTCTGAACAAAAAAAAGGCCATCATGCTTCACATCACCACTGTGTCCCTCAGCCAGCCAATAATAAAAGGAAAACTACTTCCAGTCTTTTCATAATTAAATTAAAAACTTATATTTGTTTAATGTACTGTTAGTTGAGTTTTCTGTTACTCTGTGTGCGCTTAAACACATCCAAAATGCTACAACTTCATAATTAAAACCTATGCTGCCAGGGCCAGAGGTTATATTAATAAATGGTCTTAGCCCCTAAAGATCATTGCCCTACACAGACTAATGTGCAAACAGAAGCTACAGATAACTTAACTCCAAGTAATAACAAAATAGAAATATTCTCCAAACAAAATTTTCTGTAATATGTGAGTATCAATTTATTCAAATGACATTAATTAGTTTGATACCAATTATAATGAAGAGGCACTGCCAAAGTTTTATTCATATCAATTAAGTTCTTTTGTCTATTTATTTTAGTGCAATACAATTCTACTAAGATTAAGTAGTGACTCTTCTTTGATTGTTGGGGAATGCTAAGAAAAATTATTATTCTTAACTATGTAGACAATTAGAAAAAAAGAACAAGTGGAATTACAATTTGAAATCAGGAAATTTTAACTGAGAAGCCTGAGAATTTCAGTTCTTATTCTATTCTAGTATCATATCAATTTCTTTCCTTTATTTCTTTATCCCCAATTTGGATAAAAGTGAAGTAAAAGTAGCTTGATCCTTTTAGCTTGGATTTTTACCCGCAAATAACTGTTATACAGAGATAAATAGTTATCACTGGTCACTATTGCTTCAGAAGATAAAGGAAACACGAGAAAATTTTGAAAAATCATCTTTTTTTTAAAAAAAAACCAGCCTATAATTATTCTAGAACTACCATTATTTGTATAATTAAAAGTGACGTATTTGACTCTGCTCCTAGAAAGTTCCCTTTTATCTTGCCAGAGGAAGGTTTGTTCCTAGATCTAAGAAATGTGTGATAGTGATATACAGTAAAAAGACACATTATCCAAAGGCCAGGTGGGAAAATACTGAATGCTTTGTTTCCTGCATTCTTCCTTTTAATCAGTATCAACTTGGTACCAATGATACTGAAAAGAAGGTACACCTGCACAGAGGCCATCTGTATCAGGGGTCTCCTCCCTGAGCTCAGGGGATCCCTGGCATAAGACTTACTACCTTCAATACTACATAGTCATCTATCTTTTCAAGAGCATTCTACATCCAACCAGGAATCCATATCAGGAATCCACTCCCTGAGCTCAGGGAATCCCTGTGACAAGACTTGCTATATTCAATACCACATGATCATCTAGTCTTCCAAGAGTATTCTACAGCAAACCAGGAATCCAGATAAAGATTTTGAGTTGAATCTATAGAATAAAATGTTTCTATAACTTATGTATCACTAAGATTAATGAGCATTTGAGAACAAATTAAGTAACTGAAATCTTAAAAATAAGGTAAGAAGTAAAGAAGAAACTCAAGGTAAAGTTTTCTATCTCGACCCAAGAATTACCCGTCTCCTCTTAATTTGAATTTTCTTTCATTATTTGATTATCCTTTTTCCCCTCCCTCTTTTAAAAGCTTTTTTTTTTTCTAAATATTAGGCCTCCAGGTTAAACTGGAAGAATGGACCAAAGCTGAATTTCCTTTTTCCCTGTAAGAAAAAGAAACACTCCTAACTAGATGTATTAGATTCCTATGATGGCTGAAACAAAGTACCACAAACTGGGTAGCTTAAACAACTGTATTGTTTCACAGTTCTGGAGGATAGAAGTCTGAGATCAACGTGTGGGCAGGGTTGGTTTCTCCCGCAGGCTGTGAGGGAGAACCTGTCCCATTCCTCTCTGCTAGTTTCTGGTGGTTTGTTGAAAACCTTTGACATTTCTGTACTTATCTCCTTGATCTCTGCCTTCATCTTCACATGGCATTCTTTTTTTTTTTTTTTTTTTTTTGAGACGGAGTCTCGTTCTGTCGCCCGGACTGGAGTGCAGTGGCCGGATCTCAGCTCACTGCAAGCTCCGCCTCCCGGGTTTACGCCATTCTCCTGCCTCAGCCTCCGGAGTAGCTGGGACTACAGGCGCCCGCCACCTCGCCCGGCTAGTTTTTTTTGTATTTTTTAGTAGAGACGGGGTTTCACCGTGTTAGCTAGGATGGTCTCGATCTCCTGACCTCGTGATTCGCCCGTCTCGGCCTCCCAAAGTGCTGGGATTACAGGCTTGAGCCACCGCGCCCGGCCTCACATGGCATTCTTACTACTTGAGTGTCTGTTTCTATGTCAAACTTTTCCTTTTAATAAGGACACAGGTCGCATTGGATTAGGACCCACCTAATTGCCTCATTTTAATCATCTGCAAAGACCCTATTTTTACATAAGTTCACATGCACAGGTATTGAAGCTTAGGACTTCAACATCTTTTGGGGGAGACACAATTCGACCATTAGCTGCTCTAAACTTAGCATTAAAAAAAAAAAAAAAAAATCTGAAAAGGACAAGTAAAACTCAAGTCTTCCAGCAAAGAGTACACAAAATTCCAGATAATCACTGTCTCCTCCTAATTGTATACCTTCAGATTTGAGTGAAGTATTTAGAAGGCAACATTTATTCCTCCAATTGCATGTTAAAGATCTTAAAATGAGTAAGTAAGTCAAAGAGAGATTACTCAAAGTAAATAAAGCATACGGAATGTCTGGGTGAGCAAGTTATAAAGAAATATGACTGCAAACACACAAATATTTTACAATAAAAATATAAAAGGAGAAAAATATTAAGGAAAAGGTAGATGAAAATCTCAGTCTGAAAAAAACAATATCATCCAAACACTATAAGAAAAACTCAAAGATGTCTTTATGTTACAGAAGAATTCAAAGAACAGATAAATTTTAGGGAAAAAATATTCAAAAATGAGATTATAATAACAGAGTGACATTAAAGAAATATTATTGAAATAGGGGAAAATATCAAGAACTACAATGGCATTGTTACATACCCATACATTGATTAGAAAGAGTACTTTAAAAATAGAACTAAATTTTTATTATTTCTCTGGAAAAAAAGATAATTACGATAAAAGTAGAGAATGGAGGAAATAGGCAAAAATGAATAAAATCAATCAAGAGGAAATGAAGGTCAAAGACATTCCAACATCAGAGCAATTGGTGTCCTTTAAAACCATTTAAAGAAATACTAACTGACATTTCTCCTGAAATGAATCTATAGATCATAGGGCATGCATAAAAAAGAAAAAAAAGTATATGTTGATACTAAGCCACAGCTTAGAAAATAATCGTTTGACGTATGTAAATTGAAAAGTGAGTTGCCTATGAGGAGGAAATATCAGGGTGGCTTTACACATCCTTCTGCTATCGTGCCATACAAGAACACAATAGTGCAACACTGTATTAGTACATTTTCACACTGCTATAAAGAACCACCTGAGACTGAGTAATTTCTAAAGGAAAAAGGTTTAATTGACTTACAGTTCCGCGTGGCTGGGGTGGCCTCAGGAAACTTACAATCATAGCAGAAGGTGAAAGGGAAGCAAGGCACGTCTTACATGGAGGCAGGAGAGAGGGAGAACAAGGGGGGAAGTGTCACACTTTTAAACCATCAGATCTCATGAGAACTCACTGACTGTCACGAGAATAGTTTAAAAGAATCCCCTGCTTTCCTTTCAAATACAAGCTCCAATTTCAGATCATCTCTTTGTGAACACATATGACTGTATGCTTTTAGAAAAAGTCAGATCACATCTTGAATGCTTTGTTGCTTAGAAATTTATTTTGCCAAATACCATAAACTTGTCTCTCCCAAGTTCAAAATTCCACTGATTTCTAGGATGCAGGCAAAATGCTGCCAGCCTCTTTGCTAAAGCATAGCAAGGTGACCTTTTCTCCAGTTCCCAATAAGTTTCTCATCTCCATTTGAGACGACCTCAGCGCGGACTTCATTGTCCATATCACTCAGCATTTTGGTCAAAACCATTCATCAAGTCTCTAGGGAGTTCTGAACTTTCTCACATTTTCGTGTCTTCTGAGCCCTCCAAATTAGTCCAACTTCTGTCCATTACCCAGTTCCAAAGTCATTTCCACATTTTCAGGTTATTTTTATAGCAGGACCCCACTAACCTCATACCAATTTTCTGTATTAGCTTCTTTCTATGCTGCTGTAAAAAAATTACCCAAGACTGGGTAATTTATAAAGGAAAGAGGTTTAATTGACTCAAAGTTCCACATGGCTGGGGTGGCCTCAGGAAATTTACAAATATGGCAGAAGTTTAAGGGGAAGCAAGGCACATTGTACATGGTGGCAGGAGAGAGGGAGAACAAAGCGGGAAGTAGCACACTTTTGAACCATCAGATCTCATGGGAATTCACTCACTATCATGAGAACAGCATGAGGGAAAACACTCCTATGACCCAAACACCTCCCACCAGGTCCCTCCCTAACTCATGTTGATTACAATTCAAGATGAGATTTCGGTAGGGACACAGAGCCAAACCGTATCAAACATCTACATTTTTAAAAAGTCTAAGAAACAGAAAGTATCATTAAATTTATAATTAGTCACATTATTCTTCATATATTAGAGTCAGACACCATCTCAAGCATGAAAGAATTGAAGGAACATAGTACCCAGGAGCCTTTCTCTAAAATATTTCTTAAAGATCAAATTAGATAATGAAGACAAATGAAAAATTTATAATAGACCATCTTTGCTAAAAGATCAATGTTTGAGTCTTGAATGCAGAATTAAGAGTAAATAATAATGGGACCTATATGCACAGAAGGATGCAAATATTATATGTCATAGCAACTTAACATTACAGTATAATTAACAAAATTGAGGAATGGGTACAGGGAGGTGGAAAAAGTATAGTGTAATAATTTTCTTGCATTCAAAGCAGAGAGACAACTGATATGAATTAGTTTTTCATTTTTGGAATATAAACAGTATTTCTAAAATGTCTTTTTTTCATATTTAAAAAATTATAATAACTTCTTTCTCATGGTGTTAAAAACAATCTTAACCATTTCCTTCACTTTTAAAAATTTCTCTTACCCTTCCCTCTGCTAAATATAATAAAAATAAATCTTAATACATTTTATTAAAAATAGCATGATATATGATTTTATTTTTATAAAAATACTTTATTCACATATCCTCTATTTTTAAAGGGATACTTGGGATAATAATGTCTATTCAGTGTTTACTATAATTATTTCTGTTAGAGAAATGTGGGAAATTTTTTAACCTTTTATTTTTATGTATTGCTGCAATTCCTTGTTTGATTATATTGTGATAAAGTAATAAGTTAGATAATGAAACAACAGAAATGATTATTTGTATAGGATACTAAAGGGTTGTTAGATACCAGTAACAACTTCCTATTCATTTCAACAGTCAGGCTCACTTCTTGCTCTTTAGTTCAGTATCTTTATAACTTTGGATTCTGGAGAGTATCATCAGAATGTTTCTTAACTTGTAACTCATGTGTGTGGACACTATATCTTAGTGTAATGCTAAATATTCTTAGGTTATTGCTTCCCCATAGAACAAGAACATATATTCTCAATTTCTTCAGGAGAAATTTGCTATCTGAACTTAGCTGAGCTTTATTTTTATAAATGTTTGTTTTTTCAAATGAAATATTGTCAGTCTCTTGCTCATTAACAGTATAATCTTACCAATTACTAGCAAGTTGGCTTCTACGGGGAGAAGAAACATGTTGCTAAGGGCCTGTCATCTAACCATGCTATGACTAGCAAGCTTACACAAATAAAAAACCCCAAAGTTTTAACGAAGCAGTGTAAAGAATGTTTCTGCATGAGCAGAGAGGACAATTATTAAGGGAATACTGCTTACTACTTTTTCAAATTTAAAAAGTACTAAAGCTTCTATGCCTAATCCAAATTCTATGCGTAGAGTTGTTTTTTTCTTTTTTTTTCTCACTTTTTATTTCAAGTCTTAGTAAAATATTTATTTAGCTCTGGTTCAACCAGAATTGATTCAATGTTTATAAGTATAAGCTTGCCAATGCAAAAGCTTGTCTTTCCTTCCATTGTTCTCAGACTTGGAGCAGACTGTCCTGAGCAAACAGTAGTGTAGATATGTATGAGGTCGGTTTGTACTTCTGGTTGCTAGAGAGCTGGCCACCTCTTAAGTAGCCTGATTAATCTTTCCATCGGTGTTGGATAGTCTTCAATGCATTGGATTTTATGTACAGTCAATAAAAAGAAGTTCCGAATATCCAATATGCATTCAGTTTCAGACTGAGATGGAAAAGTATTTAAAGATAAAGGCCAGATTGTCTCAATTTAGATTTTATCTTTTCCATAACCTATACACAGACACACATACAGGCATGTCCGCGCTCACACACACACACATTGTAATAAAATAAGCTAACAGAAATTGTAGATTTGCCTCTTCAAAATAAAATATGCCTCTGGTAAGATCTTTTCTTTTTACAAAATGCCTCTGGTAAGATCTTTTCTAATTGAACATGTATTTGCTATGTTCTGTGTGGAAGACTCTGCACTAAGTATAAAGTTTTGAATAAGTGATGCACAACAAGACTAGTTTCCTGCAAGCAACTCGGTACAGAAAAAGTGGTCACGGAATAGAGAAGAGAGAGATTTCTGGGTAAAGCCAGAATTGAGCCAGGGTGGAAGAATGACTTTACAGTATAGTTGTACGTGTAAAGCACAATCAAAGGTACCAGCAAGAGAAAAGGAAAGAAAGAGTCAAATGGAGCATTTGTTGGGCAGGTTTGCCTTTATATCAGCAGAAATTCTCAATTTGATATAGGGATATTTTGAAAGCACATAGGTCTTACATTCACGCAGCTTAATAATGCAGAGTTGAGTGACTGACATTACCAAGCAGATCAAAGTTGAAAATACTACCATCCAATCTTCAAGGTGTCTCCCATCTAGTAAATGGGATAATATAAATACGTAGATAACCATGATATTAGGAAAAGAACAAATGATGAATTATGAATTTTCAAAGGAAGTGTAGTCAACACTCTGATGGCCATCCATATCCCCTTCAGGAATGAAAGATTCATTGCCCGCTTGGCCACAGACTTATTCTTCCCACTGCTGGAAGAAAGTCTTACCCTACCACTTGCCTTAACTGAAGAGGTCCAGATCACTAAAGATGTACTATCTTGCCAGACTGGCTACAACTAATGACTAATTGATGTGAGGGTGTGAATGCTGACTGCTTATCCCAACTTTGTAATTCCCTGTAAAGTTAACAGAAGAACCCGCAGCTGCCTTAATTGATGTCTCAATCTGCTTCCTGCAAAACAAACTCTGTAAGACTTTATACCATGAATGGTCTGATTAATTATTGGGATGCAATTTTGAAATGGGATAGACCATTTGTCCGCTGGCAATGAGGACTCAGTAGGTGGAGCACAGGTAGTCCCTAGCAGAAAGTAGTACTGTAACTATTAAAATGTCCACCATGGGTTAATTGGGATTACATTGTGGTGGAAGGAAATTCATTAGCTGGTGCAGCATATCAGGCTTTTGAGAAATATGAAGGAAATAGTATCTGCAAGGCCCCAAAATTGGGTAACTATTGCTAAGCTTGATTGATATGCTGGACCAGCAGGCAGAAGAGTTATTGTTTTGGCTGTGGAAATGAATACTTGTTAAGGCTGCTGTTACACAATGTGGCCAGGGAGGAATATGTTTGGAACCAGATGGCACATTTGGGGTCCTCTTGACAGTTGCTTGCCCTATTTTGACAGTAAATGGATATACGTATTGTTGCTCCCTCTCCTGCCACAGAAACAATGTTACTTTAGGAGACAGAATACACAGATAAATTTCAATGTGAGCTAAGTATTTATTATTTATAGGAATTTGGACATATTACTAGTTATATCTGGTTCTCAATTTCTTATGTATGAAACGAGAGACTAGACAGCTGACATATAAGTTGTTTTATCAGTTTTATTATTACAAAAGGAAAAATGAACAGTTATTATTACATTATAATTCAAAGAAGCCACAGATTCTACATTTTAAAATGTAACATTTCATGCATAGTTTAGAAAAGAAAATACATAACCATGTGCTGTTTTTCACCGTTTTAGTATAATAAACAGAACAACCATTACTCATCTGTTATGTGATTTAAGAAGTGATCTATAAAAGACAAATATACCTGATAGAAGCAAAATAGAATATTAAGACAAATACGATTTGGTATATATCTACAATCTAAAGTGTATTGCGCTTTTCTTACACATATGAAAAGGATTAAAATGGAACTCTGCAAAAAAGGAAGAACTCATGCTCCAGAATTGGGAGGAAGCATTTATGGGAAGGATGGGAAGTTCCATTTGATTTTCAAAATATTCTTCAAAACAATTTACAAAAAGCTTTAATGCATTAGATTTTTAATGCTCAGCTATAATTTTGGAAAGCTGTAAAAAACAATAAACAAAAAAAGTAACCAACATAACCTGATAGATTTTCTGGATCTGACTTAGAGTTGATCTGTGTAGTGGTAAAATTTTTTTTTTTTTTTGAGACGGAGTCTCGCTCTGTTGCCCAGGCTGGAGTGCAGTGGCGCGATCTCGGCTCACTACAAGCTCCGCCTCCCGGGTTTACGCCATTCTCCTGCCTCAGCCTCCCGAGTAGCTGGGACTACAGGCGCCCGCCATCTCGCCCGGCTAGTTTTTTGTATTTTTAGTAGAGACAGGGTTTCACCGTGTAGACCAGGATGGTCTCGATCTCCTGACCTCGTGATCCACCCGTCTCGGGCTCCCAAAGTGCTGGGATTACAGGCTTGAGCCACCGCGCCCGGCCGTGTAGTGGTAAAATTTTAAAAATCCTGGAATAAGTGCGATGTGGTTGAGAAGAATGTATATTCTGTTGATTTGGGGTGGAGAGTTCTATAGATGTCTATTAGGTCCGCTTGGTGCAGAGATGAGTTCAATTCCTGGATATCCTTGTTAACTTTCTGTCTCGTTGATCTGTCTAATGTTGACAGTGGAGTGTTGAAGTCTCCCATTATTATTGTATGGAAGTCTAAGTCTCTTTGTAAGTCTCTAAGGACTTGCTTTATGAATCTGGGTGCTCCTGTATTGGGTGCATATATATTTAGGATAGTTAGCTCTTCCTGTTGAATTGATCCCTTTACCATTATGTAATGGCCTTCTTTGTCTCTTTTGATCTTTGATGGTTTAAAGTCTGTTTTATCAGAGACTAGGATTGCAACCCCTGCTTTTTTTTGTTCTCCATTTGCTTGGTAGATCTTCCTCCATCCCTTTATTTTGAACCTATGTATGTCTCTGCATGTGAGATGGGTCTCCTGAATACAGCAGACTGATGAGTCTAGACTCTTTATCCAGTTTGCCAGTATTAGAGACTTAAATGTTAGACCTAATACCATAAAAACGCTAGAAGAAAACCTAGGTAGTACCATTCAGGACATAGGCATGGGCAAGGACTTCATGTCTAAAACACCAAAAGCAATGGCAGCAAAAGCCAAAATTGACAAATGGGATCTCATTAAACTAAAGAGCTTCTGCACAGCAAAAGAAACTACCATCAGAGTGAACAGGCAACCTACAGAATGGGAGAAAATTTTTGCAGTCTACTCATCTGACAAAGGGCTAATATCCAGAATCTACAAATAACTCAAACAAATATACAAGAAAAAAACAAACAACCCCATCAAAAAGTGGGGAAAGGATATGAACAGACATTTCTCAAAAGAAGACATTCATACAGCCAACAGACACATGAAAAAATGCTCATCATCACTCGCCATCAGAGAAATGCAAATCAAAACCACAATGAGATACCATCTCACACCAGTTAGAATGGCAATCATTCAAAAATCAGGAAACAGCCGGTGTTGGAGAGGGTGTGGAGAAATAGGAACACTTTTACACTGTTGGTGGGATTGTAAACTAGTTCAACCATTATGGAAAACAGTATGGCAATTCCTCAAGGATCTAGAACTAGATGTACCATATGACCCAGCCATCCCACTCCTGGGTATATACCCAAAGGATTATAAATCATGCTGCTATAAAGACACATGCACACGTATGTTTATTGCGGCACTATTCACAATAGCAAAGACTTGGAATCAACCCAAATGTCCATCTGTGACAGACTGGATTAAGAAAATGTGGCACATATACACCATGGAATACTATGCAGCCATAAAAAAGGATGAGTTTGCGTCCTTTGTAGGGACATGGATGCAGCTGGAAACCATCATTCTTAGCAAACTATCACAAGAAGAGAAAACCAAACACCACATGTTCTCACTCATAGGTGGGAACTGAACAATGAGATCATTTGGACTCGGGAAGGGGAGCATCACACACTGGGGCCTATCATGGGGAGGGGGGAGGGGGGAGGGATTGCATTGGGGAGTTATACCTGATATAAATGATGAATTGATGGGTGCTGACGAGTTGATGGGTGCAGCACACCAACATGGCACAAGTGTACATATGTAACAAACCTGCACGTTATGCACATGTACCCTAGAACTTAAAGTATAATAAAAAAAAATAAAAAAATAAAAAATAAAATTTTAAAAATCCTATGGATATACCAATACAAAAGAGGGTAGGAAATACATATAGTCATACAATTCCTTTTAACCATCTTCTTCAATTACTCAGGAAGCTGTGCAGTATATGGAAATATGCTGTATGGAGACCAGAGTCCTAGTATGAATTACATTTGCTTTGGGAGTCAGGCAAGCCACTTCAACTTTCTGCACTAGTATTCTGTTAAAACTTGGTGTGTTAGAAAAGAGAGATGATATGGGTTTGAGGTAGGAGTGCTCAGTGAACACAGCAGAACTCAGAGAACAATAACCATTACAGATATGTTAGTTGTTGCTTCTTCAACTCATTTGACTTTATTTAGCCAAGGACTATATTGTAGATAATTTGAAACCATTATAAAGTCTTTCTTCCACTTTAAAATTTTGGTTTTCTTTATAATAAATTATCTTAATATACTTTTGTTACAAGGTTTACAGAATTAATAAGCATACCAACTAATATAGAATAACCTCATTATTTACCATGTTATATAAACAGAAACATCAGGAAAGAATCCAATTCAGTACCTTAAGTGACCATCATTTTTTCTCATTAGTCAAGCCCGCTAGATCTGGTTTTGCCATAACAGCTATGGATATGAGAAAATTATGTGAACTTCCAAACAGCAACCTAATTATATACATGAACTTAAGTATTTGGGTTTTTTGAATGTCTTAGGTGAAATTAAAATGAGTTTCTAAGAAGTTTATTTTACTCATCATTCTTTTATCTTACAAATTAGCCACATCAACAACAAAGTTGCTATGCCATTGCACAATGAAACATCCACTACTTCATAGGTTTGACTTTATGTTGTGTTTAAAGGACTCATAAAGATTCTTCAAGATCCTTAACATTTTGTTTCATGAGAACTGTGAATGGTCTAAATATTTAATATAAGCCACAACCAAATTTTCTAACCTTCCCTTTCTGTACCTGATATGGTTTGGATCTGTGGTCCCATCAAATCTCCAAATCTCATGTCAAATTGTAATCCTCAGTGTTAGAAGTATGGCCTGATGGGACGTGACTGGATCATGGATGCGGATTTCTCATGAATGGTTTAGTACCATCTTTGGTGCTGTCCTTATGATAGTGACTTCTTACAAGATCTGGTTGCTTAAAAGTGTGTAGCACCTCCCCATTCATTATTCCTCTTGCTCCTACTCCAGCCATGTGATGTGCGTGGATCCCTTTGTCTTCCACCATGATTGTAAATTTCTTGAGGGCTCCCCAGAAACTGAGCAGATGCCAGCACCATGCTTCCTGTACAGCCTCTGGAAACATCAGCCTATTAAACCTCTTTTCTTTATCAATTACCCAGTCTCAGGTATTTCTTTTTAGTAATATGAGAACTAACTAATACAGTACCTCACGTTTTCTTCTGCTTTCTACTATGCCTTTCATTTTTGTTACACATTAGCTTCTAAAAACAGATGTATCTACTACTAATTTTCCTCACATATACTAAAATAAATAAATATGCTATGTCCATGGATCATTGAACTCAATATGGTTGAGATTTCAATGTTACTCAAATTAATCTATATTTGATCTGATCCCAATTGGAATCCCATCAGAATTTTATTCTAAAATTTATTTGGAACTTTAAAGGAACTAGAAGGAACAGAAAAATCTTGAAAAAGAAAAAAGGTAGAATACTTACAATATCTTAATTCAAGATTTACTATAAACATGCAAAACCACTATAGCCTGGCATAACAGTAGACAAATAAATCAATAGAGCACAATTCAGAGCCCTGAAAAGTCCCACCTATACAATATTATTTGGTTTTTATAAAGGCACTACAGAAATCTAATAGAGAAAATAAAGTCTCGTCTACAAGTGGTTCTGAAAGAACTGGGTACCTCTATCAGAAAAAAATAAATTTGCTTCATCCCTTACCTCATACCACACACACTATTTAATTCAAGATGGGTTACAGTCCTACACATAAAACCTAAAAATATAGTAATGTTTCTGAAAGAAAACAAGAGAAAATTTTTGAAAATTGGGAGTAAACAGATGTTTCTCAGAAGGCCACAGAAATTAAACAATATAAGAGAAAATAATTTCCTATTTATGACAAATAATAAGTTACTCTCCATCATAATTAAAATCCTTCGTTCATCAGAAGGTGCAATTGAGAGAATGAAAAGGCAAGCCAAACAACAGGAGAAAATATTCACAATGTGTATACCTGGCAAAGGACTAGACAGACACTGTACAAAATATGTGAATAACCAAGAAGTACATGAAAGTGAATTACATAGTTATCAGATAAATTAAAATTAGAATCAAAATGAGATGCCACTACACCACTACTGGAATAACTAAAATTTTAAGACACACCATAAAATGCAGATGAGTATTATAACCAACTGAAATTCTTAAACTTTGTTGGTTGGAGTAGAAAATGCTCCAAACACCTTGGGAAAAGTTCCAATACATTCTTACACAACTAGACATACTTCTCCCACTATATCACTACAGGGCTGATTCTAGGTAGTCACCAAATAGAAATTAAAATGTATGCCCACAAAGACTTGCACACAAATGTAAACAGCAGCTTCTTTTATATGAGATAAAAACTGGAAGCAGCCCATGTGTCCATTAAAAACAGAATAGAAAATCAGACTACCACGTGTTCAGACAAGGAATGCTGTTCAGCAATAAAAGAGAATGGATCACTGATATACACATGTGGATGCATATGAAAAATTTCGGTGAGTAAAGAAGCCTTACCCAGAAAATGCATATTATATGATTCCATTGGTGTGAAATCATAGTTTCACACCAATGAATAGTTAAACGATATGGGGGAAAAATTGATACAGTAGTTGCTAATGAGAGATGTGTATAAAGGTCAATTGGGAAGGGGCACAAGACAACTTTCTGGGGAAATGACAAGATTCTTTATCTTGACAAAGCTTTCAGTTACATAGATATTCGTATTTATTAATGCATCACATGTGGCCCTTAACATGTGTGCAACTCACTGTAAATCAATTTAAACTAAAAAACATAGAATTATAAACAAATATTCAACTTCAGTTAATGATATGCATGCTGAAGAGTGTTAGGGGTGAAGGGTACAGAAATCCGTAATTAATTACACTTTAAAATGTGTCAGGGCTGGGCATAGTGACTCTCACCTGTAATCCCAGCACTTTGGGAGGCCGAGATGGGTGGATCGCCCAAGGTCTGGAGTTTGAGACCATCCTGGCCAACATAGTGAAGCCCTGTCTCAACTAAAAATACAAAAATTAGTTGGGCATGGGTGGCGCATGCCTGTAATTCCAGCTACTCGGGAGGCTGAGACAGAATTGCGTGAACTCAGGAGAGGAAGGTTGCAGTGAGCTGAGATTGCACCACTGCACTCCAGTCTGGGTGACAGAGCGAGACTCTGTCTCTAAATTAATTAATTAATTAATTAATTAAAACAAAATAAAATGTGTCAGAAATAAGATGGATTGGTGGATGAACAGATAAATGGATTTGTGGATAGATATGTGATAAAGTAAATAGAGCAAAATGGTAACTTTAGAATGTAGGTTGTATATAAGTTGACCTTTCTACATATTTGATAATTTTCATAATAAAATATGGTATAAAAGCAATAAATGAACATGAAAGTCCACTTTAAAATGTAATGGTAGTCATACTAAATGATCTTCAGATTTAAAATTCTTTGACTTAAGTACTGTCTGTTGTATGAGGAGATAATCTGTTAAATAAGAGCCATGAATGAGGAAACTATTCTAAAGTGCTATAAAAATATCAAGTGCTGGACCGGGCTCAGTGGTTCACGCCTGTAATCCCAGCACTTTGGGAGGCCGAGGTGGGTGGATCACGACGTAGGGAGTTCGAGAACAGCCTGGCCAACATGGTGAAACCCCGTTTCTACTAAAGATACAAAAAATTAGCCGGATTTAGTGGTGCGTGCCTGTAATCCCAGCTACTCGGGAGGCTGAGGCAGATGAATCGCTTGAACCCGTGAGGCGAAGGTTGCAGTGAGCTGAGATCACACCACTGCACTCCATCCTGGGTGACAGGGTAAGATTCTGTCTAAAACAAAAGCAAACAAATATATATATATATACACACACACACACACATATATATATATATATATCTCAAGTGCCATGTGGCTAAGTTTTATTCTTTACCCCAAATTATCAGCAGAACATATTGACATGGGACATACTTGATTTTATCATGTAAAGTAGGATTTAAACATAAATTTGAACCATTTTAAAGTTGTAAGAGGCCTTGCCCATCATCTTCCAATCCCCTGTTTTAAAGATGTAAAATCTGAGATCCACAGGGACTGCAAGTTTACTCAATGTCACACAGCTAATAAATAGCAGTGCTGGTTCCCTCAAAGACTTTGGAGAATGTCATTCATTTCCTTTGACGTTCCCTTGCTGTATTGTGAGAACCAGTTAGATAAGTCTCTAGACAATCCAGGAACAACCATCTGTGAAATGGGAATAATAGTGTTTGCTCTTCTTCTGAGGAGCTTACAGGAAACATCAGTGTTCTTTGGATCGTTCATAAAACAGTGAGAAACTTAAAAATCACTTGTTATTTTCAATTTGTGTGTAATAAATCAAAGAGATACACATCTCAAATCATTAGATTTCCAACGGGGACTGCATCACTAACTGAAATTTAGCCCACACTTTCCCATAAAATATACATAAACAAGAATACAATAATCCAAGTGACTATGAGAGAGAAATACATATTTAAGTAGAGTAAGCAGGTGCTAGAAAACATTTAGATAGTTATGAAGTTCATCAGTTTTCACCATTAATTAAAATCAAGTGAAGACGAACCTGCTAGTTTTATATGCACTCTTCAAAGATCTTCAGAACAAAACAAATGTAATCAAATGAATAAATGGGACTTGTCCTCAAAGTGAATCATTAAATCCAAAGAGAGGCATTGTTTGATGATAATGCAGCAATAAATCTCTAGCTAATATATACATTTGCTGAAGAAAAAGTCTTTAGCTTATTTTCATTTCACATGGAATTACATAATTTTTAAAAATACTAACTTTAATATACATCAAATATAATCAACATAACCTTTACTAAATCTTGCCCTTAGAGAGAAGGGTGAGAAAAAAATGTGTACTTGACAGTGAGTTTTTTTATATTAGAATTCCCAGATTATTATAAAAAATAAATTTCCAGATTACATTATTTTTCACTTTGTCTTGGCTATTCTGTAAGGAGAGGTACCTCCTTAAATGGCTTCATATAAAACGGCGGCAGTGCAGTAGAAATACTAAGTGGGTAGACTTTCTAGAACATCAGATCTTTTGACTTCCTCTATAAATACTGTCCATAAATATTTATGAACTGCATATTATGTTTCAAACTCTACTTGACCTGGGAGCACAGAGAACAAAATGTTGATGATGAGGTACCTTTAGCTAAGTGAGGTGTTTGGACTTTATTCTCCAGGCATTATGAAGCCTTTATATTTATTTGGTTTGAATTTTAATTTATTTCAGGTTTTCATAGGAATAGCTGATTTGGGAATCACATAGATAAAGTGTGTAATTTACAGGAAAGAAAAGCTAAAATCATAGTATCCAGTTAGAAAATCAGTAGAGTAAACAAGAGAGTGTAGGACCTGAGTTGAGGCAGTTACAGCACGTTCAGGGAAGGAAATGAACCAAGCAATACTTACAAAGTAGATGCAATGGGATACGCTAAATGAACAGATGTGTAAATCAAGGAAAAAGAGGAATCACTGGTGCCTCTGAATTTCCCCCTCAGAAAAATGGCAATTCCAATCAAGCTGGATATTGGAAGGATGATGATGATGATGATGATGATGATGATGATGATTTGTTCTTTTCTTTTTGTCAAGGCAGTAAATGTCAAATAAAATTGATTTAAATTAAATTAGGAAAATTTTACGTATCTGATTTGCTCGGATAAATTGTAAGCACTTTGTTAGAATTGTACATGGGGTATGGTAGATGGTGGTTATTTAGGGAGCAGCAACTAACTAGACTTGATATTTAAAGCATAAGGAGGAAGGCAGGGACAGAGCTTTTGACATTAAAGAACACATATATTTGTTTGAGTTCTTTGTAGATTCTGGATGTTAGCCCTTTGTCAGATGAGTAGATTGCAAAAATTTTCTCCCATTCTGTAGGTCGCCTGTTCACTCTGATGGTAGTTTCTTTTGCTGTGCAGAAGCTCTTTAGTTTAATTAGATCCCATTTGTCAATTTTTGCTTTTGCTGCCATTGCTTTTGGTGTTTTAGACATGAAGTCCTTGCCCATGCCTATGTCCTGAATGGGGCAAAGGATATGAACAGATATTTCTCAAAAGAAGACATTCATACAGCCAACAGACACATGAAAAAATGCTCATCATCACTCGCCATCAGAGAAATGCAAATCAAAACCACAATGAGATACCATCTCACACCTGTTAGAATGGCCATCATTAAAAAATCAGGAAACAACCGGTGTTGGAGAGGATGTGGAGAAATAGGAACACTTTTACACTGTTGGTGGGATTGTAAACTAGTTCAACCATTATGGAAAACAGTATGGCGATTCCTCAAGGATCTAGAACTAGATGTACCATATGACCCAGCCATCCCACTACTGGGTATATACCCAAAGGATTATAAATTATTCTACTACAAAGACACATGCACACGTATGTTTATTGCGGCGCTATTCACAATAGCAAAGACTTGGAATCAACCCAAATGTCCATCTGTGACAGACTGGATTAAGAAAATGTGGCACATATACACCATGGAATACTATGCAGCCATAAAAAAGGATGAGTTTGCGTCCTTTGTAGGGACATGGATACAGCTGGAAACCATCATTCTTAGCAAACTATCACAAGAACAGAAAACCAAACACCGCATGTTCTCACTCATAGGTGGGAACTGAACAATGAGATCATTTGGACTCGGGAAGGGGAGCATCACACACTGGGGCCTATCATGGGGAGGGGGGAGGGGGGAGGGATTGCATTGGGGAGTTATACCTGATATAAATGATGAATTGATGGGTGCTGACGAGTTGATGGGTGCAGCACACCAACATGGCACAAGTATACATATGTAACAAACCTGCACGTTATGCACATGTACCCTAGAACTTAAAGTATAATTTAAAAAAAAAAAAAAAGATAAAATCTGAAAAAAAAAAAAAAAAAAGAACACGTAAAGCTGCGTTGTATAAAGTTTCCCGGTGACTAGACGAACGTTTTTCTCACCGTGTGCTTGAGCATGGCCTATACTGTCTGCTAAGGAGCCCAGCTCCCCAAATGCTTCACTGAGTCTGCAGAGGCCACACATGTACCCAGGATAGAGGCATGGAATGCTCCTCTCCCTGGCCTCTCCACAGGGCAGTCAGGACCCCTCAGTATCAGTATTATAGCCGTCCACGCCCTCTGGGAGTCACTGCTTCCTTGCTGTTTTTCCAAGATGCGCCAATGTTCCCATTGCTTCATTTATTTCTCCACATTTCCAGAAGATGACACTGTTTTCTAGATCTGAGGTTTCAAGAGTTGTTCTCTGTCCTTTCTCTGTTTACTGTGTGGTCTACAATCACAGGAGCCGGTAAGCAGCACAAAAAAAGGCAAGAAAAGAGTTCCTTCAGAAATATTGAGATGGTTTGGACCCCACCACTGCCCATCTGGTCCCATGACTCAAGCATAGGTTCATTGCTTGGCTGATGTTTAAAGTTTCTGAAACTTTCATAGAATTGAAAAGATTCATTTGTTTTGGTATTTACAAATTTCCTTATTTTAACAATTTTTGCAGAGTTTGGGGCAAGGGAGACTCCCCAAATGCTGTCCCAATTCCTTCCTGGAGGAGGACTCACTCTTTAAATTGTTGCTGGTTAGAATTTGTGGTTTTACTTTTGTTAAATATTCTGCTGCCAGCTGTGTCTGTAGCAATCAAAAGTTTATGTCATATTATCATTCATTAGTCAGCAGTTAAATCGGCAGGATCTGTCTCTGTTTAGTAACCACTGGAAATGGAAATGGATTGATCTTGTGATTTAAATGATGTCAAAATACACAGCTTATAAGCACATATTTTGGAAGCATTTTTTTTTCTTTTCCTATGTTAAAAAAAATGATATGGGAAACATTTATGCCTTGGTTTTAATTGCCTCCCTTTCTAGAGTACCTAAATGTGTAATCTCACATTGTTCCTGAGAATTGAGGAAGCATGCTTGCCTATCAAGAAATAGAATTAAATGGATAATAAACTTTTTCAAGCTCCTTCATTGACTCAAAAGCAGTTCAAAGACTCATGATTTTCCATTTGCAATACTCTTAATAGATTACATGACTAGTAAACATGCAAGAGCACTGTTTTAAATCAGGTAATTCCACTCGGGAGATATCCTCCCATAGGCCCAGCTTCTAACTGAGGCCAGGACTACACCTGGCATTTTTCTGCCAACCTATATTGTCCTATTGTCTTTCCCTTACCCACACATTTAAAAATATAGTGTTTAATGGAAAGTCTACTCGTGATAATCACCCTTTATCCTTCCACTTACTCTTTATGCAAACATATCTACAAAGTGGATTTTTGAAATTCAGCTGTATTCATTCACTTTCCTATTTAAAACCTTAAGAAAGCTGGATTTGGTGGAGTGTGTCTGTAGTCCTAGCTACTCAGGTAGCTAAGAAGAGGGGATGAGGATCACTTGAGCCGCAAGTCTGAAGTTAGTCTGGCAGTCTGGGCAATATTAGCAAGACCTTGCCTCCTAAAAAAAAAAACAAAACTGAAGATCCTTTTTGTTAAGACTGTCTTGCTTCATTATTTAAATTGACCACAAGCGTTACAAAGTATCTTTTTTTAGCTTGAGTTTATTCTTCTTTTTTAAGGTAAAGATTAAGATCGGTAGAAAACTACATTTTAATGATAGAATTTATAGTCAAGTTCAGATCATTTAATTATTCTTGCATGGCATAGTTACTGGTTAAATAAAAACTTGAACTTATTAAAATGACATAATCTGAACAACTAATTCTATTACATTATGTTGTTGAGGAAAAACATAAAATACTCTTACTTGGAACTAGAAATGATACCAATTTCTTAGTTGAATCATAAATGACGAAAAGAAGAGCTACAGGCCTCTTTCTAAATTAATAGAAAGTGAAAATAATTTATGATTACATTTACTCTCAAAAGGTATTGTGGCTTTCTCAAAGTGACTGCTTTAGATTTTTCTAATCTGTACTGTTTTTTGATCACTCAGTTTCTATCTCAAAAAAAAAAAATCAGAAAATGTGAAAATTCCCTTAATATGATCATTAAGATGCTGGTTTATAATTCAATTACAGTGAAATTTTCAAGTGAGGTGCTCAGGTAAGATGAGAAGTCTCTTTTATAGATCATTACTCTTAGGTTAACCTCTTCTTTGCTAGCTGACACTGACGTGTGTTAGGGAGATTAAGCTAACACAACTATGCATGATAAATTAAAGTCAGAATGACAGAAGGCAATACGAGCTATCAGGAAGCTATCTTAAAAGTTTAAGTGAGAGGCAATTTTGTCTGAATTAGTGGTACAAATAAAAAGGAATAAAACATGAGAGATATAGAAGAGCATAATATAAACAGACATTGAGACTGCGTGTGAAGGAGGATTTAAAAAAAAAAAAAAAAGCCTTGTGAGGTATAAAGCCGGGATGAATAGAGATATGACTAGTGGGATAAAGATCAAGAAAAAAATGATGATTCATGATTGAAGAGACAAAGATTAGTTCAATTGTTAGTTCAAGTTGAGTTCAAGGTCCTCATTAGAATATACACGGGAAGATATTCCACAAGCAAATGACAGTGGAAACAGGATTAGGCCTTATGAGATACATTAGGACAGGTGCTAACATTTAGTGATCTGAATCAGTGTTTTCCTTATTTTAATGTGGATATGAATCATCTGGAATTTCAAAACTGCACTTTGTGTTCTAGCAGGTTGGGGTGAAGGGTGTGAGATTCTGTATTCCTAACAACCTTCTAGGTGGTAATGCGATGATCATGCTTTAGATAGTCAAGTACAGTATTTGTTCTCAACCTTGTCTACTCATTGGAATCTCTTAGAAATTAAAAACAACCAAATAAAAATGATGCCAAGTTTTTATCCCAGAATTTCTAATCATATTGGTTTGAAGTGCAGCCTGGAACTGGGATTGAACTTCCAAGACAATTCTAATATTCCACAAGGGTTTGAGAACCAATGTCACAGTTACAGTTTGGAAAGGGAAAAACAAAGATTTAGATGGGTGTACAAAAGGAAGAAGAAAGAACGCAGTGGAGAAACTGTAAAGATGGAGGAAAACCAAATGGAGTTTTTTAATTTTGTGAGTCAAATCAGAAGAGGCGAAGAGGGTAGAGATCCAATCAGAAGAAAGCAAAATGTAATTAATATTAGCAAACATTTCAGACAATTTTAAAAAATGAGGCCAGAGTAAGTAATATTAGATTTGGTGATAAGGAGGCCCATAGTCATTGTTTCATTTGTTTGTTTTGTTTTGTTTTGTTTTTGTTTTTGAGAGTGAGTGGGAATCTTGAATAATTTATTTGGCATGTTTCCCCCAAAACAGTTACCTAGAATATTCAGAACTACTGTACTTTCCCTTGTTCCCAAAAGTTCTTGCATGTATTTTATTCTAATCAAAACCCATTTATTGTATAGTTTATCCTTGCATGCAGATTTTTCTCAAATGCCATCAGCTCCTATGAGAAGTACATTACATGTTGAAAATGGTAATATTAATCAGAGCTGTTTTCTGTGTGTCGATTTAGATAAGATGGATCTAGTTTCATGCTGAAGGCACATGTACTAAGAATACTGCATGAACACAACCCATTTTGAATGCTTGGTGGAGGCCCTTTAAAAAATTCATGACTATGGGAGACCAGTGTCTGTCTTTTTGCCTGAAATTGGTTGTGCTTTTGGTTTATGCTCTTATTGCCCTAAGCACATTTTAAATGTTGGGCCAGAAGTCACATTCCAATGATAATTTCAGGATATGGTAAAGAGCCTGTTGTACAGCAAAACATATCAAGTGGAGGTAGACCAGGACCAGGACTAGGGCAACGTGAGTGAGTCACTCACCTTGAGCCTAAGTGTAAATATTCAAATTTATTAGAGACAGGGTTACTATTACTGATTGTTTTCCTTCTGCCTCAGGCTCAGTATGGCACTGTTACTGAACTTGACTTTATTTAAAATTTTGATATTTTGTTCCTCATGGAGTATTTGCCTTAATTTTGTTTTATTTTTATTTATTTATTATTTGAGACGGAGTCTCGCTCTGTCGCCCAGGCTGGAGTGCAGTGGCGCTATGTCGGCTCGAGGCAAACTACGCCTCAAGGGTTCAGGCCATTCTCCTGTCTCAGCCTCAGGACTACCTGGGATGACAGGCGCCCGCCACCACATCCAGCTAATTTTTGTGTGTGTGTTTGTTTGTGTGTTTTTTTGTTTGTTTTATTTTTAGTAGAGACAGGGTTTCACTGTGTTAGCCAAGATGGTCTCCATCTCCTGACCTCCTGATCCACCCTCCTCGGCCACCAAAAGGGCTGGGATTACAGGCATGAGCCATGGAGCCTGGTCCTTAATTTTGATGTCAAAAAAATTTTCCATCTGGATTATTGAGATTTTTTTGGTGCCTGCCCCCTTACATTTTAAAAATTACTTATTTTTATTGATGCGTATTAGATACACTTATTTTCAGGGTATATGTGATAATTTGATGCATTCATATAAGCAAATCAGGGCAATTGGAATATACACTACCTTAAATATTTATCTTCACACTAGGAACATTCTAATTATTCTCTTCTTGCTATTTTGAAATGCACAATTAATTTTTTCAATAGTTAAAAATGCTAAAATAAGGTTCATTTTATCCTAGGGTTCTTTTGTAAGAATAACTATAGAGTGATTCATTACAGTATGTCAAAAATCTGTGGATTTTTGGCTTTGTTAGATATCAAATTACTCTCCAAATATATGACACCAATATTTTCTTACCAACAAAGTATGAGAGCCCTGCTATTCCACAGTCTTTCCAGTAATAAATAATACTAAACGTATTATTTTTGGCAATGCATTTATGGATTAGAATCACTTTTCTCATTTGTTTTGTATTTCTATAATGCTAAGTGAAATTCACCGTTTATTTGCCCATTTTTATTTTTGCGACTTATTTAATTATCTCCCTTACCCATATTTCCACTGGATTGGTACTTGTTTTCTTGCTGGTTTTATATAAACTGTGACTCCAAACAACTCACCCATTTTCTCTATGTGTATTACAAATATTTTACCAATAGGTCATGTCCTTTCTGTTTCTTGAGGCACTTTTTGGAACTTTACCACTTATGTGTACTCTGATTTATCATGCATTTGCATATTTTCTTCTAACTACAGTATTTTGAGCATCACTTTCAAAGACAGTTGATAGATTCTCAAAATCATTACCTAGGTTTCTTAGAGCAAAATAACATGAAGTCACTGCTTAAATGCTATTCTCATTCTGAAAACTTAGAGTTGCTTTATCTATGGGCAAAATCTCAGATGCCATCTTCCCTAGTCACAAACAGTAGTACTAAGGGAGAGCTTACAGATGAATTGGTTTGAATCTATTGTTACTGCTATTTAGAAAAACAACAAAAACCCAGCAATTGTGACGTTGCTAGTATGCCATTAGCATCATCTTGGTGCCAGATGCAACAGAAGGAAAGTCAGCAAGTGTTATTAGTGAGATGAGTGAAATATTGTACTTCTGAAAATAGTCCTCTCCTTTGTTAAACCACTCATAACCAAACCATGCAAAACATGATATACCATTTTTTCACCAATGCAAACTTTCGTCTTTTCTCTCAACATTCAAAAACTTCCTTGTAATGGGTTGTTGTTGATTAATGAGGTTCAGTGTCTCAAAGCAGTTAAGAAGTAAATCAACTAAAATATAAATGAATATTACTTTCAATGCAGCATTAATGAATTACTATTACTTTCAATTTGCATTTACTTTGAGTTCAAGGATATCAAATTATTTTGTTAATATGTTTAATTGCTAATGAAAAATAAATTGAGTATCTTTTATGGACTAGGAACTTACAATTTCTTGGAATTTAAAGATAAGTAAGATACCAAGTATACACTGAAGAACTTCATAATTTTGTGGCGGACTAAGAGATAAAATATATTTTAAAGTGAAATGTTCTGTAAAACCTGATAAAATAAATGAAAGAAGAGAGATTCACTTAGAACAAGTATAAAATTATCAATAAACAGAGAAAGATTATATATACTCAAATCAGGGAAAATTATCCAGAGATCCTCCTTATTACTAACATAAACAGGAGTCATCGGTCCAATAAAGTAAGCTATAAAAAATTATAAATTACAGATAGATAAATGAGAGCTGCAGTCAGAGTAAGTAGCTACTTCCAGAGAGATTTGAAGAGATATGGCAAAAATGATAAACTACAAGTGTCACTATTAAAAAGTACATAACTATTAATCTGGTCAACTTCCCCTTAAGTAATTTCTCTTTATGACCATGTGATATTACTACTCAAATTACTTGTGATGCAAGAAATCAATAGATAAGGCTCTCATCTTATTGAAGCTTACCTGTGGAGATGTTCTATGCTAAAGCCTGTTATAGTTTCTTAACTTGAGAAAAATATACTAGACTACCATCTTTGGCCCCATAGCATTTTCAAGTATGGGTTATGCAAACTTTAAACTTACTTCCTCAATATATAATTAGACATTGATGTGGTTTGACTCTGTGTCCCTACTCAAATTGTAATCCCCATGTGTTGAGGGAGAGAAGTAATGGGTTTATGGGGATGGTTTCCCCCTTGCTGTTCTCATGATAGTGAGTGAATTCTCATGAGAGCTGATGGTTTTATAAATGGTAGTTTCTCTTGCACTCTCACAAGCTCTCTCTCTTGCCTGCCGCCATGTAAGACATTCCTACTTCCCTTTCTGCCATGATTGTAAGTATCCTGAGGCCACCCCAGCCATGTGGAGCTGTGAGTTAATTAAACCTCTTTCCTTTATAAACTACCCAGTCTCAGACAGTTTTTTATAGCAGCATGAAAATGGACTAATACAGACATTATCTAAGAACTCAGGATGGAGTGCAGTGGTGTGATCTCAGTTCACTGCAACCTTCGCCTCCCAGGTTCAAGCGATTCTCCTGCCCCAGATACCCAAGTAGCTGGGATTACAGGCATGCACCACCATGCCCAGATAATTTTGTATTTTTAGTAGGGACAGGGTTTCACCATGTTGGCCAGGCTGGTCTCGAACTCCTGACCTCAGGTGATCTGCCCGCTTCAGTCTCCCAGAGTGCTGGGATTACAGGCGTGAGCCACCATGCCTGACCCAGAAATACTGGCTTTTAGAACATAGTGAGCATATTTTACTTTCTTTTATGTTTTTGCTACCCAGCTCTGGGCAGAAACCTTACAAACACAATAAATAGCTGTCCAGTGCCTGAATAAATGGATTGGCAACAATTTTTATGATGTAAGTTGAGTGAAAATTTAGTACTTTCCAAATGTGTTTGACTTAGTGCTTTAATGCTTGGAATTTCTCACTGCAATCATTCAGATATTCAGATATTCTTATTATGGGCACTGGGGAGGGTAGTGATGTCTATGGATGAGAGTCAAGACAGTATAAAGGGTAAATCAGAAAAATAGTTCCCATTATTTTATGAACACACAATAAAAAGGAACATGGACATTTTTCTGTTTAGTAAAATTTTGCTGTTCCTCAAATTTACATAAAGCACATGCTAGATTGTCAGGGGAGAAGGAGAGAACACGGAGGAAAGAAGGAAGCCTTTTAGGGTATAAGAAAGAATTGTAAAATTCAAGTTGAAGGAAGTAAGTATATTAGTGTCAAACATAGTAATATTGTGATAGTCAATATTTAAGCAAAATATACTTCTCTGGAATTTCTTCCAACAGGCTGTGCATACAACAATCCACTGGTGTATGGGAACAACATATTATGATTTCTATTTCCGTTAATTCTTTAAAGAAAAAAATAATTCAAGTTTTATTAACTGATAATATGTGAACTACAATGGCATTCTCACCCAATATATACATCAAATATCTTCAGAGGGTATTCTGAAGGCCTGGGATTAACAATTCTAGTGAACTAAGGATGCATGCTAGTTATCTGATCCTCCTCTCATTAACCTGGGGAGCTCCATAACTTATTTGACTGATAATATATAATATAAATGACAGTTGTCCAGTATCTGGGTGCAAGCTTTAAGAGACTGGCAGCTTCCACTTCGTGGCTATTGGTACATCCCTCAGGGAGCCCTGAGGCTCCATGTAAGAAATCCCACTATCCTTAGACCACTACTAATGGAGGAAACACATGCAGGTGCTCTGGACATTCCCACCTGACCCAAGTCTTCCAGTCATTCCAAATAAGGAAACAAACATGCAAATAAATTTATCTTGGACTGCACAGATGAATCTGTCCACCAGCTGAATACCATTGGGTGACCTCAGTCAATACCATATGAAGCAGAAGAACTGCCCAGCCAAGCCTGCTTTGGGATTCTCCTGATTCATATAAACATTAAGACATCATACCACGGTTGTTGTCCGAGGACACTAGGTTTTAGGATAATTTGTGATTCAGCAATAGATAAGCGTTCTTTCTGACAATAGTGCTTTCCTTCTCTCTTTTGAATTCAGGACACTGTGACTTCATGTTGTTTACCTATAACCACATAGCTTTGTGGATTACATTGTCTAATTTCAAGTAAATTAAACATGAGAAGGAGAAAAATGAATTAATTGTGATGCAGGGCAGGTTCTTGGCTTCACCCAGGAAAAAATTCAAAAGTGAGCCAAGGGTAGAAGAAAATGGCTTTATTGAGGCAGTGACAATGTTACAGCTCTGTGATTGCTCTTACAGAGCAGGGCTACCCCACAGGCAGGGTGCTGAGAGTAGTGGCACAAGGGCAGTTTTGCAGTCATATTTATACCCACTTTTAATGCTAATTAGGGGGCAGGGTGTTCGGAATTAGCTAGAAAATGGGAGGGGGGTAATGTCTGAGTGTTGCCATAACAACGATAAACTGTTATGGTGCTAGTGAGTGTGTCTTTCGGAGAGGTGCTTTCGAGGGGCCTCTTTCCAGTTTCTGCCAGTCTTCAATTTGGTCCAGAGTCAAGTCCCGCCTGCCTCCTACCTCAACTGGAAATCATGGGTTGAAGTTTATACTAACAGTGAAAGTAAATGTAGGCAGTAATAGAATGGCTCTAGAGAAAGCATCTGCAACATCATCCACCCTTCTAAGGTGCAAGATGGCTACACGAGTCATTCAAAGTGAAAATCTCCACTTTAAAGTGCAGAGTTTTTCCAAGTTCTGATTCTAACATTCTTATTTAGATGTCCTATTTGTTAATACATTGCTTTATAAGGTTTATCTCCCTCTATTTATTTCTTTCACACTTACAGCCCAAAATTTACCTTAGCTTTGATTCTGGTGTTTTTTTCTGGATGCTTCCTCTTACTACCTGTTTTCTTAGCTCTATTTTCTTGAACTCATGAGCAAGTCCTATTCCAATTCTATGGTTAGATTAGACAGCTGGGATGCTTTACCAGCAGGATGCTGTACTCCCAGTAATCTGGGAGTGTCCCTGGGATATTACAATTTCTGAATTTTATCTTTGGAAATTGCTGTACCTCCAGGATATTAAGACACCCAGAATGCACTACCCCTTGGATACTATGTGTACCTCAAGGAGGCTGTACTCCCAGGATGTTATAGTCTCAGGTTACTGTGGCCCCAGGATTCTGTAACCCCAAGAATGCTACCCTCTAAGTTTCAGACCCTTAGACTCACATTATCTGAATAGCAAATTATGAAAAGCACATAGATGATTCAATTTGAAGAAGGCATATATAATAAGCTTTGGGGATAATCAGGGATAAATCTCTGACACCTTTTGTGAATCGTGAAGGCCACATAAGTTCCAAAGCAAAGATGTTGAGGAACGAATGTTCTAGGCAGAGGAATCAGCATGAGAAAATGAGTAGAGGCAGCACTGTGTGTTTTCTGCTGACAAGTCAGGGTTGTTTTCCCTGGCTGGTACAGCTTGTTTGGGGGAAACTGAAAAGAAAAGCCTGGATACATGGAATGGTACTAAAGCCTGAATGCCCCTAAAACCCCATCTAAGTAGTTTGCACAGACAATGGAGAAATATTGATAGAATTAAATAAAGGAAGTAGAATGGTTAAACAATGATAATATATATGCGCCCTTTGTACCTCTGAAATGGCATGCAATTTAGACTCTAAAGCAGAGAATTTCACTTTGAGTAAATCCTGTAGCCACCTCCCCTTTTGTTTTTCATATTTTTCCATCCTTTAAAAAGTGAGATCAGGCTTACGTTTATTTTCAATTCACTAAAATTAATTGAGCCATCCTTTAGAATTTGTTGCATACAACTAATTGCACCCCTTTATCCGGGGTCACTCATCATTGTAAGCAGACTTTCAGACTAGATTCACTAAATAGTGAGAGAGAAAGTAGACATCTGCTTAGCTTGTTACCTAAGTCCGAACAGTCTGGCAAACATCATGGCAACAGATGTCAGAATTACATCCACTTAATACTCACGTGCATTTTGAGGATTTCTTAATCTTGCTTGGGAAAACTGAAGAAATTAGGTAGTAGCATAAATAAGACTTTTCATACTAGAAAGGTGAAGAACAAAAGGGGGCATTGAAGAAAGGTCAAAAAGCTTCTATAATCAATTTATGAAAACTTCAGAGTTGGCCAATTTGCTGCCAGGCAGCAGTAAATGAAGACCAAAATCCCTGAAACATTGAGTATTTCTTTTTGGTTGCTATAGGCAACTAAATGTTGAGCACAAAATTTGTACTTCCTGACCACTCACCCTGTGATGCCCTTATTATAAGGCTATAAGGCCTTAATTTGCATGAGTGCATGTGGAGACATTTCCTTTTCTTTAATAGTAGACAATCCATATTAAAAAGTTAACCTTGCAGATAAGTGGTAATATCCAGATACTGTTTTGTTATGATTAGTGTTTTCTTTCCAGGTCAGGATCAGTGGATTATTCTCTGATACTCAGAGTTTTCCAATAGCCTGACTCATTCAAACTCTACACGTAGGTTTACAGGATAGTTTTTATCTCACTTCAAAGTTAAACTTTGACCCTCCCCTTAGAGCCTTTGATTTGCTTTCAGAGAAGACTTTCCTAGTTTATGAGTGTGTTTACAACTACCCAAGGATTACTCTTAAAAACAGTCGGAATCCTACCATCAGAAGTTGCTCAATCATTCTTCTGTGTGTCTCCCAGAAAAGGCTGTTGATAAAATTCAGGTCTATTAGCTGCAGTCATTGAGGCTTATGAACACCTGTGAGACACAAAACCATGATCTCAGAGATTTAATAAGCAGCACTTCTGATCCTCCATCTCCCTCTTGAAATCTTTGTCTTCAGAATGATTTAATAGATATCACTAGCTTACGCTCTCAGCGAACAAGCACTATAACTAACTCTTTTTGCACCATGACCTTTTTAGCTGGTACACACATTTACTACCAACTGGGGTCTATAAAAATAGTGAGATGTGGTCCATTTCACAAACAACAAACTTTAGGGCCAACAACAGTGCCAAAAGAAAGCTTGCAAAATGAAGGATGCTTTAGCCCTCCCTGCTATCTCTAGCCATGTGACCAAGGAAAGACACTTCAAATAAATATAACACCTATGTAAAAACAGTATGCTTGCTATAAAAACAGCCCCAAGAGAAGTTTCCTAGCCTCCAGCCTTCCATCTGGATTGGTATCCACACAAACTCCAAATGGAAATTCTGAAACCATCACTGGTTAGTATTTCAATTATTTTAATATTTTGAGACAATGAAAATAAGTAATATTCATCAAAAACCTATCTTGTTTATGTTACTTCCCCTAATTGTTGCATGGACTCTTTGAGATGGATATTACTATTTCAGTTTTACAGAAAATAAAGTATTGAATGAAGAAATTTAAGTAATAAGATCTAAGCCATGGTGCTAAGAAATGGCAAGACCAAGATTTGAATGTTGCACGCCTCTGTGTACAAAACAGAGTCCCTACTTTCATCCACATACATAAAAGTATCAATATTGGTAATCACTAGCTACTGCATCTTTCTGTCACTAATCATTGGATTGAGTCACACCTTAACAGAAGAAATATATTGTAGGTTTGAAGGTTGTGGAATGAATTGTACTTGATTCCAGGATTCCCAGGTGGTGTCTCATTCTCCTATGTGTTTCCTGCAAATCTTCAATTCCTAAGATCCTCTGGCTGGTACTGACTTTATACCCAGAAATAAGCTGGACTTATTTCTTCCCATTTTGGACTCTTACTTCCCATTTTGCTCTGCTTTTCTCTGTACCACTGATAATTTTTGAAATTAAAAATGTTTGAGTTCTACATATTTTTAATTTTAAAACACTTTCTAGTGTTTGATTTATCCATAGTCAATCCTTGTTCTTTTTCCCCATGGCAAGAAATATTCCACACTACCAATATTCTATCAGTCTCAGTTGCTTCATTCACCTTCAGTGAATTCAGCAAGTGAGAGGCTATCAGGAACAAACCTCACTTCTTCCCTCTTTCCTCTTCTGCCTCTCAACATATCTGCAGTTAGCCATCCTTACCTCTGGAACTCAAGACAAGTTAAACTTTATTCATTTTACAATGAACCTCATAGATTTCTGCTCTCAATCCAACTCATGAAAGAATTATTTATTATCCATTTATTAAATATTCAGCTTCTTTCCCCTGAGTAGCTTTGTTGTCACCCCAATATCCTAGATTAGAATTCCCTCATTTACAACTGCTAACTCAGAAAAGGCCTGGGGTTTCACTATACCTTCTTGGATTAATACCTCCCTAGGAAAGCGGTTGGGTGTAGGGGTGGGGGGAGCATCTCTTTTTTTTTTTCCTCTCTGTCATCGGGGCTGGAGTGCAGTGATGCAATCTTGGCTCACTGCAACCTCCACCTCCAAGGTTCAAGTGATTCTCCTGCTTCAGCCTCCCAAGTAGCTAGGATTACAGGTGCCTGCCACTACGCCCAGCTAATATTTTGTATTTTTAGTAGAGATGGGGTTTCACCATGCTGACTATGCTGGCCTCAAACTCCTGACCTCATGATTTGCCCACCTCAGCCTCCCAAAGTGCTGGGATTGCAGGCATGAGCCACCGCGCCCGGCCATGGTGGGGTAAGTGGTATCTCTTACACTCACCCTTTTCTGTAGCTTATTTCTGGGTGTAAAGTCAGTACCAGACTGTGTGCTAACTGTAGATCATGTCAGCTTTTTCTGAGAGAATTTTCTTCGTATATGACTTCCCATTGCTCAACAAACAAAGTTCAACTGCCTTAATATAGTATAATTAGTTAAATAGTTTCAATCTATTGAAGTTGCCAACATGAAATTTTATGTTGGTATTTCCTCCAGCAACTGTCTTTACTTTGTATGTGGACCTCTCCTTCCTTGCTGAGTTATAATCATATAAAGACATTGGACTAGAGGTCCTAGTCAGTGAAAATAAGTAAGAGCCATACTAATTTGAAAGAAAGAACTAGGAACACCATTATTCATAGACAATATGATTAGCTACACATAAACGTCTATGAAATCTATAAATAAGCTCCTACAACTAATAGTAAATTTAGTAGTTCAAAGGGAGCAAATCAATATACAAAGCTGAATTGCATTTCTATATATTAGCAATGAACAATTAAACATTGAAATTAAATAAAATACTCTTTATTATTTGCCAAAACTCAAACCCTTAGATATAAATCTTAAAAAGCAGAGTACAGTACCTGTATAAAAGCTAAAAAATACTAATTTACAGAAGACTTGAATAAATATATAAATATACTGTGTTCATATATTCAACGACTTGATATTGTTAAGATGTTAATTCTTCTCAATCTATAAATTTAATACAGTGTCAAAAAAAAGCCTCAGCAAGATTTTTTCTTGATATCAAAAAGCTTGACTGTGAAATTTACAAGGAAAAGCAAAGGAATTAGAGTCATCAGTGCAATTTTCCAAAAGAACAATTAGAAGGCTCATATTACCTGATTTCAAGACTTACTAGAAAGCTACAGTCATCAAGATGGTCTGATATTTTTTATCTCACTTCAAAGTGAGGTGAAAAGGTAGGCACAGAAAAATGGGCTAGAATATAGAATCCAAAAATATTCCCACTTGGCAATAACACACACAAAAAAACAACCCAATGAAGGAGTGCACAAAACATTTAAGTAGACACTTCGGCAAAAAGATCCTTGAATAACTAATAAGCACATGGAAAGATGCCCAACAATATTAGTCATAAGGGAAATGCAAAATAAAAACAGAATGAGAAACAAATATACACCTATTTGAATGGCTAAAATAATGTTTTAAAAGCCCTGATAATACCAAGTTTTGCTGAGAATACAGAGCAACTGGAGGTCTCCTGCATTGGTAGTAGGAATGAAAAACAAGTTGGCCACTTTATTGAATTGTTGGAAAACAATTCAATAGTTTCTTATAAAGTTAATCATATGCTTCTCGTATGACCCTTTAATCCCACCCCTAGGTACTTATCCAAAGTAAATGAAAATTTATGTTGACAGAAAACCTCTACATGAGTGCTTGTAGCAGTTTTTTTCTTAGTAATTGGTCAATACTGGAAAAAAATCTAGTCAATTAATTTTTGGGAAAGGTACAAAATGCAGTTCAACAGAGAAAAGATAGTCTTTTCAACAAATGGTGCTGAAACAATTGAACACACAAATGAAAAGAAAGAGAAAGCAGTTAGAAAGAAGGGAGAGAGTGAAAGAAAGTTAATGTTAACTCACACACTTTACACAGATTGAATATCCCTTACTCTAAATGCTTGGGACAATAAATATTTCAGATTTGGGATGTTTTTGGATTTTGGAATATCCTCATATACACAGTGAGACAGCTTGGATTCTAGAGGACAGAATCCAAGTTTAAACACAAAATTTATTTATGTTTCATACACATCATATACACATTGCCTGGCGATAATTTTATATTGTATTTTTAATAATTTTGTGCATGAAATAAAGTTTTGACTGTGATCTGTTACATGAAGTTAGATGTAGAATATTCTACTTGTGACATTATATCATTCAGAAAGTTTCAAATTTGGGAGTCTTTTAGATTTTGAACTTTTAGATTAGGGATGCTCAACTGTACAAAATTAAATCAAACTGGATTGCAGACTAAATGCAAAACCTAAAATTATAAAAAATTTTAGAAAAAAATAAGAGAAAGCATTTGTCTTTTCTAAGCAAAGAGTTCTTACATATCACTTCAAAGTATAATCCATAAAATTAAATTTTGATAATTGAGTAATAAAATTAAAAACTTTTAATCTGTGAAAGATACTGTTAAGAGAAGAAAAAAAGACCAGCCACAGACTGAAAGAAAATATTTATGCAAATTACATGTGTGAACAAAAGACTTGTATCTAGAAAACATAAAGAATTTTTTAAACTCAACAATAAAAAAAAAATCGCAGCCTAATAAAGAAATGGGCAAAACATTTAAGTATACACTTCAGCAAACAAGATACATGAATAATTAATAAGTACATGTAAAGATGCCCGACAATATTAGTCATAAGGGAAATGCAAAATAAAAACAGAATAAAATATAACTGTATATATAGTTGAGTGGCTAAAATAAATTTTCACAAAACTGATAACACCAAGTTTTGCTCCAGTTTGGAGCAACTGGAGTTCTCCTGCAGTACTGGTAGAAATGCAAAACCATTTGGCCACTTCATGAAACAATTTGGTAGTTTCTTATAAAGTTAATCAAACACTTACCTTATGACTCCCTTAATCCCACCCCTCAGTTCTTACCCAGAATAAGTGAAAATTTATGTTCACGGAAAACCTGTACATGAATGCTTATATCAGTTTTTAAATAATTGTTGAATATTGGGAAAAAATCCAAATGCCTTGTACTAAGTGAAAGAAGCCAAATTTGAATGGCTCTATGTAGTATTCTTTCATTTATATGACATTGTGGGAAAGGCAAAACTAGGAGCAGAGAATAAAATCAGTGGTAGCCAAGGTAGAAAGATAGGGGACAGATTTTGACTACCAGAGGGAAGCAGAGGGAGTGACTCTTGTGGTTATAGACTCTATGCATTTGTCAAATATCATAGAACTGTCGGCAAAAAAATGCATAGGGGTCAATATATGCTAATAAAAAATTAAATATCCTAAAAATACCCCTGAGTTCACAGCTTCATATCTAGTAATCAACAACAAAAAAACACTAAGGATTAAAAGATGCTAGCTAAGTAGTTAATATAGTTACACAATCTTGTTCTACACAGGTATTCTTGTGTTCTCCACAATTATTATAAAGGTACAAAGAGAAATATAGTCCAGAAAAATGAGCGTGACTACAACGAACCAAGAAGATGCTATTCTTTTATTATAGATAAAATAGATATAGAAATACTATGTAATTTCGATTTAAATGCTGAGTGACTTGATTATTTTCAACCCTTCCAATCAGTTATATGTAAATTTCATAGTTAAGAAATATTTCGTCATGTGAAAAGCATCAACTATGACTTTAGCCGTTTTAAATTGAACTTGACTTGTCAAAATAGCCATTCTAGCTTGTAGGCACTGTAGCCTGAACTTACGTACAAATTTTCTAACTTCACCTAGCTCCGTGCTTTTTCCACGAATACAGTCTACTTTAATGCTGGAAAATGTGTGTGGTAATTAGTTCTGTCCCGGGTTTTATTTTCTACTTAAGATAAGATTAAGCAACTAGTATGAATATGCTAAAAAACCTAGTGTAATTGACTAACTCAGCAATGTGTCTGAACTGACAGGCAAGTCTGAGTTCCCTATGTGATCCTGTAAAGAGCTCTACTTTGTGAGAGGTGAGTATGCCATCACTTATAACCATTCTCATTGCTGGTGCCAACATTTGCTTTAGTTTCAACAGAAAGTTTAGTCATTTTGTTGTTGTCAATAAACCCAATGGCTAACAGTGCATAAAAAAAAAAAACAAAATAAAATTTTGGAGAAAACAATTAAGCAATAAACTTATTTGTACCAGATATTCTTTAATTTAACCAAATTGTATGTGCTTTTAACTTTTTGGGAATGCTAGAATCCATATAAACATGAAAACAGAGACGTTACAAATTCCTATAAAGAACCTTCAGAAGTTGTTTGTCAATCTAATTTGTAGTGAATTTGGTATTTAGTCTTTTTCCAAGTGCTAGGTTATACAGATATAGACAAAACGAAGAAACAGCCCTGCCTATAAAAAATACTTTATAAGATGATTTCCATATGACATTTCATTCATTTTGTCCCTCAAAGAATGTTTAAAGGTTTACATATTCTATCCAAATTTATAAATGGTTAAAATATAAACAGAAGTTGAATGAAAAGAATCATTTATACTCTCTATTGAGAAAAAAGTCAATTATAGAATTGACGAGCATATAGAAGATTTTAGAAAATACATTTAAGGTAAATAAGTGTTAGTTATATGAATTTACATAGAAATCATTATTAAAATAATTTTAACTATAGAGCTAAAATAAAGAATGTTTTATTTAATAATATGTAAGTTAAAATAATGAGGCTACGATCTTTTAAAAATATTTTATAAGTAAGACCATTTAATTTTTCCCACGTTAATACACTGTACTCCAATTTGAAAATGTTTAATCAACTAAATCCTGGTATGGAGTTTTAATAATAGCAGTTTAAAACAGATCCATTTTGTTTGTTTGTATGTAGGTTTGGTTTGGTTTTAGTTCTTTGGAGAATAATTCATTTGGGTTCAAAGGCTTATTTTCATGTACTTATTCATTTTGGTTACTGACTTCTAATTCTGGTCTTCATAAACATCTTGATGCTATCTTTTTTTATTTGTTGAAGAGAATATATTGTCTCATCTTTAAGGCCACTTATAGCAGTATTTCTCAAAAGTTTAAATCACAGAAAATCTCCAAAGGAATATGACGTCCAGTAAATTTGGGAAAATGTGACAACCCCTCTTGAAAACTCCTAATTATTAATAGCATGTTGAAGGTTATGAGGAGTCCTAAAACCAAGACTTACTTACATTTTTAGTAAACCTTAAACTAAAGGCTTTTATACCCGGTTTGGTGGTCAAGAGCATGTACCTAGACCTCCAACTATGGGGAACATAACTGAGCAAGGACCTCAGAGCCTGGCTCCCAAATCCATAACTGTGTTAGAACAGAAGGCACGGTTTTCACAGACTGTTCCTGGCCAGTGACTGAGTATAACAGGAATGCTGTAGCACTCATTCTTGGACAACACGGTACTGTTGATGGACAGCTTTGGCTTGAGGATCCCTCAAGCACCTTGTCAAATCTTCCTTAGACTGCACAGAAGTCTAAAATCCCTTCACGCAACCTTCTCTCCATCTCTTTTTCACCCAGGGTCAATCTTGCATCTCTGTCTGATGGTTCTTCTAGACTTCTCTGGCTCCCTCCCATTTTATCCTACTTGGATAATTTCTGTGTAATATCATCCTTGTATATTTAATCCATCTCAGAATCTACTTCTTGGAGGAAATGGAAGAGCAAACATTTATAAGACTTACATGACCATGAAATATTTTCAAAAAGTGAGCCTAGGCTTGGTTTATGATGGGCCAGTCTGGTACAGGGGCACAAGTCATAAATGGATGCCAGCTAAATTATACCCCCTTCAGATGTGGCCATGAAAGATAATAGAGACAAAAACCTTTCCAATGGAAGGAGCTGAAAGCCATGTACCTTGTTATTTACTTTGTGTTGAAGTGGCCTGAAGTGAGAATATATAGAGATTCTTGAACAATGGCCAGTGGCCTGTCCATCTGAACAGGAACCTGGAAGGAAAAGTCCTAGAAGATGAGACACAAGGAAGTCTCAGGTAGAGTCAAGTCATGTACATGTGAAAGTAGATGTGAAGCATGAAGATATTTGTCTCACATGTTCATCCATCATAGAAGAAATATACAGGTAGCTTGACAGTTAACTTTAACCACTTCCATCATTGGCCACTCCAGAACAGGCATAGAAGTCACATGCACAGTGGCTGATAGGGTTTTTAACTTGCCCCAAGACCTAGCCAGGTACTACTGCATCTAAATGTTCAGATATTCAGCAGCAGAGCCATACACAGAGCTTCTGATATAGAACATTTTCTTCAGCTGACCAGCCAGCTACTTGTTGGCAGGTTGACTAAATCAAGCCCCTCTCTCCCAGGGATGCAGAAACTTTTTCAAGTAATGGATTCCAGATCTAATAGCTTGCTCAAGTCTAGCAGCGAGCAAGGGATCTTGATATTTTATTGGAGGAGTTATGCTCAGCATCCTGCTCTTCCATTCTTGCCCTTTTTTGGATTATCAGTGTTAAGCAGCATCCATGGGAGCTGTCCATTTATTTTATACAGAGACCCATATTCTACTAACCATATTCACAACTCCCTTTGGGTCAGATCTTCTTGTTCATACCACATTAATGGTCATTATGGTCATTGCTGCCTCCTGGATTCTGGCAGCTGGGTTACCCCCACCTGGCCTCTGTTACTTCATGACTGCATCTCCATGGATATTAATCACTTCAACTTTGTGAATGCCTGTCCTACCTTCAGTCCTGGCTTGCAGAGAAAATTCATTACTGAACTTAATGATGCTGGTGCCCTTCTTACAAGCATATTCCTGATGCTTTTGATGAACAATATGTCTCTCTTGTTTCTCCCGTTGAACACAGTTATCTGTAGGGTATTCTGGCTTCATATAACATATCCATTCCAACATACACATTTCCTTCAGCCTCCTTATTGCTTCCTCTGCTGTCTGCGAAAGCAACTCAGGCACTTCTACTGCTGAATTGTGGCAATCACTTAATCCAAACTTTTAAGAGTCATCTCAGCAGAAAAATTATCATCTGAAGTCCTTGCCAGGGTGTCTTGAGAAAGTGATCCCAAGTACTGCATTCTTGCTTAACCAGTCTTACCAAGCACTCTCTCAAGAAGTCAAGAACAGAGATATTCTCCTGATTCCTGCTGGTACATACTAGCTCATTTCTGTTTTGTTTTGTTTTTGAGACCGAGTCTCACTCTGTCACCTAGGCTGGAGTGCAATGGCATGATCTCAGCTCACTACAACCTCTGCCTCCCATGTTCAAGCAATTCTCCTGCCTCAGCCTCCAGCATAGCTGGGATTACAGGCATGCACCACCACACCCAGCTAATTTTTGTATTTTTATTAGAAATGGAGTTTCACCATGTTGGCCAGACTGGTCCCAAACTTCTGACCTGAGGTGATCCACCCGCCTCAGCCTCCCAAAATGCTGGGATTACAGGCATGAGTCACTGCACCCAGCCCATACCAGCTAATTTCTTGCAATTATTTGAAGTGTCATCTCTTTCTTCCTCTATTAGGCATAGTACTTCCTCCATCTATGTCACACTGGGATATCACTAGTTTTTTTGACTGGTAGCCAGGACAGGACGTGGGGACGGCTTCTGAAGCAGATACCTGTTGCCTCACAGTGGGGTGGCCTCTTCTGTATTTTCGGAAACTGGAGTGCTAGTTCTTTCTAGGAAACAGTGGGCCACTTCTGCAAGCCTAGAGGTTTCAGAGGAGCTGCAGAGCCAGCCTCCACAGAGGCATTCGGCCAGATAACACCAACTCATATTTTAGGCCCCGTGTTTTTCCCACCAGGACTCTTATCTTCTGATAATAGAATGCCTTAGCTAAGCACTTAAAGTTCTCTGGAGTTCTGTGACTCTAAGAATTAGATCCTCAGCCTGCCACTCAGCTGAGCTTCATCTTTCACTGTAGATGATAAGCCACTTTTATTAAGGCCTTTGTATTCTACATGTAGCCATCAACTGCTTTTTAAAGGCCTTCAGTCTCTCATTTTCCTTCTTCACATTACTGGTGCAACTTCTTAGTAACCAGACAATTCACCTGTTTTCGTAGGCCTCCCTCTCGCCATGTGTTTCCAATTTTCTCGTTATTTTACTTGCCATATCATTCTCCTCCATGGAGACATTTCTCCAAGGTTTTTGGTGGTTAAGCTGTCACTGTGTTCCAGGAACTCCTCATCTCCCACCTACCAATCAGGAGGGTGTCCTTTTTACCTGCTGGGCAGTAGATAAGCCAGTCCCAAATCTCAATCTTACAGCCGTTTTCTTGAATCACTCTTGGTACCATTAGTATTAGTCTGGGTCATCTGAGAAGTAGACATCAAGACAGAATTAGGCATGTAAGAGATTTGTTAGTGGAAATGCCTATAATAGAAAATATAGAGGGAGTCAGAGGAGCCTGAAAGAGCTGTTATATGGCGATTTAGATCTGATGCTTGTGAAGGAGAGTAAAAAGAAATAATGGCTAGCTGGATGGATCTTAGATTACAGTGAAGTTCTATGACATTTAGCAAGGCTGATGGAGTGTTCTCAGCTCAAGCAGTCCATCAGAGGAGTCTTATTTCTGAGTTTTGTGTCTCCCAGGAAAGAGCCCCTTTAGTATTCCTGCCTAGCTTAGCCATTGGCTGAGAGAAGCTCATGGAAGCATGTCTTCTGCACAAATGCACTGATGGATTTCAAAGTGCAGCAGTTGGGGCCTTAATTAATTAAATTCTGTACAGTCTTAGATTTAAGAGGTATATTTCTAAGGCCTCCACATATTTTTATCACAAAATTCATGAAGCTATCATTGACTTAAAGCTTGAGAAACAGATTAGATCTGTCTGTAAAGAAAATAGACTTTCACATCTGCAGGTATATACATAGGGTATAGGCAAGAAGGGAATAATGCCTCTCCAAAGGAAAATAGTGGTTTTTGTTTGCTTTTTGTTTGTTTTACAAATAAGCAGGTAAAAAGGTAATAATTTACCTATTTCTGTGCTCAGTGGTTAAGCTTCTCTTTGTTATCCATGCTTTCCATACCTCTAGCTCCTGCTTTTTTTTGTGACCCTCAAAGATCTCCTGAATCGTGTACCCTATAAATATGGATTTTTACTAATGTCACTTTCTTCCAACTGGAGGTAATTCTCAGGCATTGTGCAATGTACCAGGCATATGCTAAGCACTTTACATATATCACATTATTTATTCTTCTCAACATCTTCAGGATTTCCTCCAAAAGAGGAAATTGGGGTTGAAAGAGATCAAGTAATGAAGTTAAATACATGACAGACAAGATTTCCATCCCAAATTCATGGTGTTCACTACTAAGCTCTGCTGTTTATGCTTAGACTCATTCAATGTAACACATTGTGAACACATTTTGACGTGCTTTTTAATCTTAATGGTTACGTTTCAATCCCCCCCTTGTACAATATCTACAATAAAAATGAGAGATTTCCCCTTCCAGATTTAACTATTTTCTATTCAGAACACACAATTCTCATAAATATTTTTCCCTGTGATCAGTGATGTGCTAAATATTTAACAATTGGATGTCCAGGGGAGGAAAAAAGACAGTCCTGATTTAGAGCAATACTCTCACAATGTCTGATTTCAAGCTACCAACATGATGTCAGCAAAGTTGGAAAGAGATGCAAACTAGCATATCATTAAACAGTAATTCCACCATACAAATACAATGGAGGTAAAACTTCAAGAGTGTAGAAAATAGTAAAATACAGTAAACAATTAAGAATGATGGGCATTAATTTTATTTTTCGTATGTCATTTAATTGTAACTATATATAAATTTAATTTTTAATACTGGCTGCTTTAAACAAACAGCTTACAAAATCCCTGAAAATGCTACAATTAGCTCTTTCAAGCTAGTATGGGCCCACTCCAGCAAATTATTCCTTATGAGCCTCCTAAATCCTTGCTCCCTGGTTTCTTACCCTGAAAATATTTACTGTTAACATAACATCTGTATGGTGGTTACAGGTTGAATTGTATCCACTTTCAGAATTCCAAGGTTGAAGCCTGAATCCCCCAGTACCTTAGAATGTGACTGTAGTTGGAAATAGGGACTTTGAAGAGGTAATTAATGGAAAATGAGGTCACATGGGTTGGCCTTAATTTAACATACCTGATGTCGTTATAAGAAGAGAAAGAGACAGCAGGTATGTGCACTCACAGAGAGAAGTCTACTTGAGGACCCAAAGAGAAGATGACTACATGCAAACTAATGAGAATTACCTTAGGATAAACCTAACCTGCTGGCCCTTGAACTTAGACTTCCAACCTCCAGAGTGGTGATAAAACAAACCTCTGTTGTTTAAGCCACCCAGTCTGTTGTATTTTGTTATGGCAGCCCTAGTGGGCTAATACAAAGGGAGATCATCTCATCTTTCCCTACTGTAGTATAACCTTGAGTTTGACAATGGCGTTCAGGGATGTTGAAACAAATCAGAACCTTTCAAGGAGCTTTTGAATGGATTACTTATGAGCACTGCACAACCTTCTTGTACATGACGCTACAGATTTCCCAAAGATGACCCTGAAACTATAACTGAAAATAAAAGTACTGGAAATTGCTTTATTTTCTATCTCACTGTGTTTCTGGCATGACTGAGTTCAGAATGCTACCCTTTCATTATGTTTAGATAGCCAAAGGTATTACAGCTTAGTCTGGGTTTCCCAAAAATGATACCCAAGTCTCTCTACAACATCCAGGAATTCACTTTTATTTATTTGAACAAACCTATGTGTTTACTTTAAGTAATAAAATATTCACTGGGTATGTGCCTTTTGCTGAAGTCTTTGACTCATTCTCACTATTGTGACTAATTATATTAATGTTCATGTTTTAGTATTACTAATTATTTTAATGTTGCTGCTTTAGTATTACTTTAATTGCTTCATTTCTATAACCAGTGGTTGCAATGTATGAAGGTCATTTCTTTTAAAAGAAAAACAGCCCCACTAAGACAATGAAAGTTTTACTTTTGATCAAATAGTGTGCTTCAAAAAATAGAAGCAGTACTTTTCCAGACTGTCTTATGAATGTATTTTATGACAATATATTCAATAACTATAACCTCTTTTGGTTTGGTCATTATACAGCCAATACTTGCAATTTGGTTTTTAAGAAAACACTTTCAATAAATTAAGACAATCTCATAAAATCTAATACCTCTCTCCAACTAGAGGAAGAAGGTTAGCATGACCACTGAAGAAATAAAGGAAATTATTCACAAATTTTATTAGGCTCAATGTGTTCCTAATCTGGTCATTTTCAAGTTGTGACTAGCATGAGATGAATTGGAAAACAAAATCTCCAAAAAGGGATTTAAAAGCATGGCTGTAATTATTAGCTTGCATGATGAATCTTCATTAGCATCATCACTAAATTAAACATGTAAGTGCTTCTTAAGAATGCTTGGTAAGTAGTCTAGGAGGCTAGAGATAAAGAAAAACAGAAGAAGAGAATCAAAGTCAGTATGAATAGTGAACCAAATCTAAAAGAAATATGAAATAGATGCATATGGGCTCCTTCCCTTATATGTCTTCCTTCTTTAGTTCCTTTTTAGGCCCCTTTTCTTCTGCAAAGAATTGATTTCTTATGACACATCTTGTTTGCAAAGTGTCAGCTTCCACACAGGAATGCCCATCTGTAACAGGACCGGAATACATTCAAGATCTTTCCTAAATGATACCTTCCATCAAAAGTTATCTCTTCTCTCCATATTGACAGGGTTCTTATCTCAGCATGCTGATGTTCTTTCTTTTGCGTTAGTAAAAATTGTTTTCTGTATTTGACATTATCTTCTATGAGATAAGATATTCCCTAAATATTAAATTTAAGCTAAGGTTTAGAAAACCAATTCCTTATTAGAAAGACTCTTAAAGAATAATCTAATTCTGCATCAGCCAAGTAGAATAGAGAATTTTATATATTTTAGGGATTCTTGAAGATTGCTTTCCCTACTCAACCATAATAATGAGTCCCTTTGAATACTCACCACAGTACTTTTGTTATCTGCCTGTGTTTTACTTGGTAACTAGTGACTAGCAGTGAAAGAGGGACAACGCAGGATGGAAAAAATATGTTAATTAGGTCTTACCATAAAATCAAATGACACTGTACATTCTTTAAATTCTAAAGTAAGGAAATATATAAAATGTACAGTATTAGTCTGATTCCATCATTTTACTGTGCTAACAGCACTCACGAACATGTGATACTTAAGCACAACAAAAATCATTTGTTGTTAAATTGACGTAGCAAGAGCAGAATGGATAGGGCTTGATGCTTCATAGTTTCTCAGAGTTGATATATGTTTCACAACCTTTTAGCGGCATCTCATAGAACATGTGGTCATCTTGGTTGCAGCAGCAGAACAGAGGCTGAAGTTATACATGGGCTTTATACTATCTCAGCCAGGAAGTTACATATATCACCTTCCCTTATAACCTGTTGGTCAGAACAAGTCACATGGCCCTGCCTAATTACAGGCAGGTGGAAAATTGAAATCTAGCCATGTCTCCAGAAGGAGGGAAAAACTGGATATGGGTGAACGTGAAAACTTTCTTTTAATAATTTATCTTATCAGACTCCCTAGTAAAATGATAATATATTGGTAACTTTATGTATAAGCAATTTACCATACCTAACAAAAGTTTTACACATATGAAGTCACTTTCTAAAATGAACATATCCAATGATAGATATCCAAGTTGGTTATGTGCCTCTGAAAAATATATGTGTGTCACAGCTCCAGGAATTTTTTGGAAAATCCTCTTTAAAAATTATTTTAAGATTTGTTAAGTAATCTATATCCATATATGGCTTCAACTTCATACTATTTCAGAATTATTTATTGATTAGAGGTGGAATTATTTACTTGGTAACTATGCTTTAAACTTGACTCCAGATTTTATACATATTTCATTTCTCTCTTGAAAAATATGTGAAAATTTTTAATGCAGGCTCTGAAGAGAATTCAAACAAGTAAATTTCCAGGAATATGACAACAACTTCATCATATAAATGTGTAGTTAGTTTCTTGTAATGCCTACCTGAAGGGATAGTACATTTAAAAGTACAATGTTAGGTCCAACTTTTAATTTAGAACTTCCGTTATTTCCTTAACTTCACAACTGTAGTTATTTTAAAAGTTAATGCAGGAATATATTTAGAATGTCAGTACAGTTTGAAATCCCACACATGACTCAGCTATGAATATAGATTGATAATGGGTCAATGATATTGACACCGCATATCTTCTTATTCTGCATGAGCAGCAGTTTTTTATACCTCTAACATTTGTAATAAAAACAAAGCTACTGAAAAAGCCAGGAATGAAATATGGGAATTTTCAAAGGCATAATCCTCATACCCTCAAAAAATGGCAGGGAGGGAAAACAAACCATGATAATGAACTGATTCACGTTACCACCAACTGAGTTTTTGTAACACACAAAGGCCAGCTAAAGGCAAAAGATGAGTCTATAACAATAGACTGTATTCTCTACTCACATTTCTCACAGGCAATTTGTAATTCTTGTAAGTCCTTCTATTTTTTTTCCCAAATGTTTTGGTTCTCCATACCCATGAGAGATTTTCAAGACAAGCTGTGCAATATCAACTCTGTTCTTATCCCCCATGTAATTTTATTCCTCAGCAGCCTGTTCCCCAGATTTAGTTACTATAACCAACAAAACAATGCAACAGCCAAGAACCTGCACAGCTAACATTCTATTAAACAGTGATCATATAACACAGCCCAACCATTCTCATTTTCTTTTAAAAATATTTATGATTGCTGGACCACATAACTTTCCCAAATAAATCCATTATTTTAGGAATGTAAGTCAAACTTGTAAACTGGCATAAAGAACTTCAAGGGTAAGAATACAACATGGTAAAATGTTGCTTTAGAAATCTAGCTAGTGAGCTCTCAGGGTGTCAGATCATCTTTACATGGGCCAGTGTAACACTGTCAGCAACTAGTTTTTGGCACAGGCATCCCAGTGTTATTAGTACATGTACCACGTGGCATGAGCGATATTTCTAGTGCATGTCCTGGAAATTCGGCAAATGCAAACGTCTCTGCGACCATGGTAATAGTTGTTACTGTCAATTTCCCTGGCGGGGAGTTTTTTCATCTTTTTGACATTTATCCAAGGATATTCAGTCAGTTCACCAAAGATCTCCTGAGAAATCAGAATGTCTATGGAGATTCTACAGAGAAAATGTCCAATTCAGTCATAAATCCCTGAAGACCCTGAGACATTTTGAAACAATCATTTAGATATTTAAGGTAGATTAGTGCTATACTTGAAGAGACTATATTAAACACAAAGTACTTCTTCAGAAAGATACTGCTAAGAGGATTTTCACAATTCTTTTTTTCTCACTTGCTTTTATCCAAACAAACTTTGCAAGACTACTTCTGTGTTGCTACAGCCTGAGAGTTTATGATTCTTCTTTCAGGGTGTGAGGGCCAGCTTTATATATCAGTGTGGCTAGGCCACAGTCCTGTTACTCAGTCAAGCACTAACAGTTGTAGCTGTAAAAATACTTTGTATATGTGAATAAACTATTATTAGTTGACCTTCATAAGGAAGACTATTTTCCGTATAATCTGAGTGGATCTGCTTCAGTCATTTGGATAGCTTTGAGTAGAGCTGAGGCTTCCCTGAAAAAGAAGAAATTCCACTTCTGAGGAGCAGCTTCACTTGGTGTCTGAAAGTTCCACCCTGCCCTTCCTGATAGCTGCCCTGTAGAGTTTGGATTTAGCCTCCAATGTCTTAATATATGTTTCCTACAGATTCTGTTTCTCTGGTGGAACACTAGCTGAATACAAGAAATAACATATGCTGGAGGCCCTGAACTGGTATTGCAAAGAGGTCTTGGACTCCTCAGAGAAAAAAAAAAAATGAAAAAAAAAAACCTCACTCCACAAACTAGGCAGAGTGCACTGGTAGAAGTTTCTGCTCATAATCTTTCCTAAAATTACTATTTGTAGACTTATCAGCTACATAGAAAAGTCAGACAGTAGCTTGGTTACTCTTGTTGTGTAATGCTGGCTATAAGCAATAGGAAAAAAACCACATTTTTTAACTAGTCAAGGCATTCTTATCTCAGTCAACATCTTTTTGTAAACCTAAAGGACACTGTTGTTTTAGGTGTGACATGTTTGCCTTTTTTTGGCCTTAGAAATCTAAACTATGCATCTATTTCTAAGGGGAGAGAAGTTTGCCAGCCTAATTACAAATCAAATCAAAGCATTATTGGCTTATTTTAAGGTCTATACAACAAGAGAAAATATTTAACCAGATTTAGATTTTCATGTTCTACCTTTTTAGAAAGGCATCAGGGTTTTGAATAGCAATATCATAGTACAGCATAATTTTTTTAAATTTCGGGATGACCAGAAGCATGCAGATGATAAACTTAAGATGAATTATATATCCTTGATGACATAAACTGAATTGTGCATAAACCACCTTAAGATCTGAGCTTTTCTGACAGAGAAGTGTGATAAATATGACTGCTCCACTACAATGTTTGATTTTAAGGTACTATAATATCTTATCCATGTTTGTCTTTTCATTATAGTATAATTTTTCCCCAAGAGGTAAATGAATTTCTCCAAACAAATCAGTATGCTCCTTTTTGTAAGACAATAGTAAACATTTGTCCATCTTTCTTTTTTTTTCCTATGAGCTTTGGCTACCAGCGAGTTTCAGATTAAAATTTAGTTTCTAAATATTGTTATCTCTATTAGCTGAGATGTATTTTATCTTCTTTTACAATGCCTTCTGTGGTTTTAAGTATTCTTTTTATTTAAATAGTCAAATATTAGGGCTCACATTGTCTGTTAAGAAAGTCACTTGTGGGGGACAAGGGCAGTGGGTGCTCAGTTTGGTTAGGTCCTCCTAAGAAGTGTACAGCATGCTGTCTGGAATTGCCCCTTAAGGACAAGATCGAAGGTTTTATCCAGTGAATCAAATTCTCATGTAAAGAAGACTGAAATCATTCATTGGTCCTTGTTCTGCATTGACTGGGGCTCCTGGGCTATTCTTGCTGCAGGCTAGGCTTCAGAACGGCCTTGCAGTAGGCAGATGACACAAGGATGCTAAGGCAAGTCCGAACTCTTGAAGAATCTCTGCTGCTGCTGTGGTTGAACTGAGAGGAGGGCCCAGGAGACTGAAGCAGTGCACCAGAGGCATCTACTCAGGCCTGTTATGTGTGTGGGTTTTGGAGCAACACTTCTCAAAGTCCTTTGGAAAATAGTTGAGGGAAATAAATATGTACAGACACACTAGGTCATCACTTTCAGGTGTATTCTGCAAGCTTTTCCTAATTTAGGGAGTACTAGACTGAGCTTGAAGCCAAAATTATATATATCTTAAAAAGTGAAGAAATCAACTGAGAAAGAAATTATTACAGAAAGTGAAGTACATGTTGGGGGCAATTCTGGACACTGCCAGTAGTTGTATTAGAACGGCATGAAGGGGATGTATACTTTGTGTACAAAGGCTTTATGTAAAATAGCCAAGAGCATTGCTTCCTATTTTGTGGTGGAAATAGAAGCAATCATAAAGTTCCTTCTGAAATCCCCCATCAAAAATCTAACGACCACATGTTCAGCCTTCCCTCCCACCAAGGAACTTTCTGTGCTCCTATGAAGGCCAAACCATCCTCTTGAAGTCTATGTCATCCCACCTACTTGGAGATGTGATGCCAATGACTTTCCCTCTCTCTTCCTTGAATCATAAATTTTCAGTGAAGGAAACATTAATATTACTGTTCAAAATTATTTTCTATTAAAGAAAAATTTAAAACCTTAGGTGACTTTTCTCCTTGCATTCATTGCTCCGTTCCGCTGCTTCTCCTTACTGCAAAATTTGTAAATGAACTTACCAATGCTTCCTGCCTACAACTTTTCTCCTTCGCTTTCTTAAATCCACACCAACTATGCTGTCTTCAGCCCTCCACTGAAATGACCTCCATGTTCCTAAGTCAGTGGCAGCTTCTCAGTCCTCATTGCAGGCTGACACCCATCAGCACTAGACTGGAGTTAATCACTCCTTTTATCCCTCACTTAGCAGAAAATCCACTTTTTCTTAGGTTTGTTGTTGTGTTGCCTTTTCTTTCTTTTTGAAACAGACTCTCTGTTGCTCAGGTGCGAGTGCAGTGATGCAATCTCACCTCACTGCAACCTCTGCCTCCAAAGGTTTAAGTCATCCTTCCACCTCAGCTTCCCGAGTAGCTTGGACTACAGGTGCGCACCACCACACCCAGCTGACTTTTGTATTTTTTATAGAGATGAGGTTTCACCATGTTGAAAGTAATCTGCCCACCTCGGCCTTCCCAAGTGCTAGGATTACAGGGGTGAGCCACAGCACCCAGCCATTCTCTTCGTTTTCCTCCTACTTCTTTAGTTGTTCATTTTCTCAGGGCCTGCTCATACCTTTTCAAGGTTAGAGAAGCCTAATTAAAAAGAAAAACAGAAACATCAGTACTTCCAAGAAAAGCTAGTTAAAGGAGTAAACAGACAGAAATTCAGATCTGGGACAGTTTAGACTGGGGAACACTTTTATGTGGTAGTAAAAGTTGCACTTCTGAGCCTCCCTGATGTTTACAACAAATTTAACTCTCAGCCCTCATTAGATGAAGATGAAATGTGATACTGTATTACTTAGATGCCCAGTGAATAAGAAGGGCATACAGAATAAAATAATATTAATAATTATTAAAATGCAAATCTATGAAGAAATTTAATTAATTAACTTAAAATCCTTTTATAACCAATATATATTTGTAAGGAGTCAACAAAAATTCATAAAACAGTGTTTCTGGCATTCTCATTACTGCTTGTCATGTAAATTTTGAGCACAAACCTGATGGAAGTCTACAGGATGATAAAAATCTTTTTACTAATCTCTGAAGTACCTATATATACATGCTTTCCAGGGGAGGAAATAGCACATTAGAGATGGCAAGTGCACTAATGGGGAGTTTGAACAGAGAAAATTAACTAGTGGTTTTGAAACATCAAAATCTGTGGTCATCTATTGAAACAAGTTAGGAAAGATAGAGAATAAGACTTTGAGGAGTGGCCAGAGGTACAGGGGGAATGGAGGAAACCACCTGTATATCTACTCATGTGTGTATACGTATGTGTGTGTAGTGTCAGAGATCCCAGTGAAATAACTCAAATGCTCAAAACAAAGAATGTCTAGCACTTTAACAAACTGCACGGCAATAGAATAGAAGAATGTCTGAGCAATGCTCCAGAGAGGAAAAAAGTTAACTTCCCATAAATGAGATGAGTTTGCTGCAAATATACTGTTAGCTGTTTCTATAAAAAGTGTCAACAACACATATGTTTCCAGTAGGCATATTTCCATTTAACACATTCTCAACCCATGGGCTATAAAAATTAATTGCTAGGGCAGTTCCAGATTGTCAGAACATCTGCTAAAAAAAACTTCCCTAGAGCAGATTCAGGGAAATACAATTAAAGAAAGCATGTGGAATATTCGGAACCATTTTTTATGTCTGCCTAGCATAGCTAAACTTCAGTAACTGTCTAAGACAAAAGATTGCCAGCTTGTATTTACATTTATCCCCCGACTGGCATCACAAAATATTAAGATTTGAAGCTGAATATTTCTGGGCCAGATTTCACCCTGTTCAAGGAAATCTCCCTGCAGTAGACAGAAAGCAACCAGAAGCATTTCAGTGTTGACTTTAGGAGTCAGAAGAGAAATACTTGGCTTGGTGGAAGCAGCTGCAAAAGTTCCTCAACTCCTGACAGTGTTGACCCCATGAGCTCATCTTCACAACTGCTTCCCAAGAGGAAGATTCTTAGTGACTTGGAATACTAAGGTAATTAAACTTGCCTTGGAAGGCAGAAGCAGTTTTCTTTCCACAGACACTGTCTTAGTCCATTTGCTGTTGCTTATAACAGAATGCCTGAAACTGGGTAATGTATAAGAAATGAAATGTATTTCTCACAGTCAGGAGGCTTGGAAGCCCAAAGTGGAGAGAACATCCCATGAGAGCCTCTTTGATGGTGGGGACATTGAAAAGTTGCAAGGAAGTGCAGAACATCACGTAGCGAAGGGCTGAATCTGTTAATGTGCTAGCTCAGGCCTCTCCTCCTCTTTTTATAAATCCACAGTTCCACTCCCATGATAAACCACTAATCTATTAACCCATTAATCTATTAATTTATATGTGGCTTAATTCATTTATTAAAGCAGAGCCTTCATGATCCAATCGCCTCTTAAAGGCCCTACCTCTCAATACTGCCGTATTGGGGATTAAGTTTCAACATGAGTTTTGGAGGAGACGTTCAAAACATAGCAGACATGCTCTACAAAACTATAATTCCAAGTACAAAGGTCTTCCTTAATCTATTTATTACAGTGCTTAATTTAAAGGACATGGAAAACTGAACATACCATTGGTACCAAAGATAATTCCCAATGTGATAAAATGTATTATTCTATCACTCTTTTGTAACTCTTAGAAACACAGCACTTCATTCCAATGACTTTAAACAAGAAAATGCAGCAAGTACAGGGAAAATTAGGCAAAACTATTCATGGAAATCTGTTTTATAATTTGTTTTTTCAGTGATCGGCCTACCCACCTCTCATTTGACCTTCAGTTCTTAATGAGCTCTAAGACTTGCTTTCTGCCAAGCCATAGAAATAATTGTGCTTTTCAATTAAGCATCCATTTAAATTGGTTGGCCTAAAAACTCTAAACAAATATCAGTAGCTTTTAGGTAGTTATGTTTATAAACATTTTTCTATAAACTGGTCACACGTGTTGTAATTGAAAGAGAAAGAGACTGTTTCAGTCTTGGGGAGAGGGGTCAGAGGAAGAGAGCTTTGATGCTTAATCAGTCTTTGATACTATCCAGGGAAAGGATGAGACTTCTTATGAAAAGATCAGGATAGATTTCTCATCTAGCACCTACCTAACTCAATGAAATCATTGTGTTTCTTAAGACTGTCTGTTAGTGGATAGAGACAGGGATTGAAAGTGTTTTGCTCTGTGGGATGTACATCAAATCTCTCCTACTGTGCCTAAACTATCAGTGAACCTGAGTAACTAGACTTGTTTGTTTCCTTTCCATTGTTCCTTCTGATCACCTGTCTTTGACCACACACATAAAACACCATGAAGCCTCATATCAGACATTTAAAGAGATGGAGAAACAAGTGCAACACGTAAAGAATAGAACATACAATCTCTTCACATCTCTCACCCAAGATTCTCTCCCAGAATGATAATTTCACAGAGCTGTCTTCCTATATGCTTCATACATCACAGAAATCTTCCTTGTGATTAAAGTGAGAAGGGGATGGTGTATGGCAATACCATCAAGCTTTAAGTCACAAAAGTGAGAGAATATACAGCAGGGCACGGTGGCTCACGCCTGTAATCCCAGCACTTTGGGAGGCTGAGGCCAGCAGACGATGAGGTCAGGAGATTGAGACCATCCTGCCTAACACAGTGAAATCCCATCTACACTAAAAATACAAAAAATTAGCCAGGCGTGGTGGTGGGCACCTGTAGTCCCAGCTACTTGGGAGCCTGAGGCAGGAGCATGGCATGTACCCAGGAGGCAGAGCTTGCAGTGAGTCGAGATCGTGCCACTGCACTCCAGCCTGGGCAAGAGAGTGAGACTCTCTCAAAAAAAAAAAAAAAAAGTTAGAGACTATTATAGCTAAAAGGAACATCAGAAATAACTAATTACATAAGATCCTCAATGTACACATGAAAATATGGAGGTTCAAAGAGGTCGTAACTTATTCAGACGGGAAGCTAGTAAGCGGTGGAACTAAAACTCAGGATGTCTAGCTTCAAGTCCAGAGCTTTTCCTTTGGGAAACTTATAAACTTCAAATTGTTTACCTAACAGCATGACACCAAAATCTATGTCATGAAAAACTGAAATATATTCCCCCAGTATGTCCACACAACAGATTCTGAACCAGGCCCTGCTCAGGGTGAATCTGAGAAGGTTTGTTAATCATAGCAGATGCTCTTACATTGTGTCCCTGTCTCTAAATGTGAGGGGGTGGAAAGGAGAAGAAAATGTTGAAGAGATAGTAAGAGCTGACTGCTCTCTTCAACTTGACATGAACCCTTTCTCCAGTGGAAGTTCAGCCATACTGGATTTTGGACTTTGCTACTACAGGTGGGTATGTGGTAATTATTCACCAGTTAATCAACATGAAAGTGTTGATTGTGGTGAATAATTTAACCTATTGAGTAAAGCACTATGGCTTAATTAAAAAAAAAATGGAACTATATCTAGTAGTTTAAACACACTAGTTGAGCAAAATAGATACTCCTATGCATTTACAATGCATAAACCACCAAAGAATATGACAAAATATATCATTATCTATAACAGTACATGCATTATTCTGACACCTGAGAAATTAATAGCAGTACTTTCAATTAACAAAAGACATTTTCAAATCCGTACATGACAATGGTCTGCATAGCAGAACTCCAATGTATCATTAATAACATGTCTTTAGCTACTTTGTAATTCAAATTTTAAAAGGAATTCTCTTTACCCATGCTGAGAACTGGCTTGGAAATAGACTCTTTCTAGCCTCATCGTAACTTGGACATTTAAAATTGAAAACAAATTATCAAAGCCCCTTCCCACAGCCACAGTCTTCTCTCAGATGTTCTGCCTTTCTCATGCCTGTGGAGTGAAGAGAAACTGGAGATGGTTTGGGAGTAGTCTCTTAGGCGTATGTTACGGCATTACACATTTGTTTCTAATGTGTATTAGCTTTATTTTTCCAGTGCTGAATCACCATGGACCTCAAAGATTGATCAAACACTGGTTAGGAATCAATGAAACAAATTTATTTTGGTTTTTATTCTTAACATATATTTTCCATATGTTATGAAAACATAAATGCTGGCTATGAGAGTTCTATATCAAAAATGAGAAGCACTTTTCTGATTTTATAAATACATTCTCAGAGCATTAAAAATAATATTTATAAAAGGGCTTAACAGAGGCAATGATATAAATTTTGCTAAACTGTAAATCTTGTCCTCAGTAATAAAATTATAAATGAATATTTTCAAAGATAGTGAGAAAAAAATCTATAAATAATATGGCTGTTATTTTTAACAGCTTTATTGAGATATAATTTGCATAACACAACTTGACCTATTGTAAATGTAGAGTTTGACAATTTTTGGTAAACTTGTACAGCTGTACAACCATAATTTTAATTTAGATATAGGACATGAATAACAACCCCCCAAAACATCCACATATCCACTTGTTGTCAGCTCCTGCTCCCATTTTTGGCCCAGGAAACCATTGATACGCTTTCTATCTCTGAAATTTTGCTTATTCCAGAAATGCTATCTAAATAAAATAATAGAATATCCAGAATTCTGTGTCTGAATTTTTTTCCTAAGTGTAATGGTTTTGATGTTAATCTATGTTGTTGCCATGTGTCAATAATTATCTTTATTGCTAAGCAGTATTCCACTGTGTAGATGTATCACATTTTGCTACTCATTCATCATTTGATAGATATTTGAATTGTGTCCAATTTTAGGCAATTATGAATAATGCCGATATGAACATTTATATACAAGTCTGTGTGGACATATGTTTTAATTTATCCTGTGTAGATATCTGAGAATGGAATTTCTAAGTCAAATAATATGTGTATGCTAAATTATTTAAGAAGCTGACAAATGTTTATCCAAAATGGCACTATCATTTTTCATGTGCATCAGCACCATATGAGGGTTTCTGTTCTTCCAAATTTTTGCCAACCTTGGGTATTTTTACTCTTCTTAATTTTAGTCATTCTAGTTGGATGTGTAATGCTATGTCACGTGGTTTTAATTTTCATTTCCCTACTGACTAATAATCTAGAGAATCTATTTATGTGCTCAGTAGCCATTTGTGTATCTTCTTTTATGAACTTTCTGTTTAAGTCTGTTGCCCATTTTTAAATTCAATTGTGAGATTCTTATTGTCAAGTTATAAGCATTTTGTATACTTTAGATGTAAGTAATGTAAAAGTCAGATGATTTATAAAACATTTTATCTCAGCTTGTAGCTTTTATCTTTAATGGTGTCTTTTAAAGGGTAAAGTACTATCAATTAATTATGAAGTGCAATCTATCAAGATTTTGTCTTACAAATTACATTCTTAGTGTCATATATGAAAAAAATTGCCCTGACAAAAGTAACAGAGATTTTCTCTTATGCTTTTCTCTAGAAGTTTTATACTTTTAACTCTTACATTTAAATTTATGACATGTTTTGAGTTAATTTTTGTATGTGATGTGAGGATCTACATATTTCTGCCTATGGATATCCAGTTGTTTGAGCATGATTTGTTGAACAATTATCCTTTCTCTATTGAATCGTCTTGGCATCATTAAAAGAAATTATTTAACCATGTGAGGGTTTAGTTCTGGGCTTCTATTCTCTTCCCTTTGACTTGTGCATCTACTGTTAAGATGCCTCACCATCTTGATTACTGCAACTTCACAGTAGCTTGGAAATCAGATATGCTAAATATTCCACAGGTTTTTTTTTTGTTTTTTTTTTTAACTCTAAACTCTAAAATTGTTTTGGCTGTGCTAGGACTTTTGAATTTCCATATACATTTGGAATCAGCGTGTCAGTTTCTATACACACCAAAAAAATAAGCCTTCAGAGATACTTATAGAGATTATGTTGATGTTATGAATTGATTGGGAATAATTTTCATCTTAATAATATTGAGTCTACCAGACTAGCATATCATCTACCCTGGATATTGTTGCAAGTCTCTTCAATAGAACATGTATTCTTCAGTCATTTGCTGGTGTGTACTCTATATGCAAAATAGGTTGGTAGTGTTCTACAAGTCTACAGCCTTATTTATTTTGCTTCTAGTCATGTCAATGAGTAAAATATTGAAATCTCCATCCACAGATTTTAAATTACCTATTTCTCTTTTCCATTCTCAGGTTTGCTTCATGTATCCTGAGGAACTATTTTGAGGGGCATATGCATTTATAATTGTTACATTTCCTGGTACATTGACCCTTTTAGCATTAAGAAATAGTTCTGTCTTTCCCTAGTAATATTTATTGTCTTAAAGTCTCTTTTGTCTGATTTATGTAGCCATTTCTGCTTCCTTATGGATGTTGTTTGCAAGATATATCTTTTGCATCCTTTATTTTAACCAATTTGTGCCTTTGATTCTTGAGTTTGTCTCTAATAGACAGCAGATAGGTGAAACTCTGCCATTTGATTGGAACACTTAGTCAATTCACATTTACCGTAACGGCCAATATGGTTGGATTGTCATTTTGCTGTTGGTTTTCTCTCTCACATCTTTAATATTTCTTTTTCTTTACAGCCTCTTTTGTGTAAAAAATATTTTATACTGTCATTTTTAGCTTCTCAGTTGATCGAGCTATAATTTTTTGGTTATTTTGTTTGTGGTTGCTCAAAGTGTTATGATATATATATTTAATTTATCACAATTTACTTCAGCAAGATGATGCTTAATTCCAGAGGAATATGACAATTTTATTCCAAAATAGCTCCAGTATACTATTTGCCTATCTATGTGTATATATATCCATACAGATAGAGCAAATCATGTATGTGTGAGTAGATAGATAAATAGATAGCTAGATAGAATTTGTATTTATCTTCTTATTTACAATTTCTGTTGCTCTGTATTATTCATGCTAGTTTGAATTACTGTCTTGTGTCATTTCCTTTCAACTTGAATTATTTTTTCAGTGTTCATTGGAGGGCAGCTCTCCTGGAAATGAATTCTCTCCGTGTTTTTATATCTATGAATATCTTCATGTTTCTTCAATTAAAAAATAGTTTCACTGGACATAGAATTCTGCATCCACGGTTTTTTCATCTACATTTAAGTATACTACTCTGGCTTACATTCTTTCTGCTTAGAAATCAGTTGTTATATTTTTGTTCCTCTCTGCATAATGATTTGTTTTCCTCTTGCTGCTTTTAAGACATCCTCTGTGCTTTGGCTTTCAGTCATTTGACAATAGTGTGGAACTCTTCATGTTTATTCTACATAGGGGTCCATTGAGCTTAGATTTTTTTTAAATCAAATTTAGTAAGTCTTAGACATTGTCTCCTCAAATAACGTTTTCTGCCACGTTTTTTCTGTCTCCTCTCCCTCTGGGATTCCCGCTGCACACATGACAGTACGCTCAAAGCTGTTCCACAGGTCTGTGTATCTGTTTTTTCTACATATTATTCACATTGGACTTTTTTTTTCCTTTTCCTTTTTTTTTGTTTTTTTGAGACGGAGTCTAGTTCTGTTACCAGAACGTCTCAAAAAAAAAACTGGAGTGCAGTGGCACGATCTCAGCTCACTACAACCTCTGCCTCCCAGGTTCAAACGATTCTCCTGCCTCAGCCTCCCAAATAGCTAGGATTATAGGCATGCACTGCCACGCCCAGATAATTTTTGTATTTTTAGTAGAGATAGGGTTTCACCACGTTTGCCAGGATGGTCTCAATCTCCTGACCTCAGGATCTGCACACTGGACAATTTTTATAGGGTTCTTTTGTCTTTTCAGATCTACTCTTGAGCCCATCTACTGCATTTTGAATTTCAGTTATTATAATTTTCAAGAATTTCTAACGTTTGTAGTTTATACTCTCTGTTAAGATGCCCAATTTGTAAAGTCGTTGACATGTTTCCCTTTCATTCCTTAAACATAGTTTCCTTTACTTCTTTGTATATATTAAATAACTTATCGAAGTTTTGTTTGATAAATCCAGTATCTGGGCCCACTTTGAGTTACTGTATTTTTTTTCCTGAATAGAGGTAACACTTTTCGGCTTCTTGGCATTTCTTTTTTTTTTATTATTTTTAGACGGAATCTCGCTCTGTCACCCAGGCTGCAGTGCAGTGGTGCTACCTCGGCTTACCACAACCTCTGCTTGGCATTTCTTATAATTTTATTTTTTCATTTAAAAACAGAACATTTTAGATATTGTTTTGAAGGATCGGGATTTTTATTTTATTTTACTTTATTGTGGGGTGTTTTTCCACTTTGTTTATTTGTTCTTTGGTTAGATTTAAACTGTGGAATCTTTCTTTTCAGAAGCAGGTAGTTGCTGTCTTTGCTCAGTTTTTAAAATTTTGTTTCTATGTCCACAGAGCTTAGAGGTCAGCCAATGATGTGAGCAGAGGTTTTACTGAAATGTCTTCTGTGTATAAAGCCTCCACCCTCTGCTGATTGATCTGTGTGGGAGTTAGGGAGCACATTTAATATTCATTCAGCTCTCAAGTTTCCCTGACTTTAGCATTCCACTGTGCTGCCTTGGGTCTTTCCTGCAATTGTATGCAAATTCCCAGTCACTCAGTGATGCTTGGAGAGCTTATTTGGACTTTCCATGTCTCTCTCATTTCCATGATCTCCTTGCTAAATTGCTATCTAGTCTTTCTCAGGGAACTGGGATTGTAACTGCAGGCTAGAAAAGCTGCAGATTTTCCTCATTTGTTTTCTACCAAGTTTGCCACTCTTAGTGGAAAAAACAGGCAAATAACGAAACACACACTCACACAGCTTTTCACTCCATTCACCAGATCTTGTTTGCTCCTTTTGGTAGCCAAGTTGCTGGTTTTCAAGGTCGGGTTTATGTGAGTAAAAAGGCACAGCTCTCTCCACCTGGATGGGGTGGGCTGTGGGAGCACCCTTGGGCAAGAAGGTCAAACTTCCACTGTCCTTACATGAAGCTCTAGCAGTTTTTCATGAGTCTGCCTTTGATTAATATCCACAACCCACATGCTTAGCTTTCCAATAATGAAGCACTAGGTACAAATAGCTAAATGATTGTTCAACAATTTTGTCCAATTTTATACTTTTTTTGTGATGTTTGAGGAGAAGACTTACTGACTCTGTTCTGTTATAGTTAGAAGTCTCACCAGGACTTCAATGTCCTTGCCAGGTAACATTTTTTTATAACAGTTTCATGGTATCTTCTGACAAGATTATGAGATTCCTGATATTAGAGAATATGTGTTTTACTTAATTGTGAACTTTGTAGCAATCAGTAATGCATTTGTTACATGAAGAAAGCTCAATTCATATTTGTAATTTATGGTATTGATAACGTCTTTAAACATTACTAGTGTTGATTAACTACATCACTACTGGAATGGTATGTGCACTGTATATATTCTTGTCTTTATAATAGTCAAAACAGTAGTTTGATTATGTTATGAAGCAACAGTGACATCCATTGGTTACTGTATTAGTCCATTCTTGCATTTTTATAAAGAAAAAATAAAATTAGTGGGGCGGAGCAAGATGGCCGAATAGGAACAGCTGCAGTCTCCAACTCCCAGCGCGAAGGACACAGAAGACCGGTGATTTCTGCATTTTGAACTG